>NC_141536.1:87649998-87966248 GCF_021556685.1 Rattus norvegicus
GTGCACGGTCTGTATGCATCATCTTGAGACTAGCTATGATACCTAGTGCAGTGCTCCCAAGTTAGACTGTGCTCTTTACAGAATTACAACAAGCAAAAACATAGCCAAGTGCTCATTTGTTTCTTCTTTCTTTCTTTTCTTTCATATTTTCAATTGACATAGGTGAAGAAGAGGAAGGGTAATTGGCTGTCATTTAAAAAGCACTTCTACTGGGCTGGGGTCAAAATGGCTTGAAAACTTCAAAATCACAGGAGACCTTCTCCTGCCCCCTCTCGGCTTGTACCCTCCCTTCTGCCCCCTCCTCTCAGCCTGTCCCCTTCCTTCTGGCCCACTGCACACAGCCTAAAGAAATCAGACTCCCTATCACCTAGACAGCTCCCAGAGTGGAGAATGCCTTTGCACCCACCAGATACCACCCGGGTCAGAAGTGAGGACATGAAGACTTTCCCTTCAGAGGTCAGATCTCTGTGTCCTGCTCAGGAGGTATACAGTCCTTACAATGGTTCCCAGAATGCTGCCTTTAGAACTGGCAGGCTCACAGTGCTGGCCATGAAAGGGTCAGCCGACTTCAGTGTGTGCCTCTCTTCGTAGTCCCTCTTCTCATCTGCTCCCAAGTACCCTGAGGTAGAGTTCCCTGGCCTCAACCACTGTCATCGCTCTCCTGGCCAAGAGCCCATGGCTCATCTAAGACTTTAAAACCTAACAACTAAATAAAAAGAAACATTTAAAAAGTCAGCAGGAGTGAAATGCTCACAGGTGGCATTGTGGGAAACTCCTCAGTTGGATCCACTCTTTCTTATTTCTCCTGACAAGACAGTTTGTCCCACAGCCCACAGGAGTCTGGCTTTGCATGGACAAGCCATTCCTCAATTTGTAATATACAAAGCCCTAAACAAGGACGTATTATTAATGTTTCCGTTTAAAGGCATGAAGGGAGCAGAGGGCAGGCGAGGGTCCTATGTGATGACTTTGGGGGTGCCAGGAGCCAAGCATCCAGACTCCATCAGCCTCTTGAGGTTACCAGGAGGCTTTTGAAAGGGGTCCTGTCGTTCTGCAGAAGACCAACAGACTGCCCTTAATAGAATTTTTCAAATTGCCTACAATTGCTGCTTCTATTCTCAGCTTAAAATCCCAGGCCTCGCTCTCTTCCCACCCTCCCCCACAGTGACTCCATGCCCTGAGGAGAACTGTGCTAACAACAACATCAACAGAGCCTGAGTGTTCCTGGGAAGAAGACATTTTCTACAGTTCAGCTGGCTCCCAGGAGGCTGAGAGAGACACACTCTCCCCAGTGGCTGCAGAGGCGACTTGTTTTTGTTTTTGAGAAGACGACAGTCAAGGGAAAAAAAAATCGAATGATTTATGTTGCGTTCTGAAAATGTTACACATCAAATCCTAGAAATCTCTGAAACATTTATGGCGCTGAGGATGATGAATGCTGACCTTCCTCCTCTGTCATCTTCCTCCCGCTGTGATAAGGCATAGCCATTTCCAAACGGTGCCACATCAGAGAGTAACCCAGGACTGATTTTCCTAGTCTTATCCACATCCAACCTCAGGAGAGACTCTGAGCAAGCAAACAAATCTCAGACTATGCCACTGGAAAATGGGGTCTGCCTTCTAGGACCCAATTTCTTTGAGCCCAGGCCATCATGACCAGTGACTCTTGGTGAACATTCTGCCACGAGACCTGGTCCAACACAGGGTCTTTCTGGGCAAAGCTGGTCATATGAACAAAGGTGGGCTTTCAGAGTGTGGTGGCACTGTCTATACAAACTGCTTCTAAGGTGGACTGTGGTCCCTCTGTAGGGACAGTTAACTGCTCCCATTCAACTTTGAAGTCTCAACCTCTGCAGTGCCCTCCCTCCAGCCCTTGGTCTTCCACTGAAGCAAAGCATTTGGCACCCTTGCTGCACTTCAGGCTCACAAAGCCCCAATTTAAATCAGGAGGGCACGGCCTGGTGTAGCTGCTGTAACATACGGCCAGGGGAACTGCTAAGGGAACAGAGAGGTTGGAAACCGACTCCTCTGGGAACACTCAGTTCAAAGCTCTTTTCCCCACTGGTCTCTGTAGGCTCTGCCCTGGTAACTAAGGCAGGCCAGCTTTTGAAAGTCAGGGGAAAGACAGTCCGGGACTCTTGACCCAGAGTAGACTCATGAGTTCTGTGAGCCTGGCACCCAGTGAACAAGAGTTCTCTGCCAGCATACAGGAATCTGTGCTGAGGGCTGTGCTAAGGACTTTTGAGTTTTAATTGTTTTATAATTCTTAGCATCAACCTTCAAAGAAGGTATTGATGGGCACTTTTGTAGAGGGAGAAACTGAGGCTCAAATTTGAAGCAATTCATCCAAGGTCACACAGTTAGGAGGTGATGTAAGTTTGACCTGTTCTGAAGCTGGAGTCAGACTGGAGAGGAAACATAGTAATTACGGAAGTACCAAGTACAAGCAGAAGTCAAAATCATCACTGCTGGAGCAGACTGTCTCAGAATAAAATCTTTAGTGACAATTCTTTAAACAGAAGAGGAAGAAGAATAATTTAGAATTCTTGATGACATTTTCGGGCAGAACTTCAAAGGCCCCCGAATAAGTAATGAATGCCATAAAAAGGACACAGTGGAGTGGCTGAATCACAGGCACAGGGTGCCAAGAATGAGCCGAGAGAAGAAGACATTTGACACTACACTCTTTGGGTTGTTGACAACATCTGAAAATCTTTCTAAATCAGCACATTTCCTAGACAGCTGCAATCCGCTCTGGGAAGCCTGTCAGCTACCGATTAATTCCCAATCAATGAGAAACCACATGACAGCAAATAAACCAGGCTAAGTCCGGGAGGTTTGTGGGTCTGGGGTCAATCAAAGGCTCACCCTTTCTGAATAGAGTTCAAAACCAAACTCTGAGCTAATGAATCCATTTTCATTATAAAGAACCCAGCCTTGGGTACTTTATTATAGTATCAGCAAATGGACGAATACAAGGGCAAGAAAGAGAGAGAGAGAGAGAGAGAGAGAGAGAGAGAGAGAGAGAGAGAGAGAGAGAGAGAAGTTGATGAGATGAGACCCTGAAGCAGAACTTGGAATAAGAAGCTAGCTGGCAGCAGCTTGGGGTCATCTGGTGATTGTTGTTGCTGTGACATACAGAGAAAATGAACCAAGAGGAACTGAATGGTGACTTGGGGCAGATTCTCCTACATTACATTAGCTGACTGCAGCCTGTGGCATGGCTTTGCACAGTAGAGCGAAAGTCATGTGAAGAGATGGGGAAAATGACTGTTTAGTTCATTTATAGTCACATAATGTGAGTTTTTTCTCCTGAAAACATGTCTGGATCTCTGTTATGATTTCTAAGAGTGGGACAATGTCTTCTAAATTCATGTGACCATGGGCCAACTAAATATGTACAGATGCAAGGGAAGTACTGTGTGAAAGACAGCAGCAGGGCCTATGAACTCCCAGGCAGTGACCTGTTGGGTCTTGTTGCCTCTTGATCACCAATGGTGTTACCAAGCAGTTCCTAGCCGTGCTTAAAAATCCAGGAGGGCTGGGGAGGTGGCTCAGTTGGAAGAGTGCTTGTTGCACAAACATGAGCACCTGAGTTTGGATCCCCAGGATCCATGTAAAAAGCAGTCAGGGAAGTCCAGTCAATGATCCTAGCCCTGGGGAGGCAGAGATATGAGCTATTTGGGGCTTACTGGCTATCTGAATCAAGACCTTGTCTCAGAAAAGAGTGGAGGGACAGGGGTATGCTCAGTGGGTGAGAACACCTACTGCTTTGCTGAGGACTAAAGTTTGGTTCTTAGCACCCACACCAAGCAGCTCACAACTGCTTATATCTGCAGCTTAGGGGACTCAGCAGCCTCTTCCAACATGGTGAACACCTGGCCTGATATGTACCTACCCACATACAAACACATCCACACTAAAGTATAATAATGTTAATAATATAACAATAAAATATAATAAATGTTAAACAAGTAAGGCAGAGAGTAACTGAAGGCATCCAGCATCCGCCTTTGACTTCCATTGCACATACATGTATGTGCACCCTCATGCATATGTGGACACACACGATATAGCCACATGCATGTAAAACACACACACACACGCACACGTATGCTCGCACACAATTCAGAAGGAACTCCCAGGCTATGGGAGAGGCTGCCGAGTCCCCTAAGCTGGAGTTATAAGCAGTTGTGAGCTGCTCGGTGTGGATGCTAAGAACCAAACTTTAGTCCTCAGCAAAGCAGTAGGTGTTCTCAACCACTGAGCATACCTGTCCCTCCACTCTTTTCTGGGATAAGGTCTTGATTCAGACAGCCAGTAAGCCCCAATAAGTAATGCCTAGCTGACCTCTTGCTGGTCTGTTGTGACATTTATCCTGTAAGGGAAACATTAACAAGCAAAGTGAGCTAGAGAGACCCCAAGGTGGGAAGGAAAATGGTTGCCCACCACTGAAGAAAACAAATTTATACAGAGCTGTTTCACTCCCTGAACTAAAGAGAGGGAAAAAACGGAAAGCAGGGCATTTGGGAAATGAATCACTGGGTTCTAAAGTGGGATGCCCCACTTAGCCATTCCAAAAGTGGACTGTTAATTAGATCAAGCACGCAGTAACAGGGTCTACATGTACAGTGATATTGCAGCTGGATCTTGAAATAACCCCAGGCAATCAGACAAGCCCTGGTGTCCTATACAACTGAGAGGCATGCTTAAATCTGAGCCAGGACCACCAGCAGAGGTCAGGGTGAAGGGGAGTTGCCCACAGTGCTCAATGGAAGCCCTCTCCCATTCCAATTAGCTGCAGGCTTAGGCTTGCAGATGGAAACCCACAGAATTTACCCACTTCACTTTACAACAACGTACACCCCTCTTGGACTGTGTGCTTGCTGAAGCAATGCTGGGTGGCATTTACCCACTCTTGAAGCATAAATTCAACTAATATTGATTGTGTGTCAACTCCATGCCACGAGGCCCTGTGCTCAGACGTGCAGCCCAGCACTGATTACACAGACTGTGCTTGTGGAGCACACGCACATACTATGCTGGTAGCTCTTGAGTCCTGAAAAAGAGCAAACCATTGAGCATTGCTTTTCCCTTGCTAGGGATCCTGAGGGACAGAGAAGGGAAACAGCTTGCCTCAGACATAGGATATATGGATGGTACAGTCAGGACTCAACCTGGGTGAGCAAAATCCCAGCATCTTCATCCATAAACCCAACTACCCTTTCCTCATGTGATAAAGACTGTGTGACTGCATCCCTGATTGATGCTCCCTCCACTCTTAGCTAGGTAACCCAAAGCACACAACGTATAGTACAGTTGTAAACATACAATGTTACAGCAAGAGAGTAACAGGAAAAAGGTACATGGGTAAATTCTGTGAGGTACCATGCGATCAAGAGTCCTTTCCCAGCAGGACCAATGGGTCACTTAACTCCATTGTCTGTGACAGTTGATGCCACCATGAGGCTCACTGGCAGCTCCACATGCAGGGTTTTATTGCTGGTCACACTGGCACTCTGTCCAGTGCATGCCAACTTTCCAGATCTCCAAGGGAAAGCAGGTATTCAGCACAAACATCATCACTTATGTAAAGCCTTTGGGACCTCTCCTCAAACACAGGTTCCAAGAGCCAGGCAGGGCCAGCCTCATAGGTAGGCGTTCTAAGGCTCACCAACGCCAGTGCTCATGGATTAACATTCTTCTGCACACCTTTCTGCTGCCAGAGGTTCAGTTGAGCAGAGAGCTCAAGGAAGGGAGAGCAAAAAGACAGAGATCTAGATGAAACAGAGATCTAGATGAAACCCTCTTGGATATCACATTGTGTGGATGGATGTGGGTGTGCGGACCCTCCAGACAGGAAGTATACCAGCACACGGAGAAGGCAGATTTTGTCATAAAAGAACACAGGAGAGATGGCAAAGCACTGGCACTGGTCTCAGGCGACTTAAGGTTGATTCCTGTCTCTAATCAGATATTTGATCTTGGCCAAGCCCCTTAACCTTTCTGCTTTCCCAATCTGTAAAGTGAGACTAGAGAGCTAAACTCAACAGCTTCTGTAGTTCCTTCTGTCTCTGTCACCATCTGGTTGTGTGACTGACAGGAGATTCCCTGTGCACACACGTGGGGACCATGCCACTAGACAGAAGAACTGGTAAGGAAGTAGAGAACCCCAGTAAATCTCATAATTGAGGACAGCAGAAACTAGCTCCTGACCAGGTTCCTGTCCTGGAGCATGTGACCACGACTCCCTATTAAGAGGAAATGACAACCAATCACATAGCATACAAGCTAGAGTTCTCCATCCTAATGAGCTCTCTAGATAGGGCCTGAGTGTTTAGCTAATGAGCTTCTCTTTCTGCAAAAGGTTAACCAAGTAAGACATATGTGTTCTCATCTGCTCTGAATAAAAGAGTTTGGATGAGCAAGGACTGTTTCCTTCATCAAGGTCTGCCCCAGGGGTGGGGGTTTTCACCATACAGAGCCATGGGCCTAAGTCGCCCATAGAAGCCCCTCTGTACTCCTTGCTCTCACTTAGAGCCAAGCCAGATTCCATCCTGTCCTGTCCTGGGACCACTGCAGGCCTGAGGGTCATTCCTAACTCCTCTAGGTCCCCAGTGGTGTCTGGGTGCACAGGAGTTTGAGAGCCATAGTCTCTGACCCAGGCCCTGCTATTTTCACCCAGAGAAACAAATGGGACCCCTATCTGAGGCTGTGTTTTGCCTCCCTGAGTAGTACATTGGTGGCATTCAGACACACCAGCAGCAGGGTGGAAACACAGAATGACACACACAGAGTACAATTCAAGTTCTACTCAGCTGTCAGGAACATGAGAACCATAAAGCCAGACTCACATGTGGACTCCCTAGTTGAGGAAAAAGGGGGCTGAAGGTGGGATGGATAATTTGTGGTTTGAGTTCCCTGCAGAGGTGCCTTGGTTCTCCCAGTTTGCACCTCTCCAAAGAACAGGTGGTCTTAACAGGCTTTGGGAAAAGAGGGGGTAGCCACAAAAGTCTCTGCAGACACCTTGGGGTCAATTTCTAAAACTCACCAGCTATAGGCATTAGATTCAAGCCTAAGAAGCCCTCAGGCGTCCACTGTGTACCACCCTGCCTTCCCTCACTGCAGTCAAGAAGCTCTGACTCTGAAATCCAGCCTATTTGGCTACACACCTCTTAACACTAGTTTTCACTGTAGCCAGACACTGGCCTGTAAATGCCAACAAACAGGGCTAGTGATTTTCACCAGTGTGTATTCTAAGCTAACTGGAAACAGAGGGCAGCTGAAAGTGAATTCAATCAGGTGTGGGCCCCTGACCTCCCAGAGGGGTAACAAAACAGTGTCATGGAAATAGCCCTGGGGTTCCTATTGCCTAGCCCCATCGTGTGCTGGTTATGTGGTCTCAGCAGGAGAATTACTACTTCCTGTAGCCTAAATTTCCTCATCTATAAAATGGAAGGAACAACCCCCACCTATGAGGACTGGGATCATCTGAGTAGATGCCTTGGCACCTTGCCTGGTGCCTTTGTCTACCTTTCCATGTGACCGGTGGCCCCCAAATTGTAGAATATGGCAGCCCTGCCCATCAAAATGGAACAAGTGCTCAAGGCACAGTGGCTGCTATTATGGTCAAACGTGTGTTTTGTGAGCTTAAGATCCTCTGAGAGCAGGATGTGTCAGAGCTGGAAGAGCTCTGAATCACTCTTGGATCCCATTATCATGTCTGTGTAAACCAGCCATTTGAGGAGGAGTTTGAAATGGAAAGTTTTTTGCCAGACTGAGCCTGGGGAAGGCATTCTAGAAAGAAAGAAGAGAAAGACAGGGAAAGGGGACACCAAGAAGTATGCACAGGAAACAGAATAGCCAAACCAGACACCCTTGAATGATCAGAAGAACCTTGGCTATTGGCTGTTGGCAGGGAGTAGCCTGTGTACTGTGCCTGTGTACACGTGTGTTTGCAGGTATGTGTGAGCATACATGACCGTGGAGGCCAGAGGCCAATCCTGAGTATCATTCTTCAGGTGTCACCCACCTTTCCTTGAGACAGTGTCTGTCACTGGCCTGGAGCTGGCAGCCTAGATAGGATGGCCCCAGGGATCTGAATCTCTCCAGATTAAGAATCACAGTGGTGAGCCAATGTGGCTGGTGGGAACTGAACTCCATTTCTCATACTCACAGGCCCACATGTTACCTAGCAAGCTGTCCTCCCAGCTCCCATTTTGTTTCTGAGCAAAAGAGTTTCCTCTGAGGAGAGGCTGGTAGACGAAGGGCAGGGAAGCCTCATTAAGATGCCACTGAGACGGTGAGAATTCAGGAAGTAAGAGAGGCAGTAACTAGAGCACAGATACTCAGCTTCCCAGAGGGCTTCAGGTAGAACCATTAGAGCCTCATCCAGTAGCCAATGGTCACCGTGGCTCTGTGCTGTATGGTGTCTGAGGTGGACACTCTTAACATCGGAAACAGTCCTTCCTGTAGGATGCACACCACACGGCTGTGGTGGGATACCAACATGCTGTGGGGGGAATATTCTGAGAAAAAAAGAAACCCAATATTTTACCTCACCCAGCTGAACTTCTCTGACCAATTTCCCACTTCATCCCAACTCCTGTGCAGAAGAAAAGTGATATGATGCTACAATCTCTCTGTGTCTCTCTGTCTCTGTCTCTCTCTCTCTCTCTCTCTCTCTCTCTCTCTCTCTCACACACACACACACACACACACACACACTCGGAGGGAGGGAGGGAAGCAAAGAGGAAGGGAGGGAGGGAGGGAGATAGATTCGCCAGCTGTGTGAGCACCAAAGGGGCACAGGGGTTACAGGGAAACAGGCCAGGAGCCTTAGTCAGACCTCTCTGCCTTCCAGAAGCTCTCCCACTGCTGAGTCCTCATGTGACGGTTTTCTTCCCAATTATCATCTAAGACAAATGAAGGGAAGCTGGGGGTAGTGTGAACAGCAGACTCCTGGCCACTAGCACAAAACAGATGGGTGGCTTGTCCATTTTTAACAAGTGGAAACAGGGTCAGCCTCAAACTCCCTTTAATCCTTCTCTCACCAGCCAGGGGGCACGGCTCTGCCAGGTCAGCATCTCCACCACAGCCAGTGTCTCTTGAACCATTTGTCTTTCTAGCACCTTCCATGTTGGGTCATTTTGCATTTGCGATCCTACCGAAAGCATGTGGACGCTTTCATTCCTATTTTCCTCCTGCTGCCAGCCTTGCTTTATCTGAGGCCATCTATGTATCTGCTGTCGCACCGGGCATTTGTGGATTTGACTCGTGACTTCTTCTCCTTCAAAGCCACTTTCCATGGCTTTTCCATGTGTGGTTAAACTTGACAGAGCTCACCAGTGGGCAATGAGTGTACACACCCTTCTTCATAACCTTTCAGTTTTGGGACACATCATGGAGTATGGTTTGAAGCAGGTACCAGGAATAGACAAAGTTGCTGGGTGTGGTGGTATAAGCCTTTAATTCCAGCACCTGAGGGGCAGGGGCAGGGGCAGGGGCAGGGGCAGGGGCAGGGGCAGGGGCAGGGGCAGGGGCAGGGGCAGGGGCAGGGGCAGGGGCAGCCAGACCTCTGTGAATTCCAGGCCAATCTGGTCTATGTATTGAGTTCAGATCAGTCAGGGCTACTTAGTGAAACACTGTGTCCAAAACAAAAAAACAAACAAACAAACGTCACCAAGTGAGGGTTCAGTTCACTAACTTCATTTGCCTTTCCTAGAGCAGATAACATCAAAATATATCACAAACGCTTCAACGCCAAATAGAACTAACACTTTCTGTCTACCCGAATCTGAGAACGTCTTCCTCAGTGACTTGGCAATATACAAACAAATGGGAGACGGAAGCTACTGTGTCTTAGAACTTGCTATAGTTTTGGGTTGTCCTTTTATGGGATAGTCCTGAATCAATTGTTTTGCTGCCACATTTGTCTGAGGGTCACCCAAGTTCCCAGACTTCTATCAGGAAAACTCCAGATGTAATTCCTTTTATGTTCGTCTTCTTGTCTACCTCTCAGATCCCTAGTGAATCCTCTCTAACCCTTTGAGTTATGCTTGCCAGCTGGGATTGCTACCTCCTGCAGGCCTCCATTCTGGTCCAACAAGTAAATACAACAGCCAGAAGGAAGAGAAACAGAACAAAGCAAGGCAGAAAAGCTGGATCTGTCATCCAATGAACCCAGACATTCCCTAAGGCACCAGAGAGGATCAGCCCAGGTCTATCAACAGAGGGAGGGCATCAAGGCTGTCTACCAAGGAGCCAGATATCCCCTGGCTCCAGGGAAACAACTCAGGCAATGAGCAAGGAGAGTGGAGTCATCAGATTAAAAAAAAAATTGAAAATCGTGTACAATATACGTGTGTGTGTGTGTGTGTGTGTGTGTGTGTGTGTGTGTGTGTGTGTAAAAATGCGACATTGAAAATTTTTATTGGAACAAAAGAGAAAGAAACAAATGGTCAGGTTCTAGAGACTCAGGCTGGGGTCACTGCTGCAACCCTTACAGGGCAAGCAGAGAGCCAGGTCCTGCTTCCAGAGACAGCGGAGGTCAGAAGCTCAGGCAGCAAGTGGAGGGCAGCGATTAATCAGTGGCTCCATAGGCACGGGATGGGCTAATTTGCAGCATTTACTGTTTTAGGTATTTTTAATGGCTCAGGAAAGTGCACGACACTGCACAGTGGGTTGGATTGTGACCCTTGGTTATGTCTCAAGTCCCGGCTCCTGGGACCTATGAATATAACCTAGATTGGGAATGGAGTCTTTATATATGGAATTGAGGCGCAGTAGTTTCAGAGGAGATTACCTTTGATCTGGGGTGAGCCCTATACCCACCAACTGGTGTTTTCACAAGGCAAGGAGACAGAGATGAGATGTGGGACACACAGACACATAGGGAGAAGGTCAGGGAAAGGCATTTGGAATGACAGAGACCAACAAACCAGGAAATGACAGGGGTTCAGAAAGCACAGGAGGCTGGGCAGAGGAAGAGGAAGAGGAGCCACCCTGTCTCAACACCCTGGAGAAGCAGCAGTGCTGTCCATCTCACTGTGGACTCCTGTCCTCCAGAACTGCATTTCTGTTGTAGTAAACCAGTGTGTGGCCATTTGAAACAGCTCTGGAGAGCCAGGACACTGGGAGAAGCAGTGATGTGCCCATTTCCCGGACATGCACGAGCATATCATACAGAGGAATGCAGGAGGTGCTCCCTCTGAAGAGAGAAAGGAATTAGAAACACACACCCCACCTGCCACGTCATCCTGGGTGGATTAGCCAGGAGCAGCTGCCATGCTGCCATCCATCGCATGTTCACTAGACATCTGAGTTTCCTGAAAATAATTCAGAGAGGTGAGAGCATGGGGAACATTATTCTGATTTCACAGATGAGCAGCTTGAGCTCAAATGTGATCAGGGGGCTGAACTAGTGGGGCTGAATATGAATCTGCTTCTCTAGCCCTGTCTTTCCGGCTCCCGGAAGCGAGGCTGTGTGCTCTGTCTCTGGATACACTGAGCCTGTCTCATGGTCACACGGTGGAGTCCTAACCCCAACATGGCACAAGATAACTAACTGCTCTGGGAGAGAAAGACTTCAAACAAGGGACTGAATATTAAAAATGAGTGTGAGTTTTAGAGTGGGTCTTACTCCACACATTGCCCTTATAAAGGATCCTTACTGGAGGAGCAGAGTCTTACTGTAAGGACCAGGCAGAAGGTGACCACAAAGAAACCAGTCCCTGTGACACTTGGACCTTGGACACAATCTGAGAACCATGAGACGATAATTTGCTGTCACTTACACTAGCCTCAGCTACGTGACTACTTACCTACCTGAGCCTCCTTCTCCTTTCCCTGTGACACCTTCCTTACTTCAAACAGGACGCAAGAAAATAGACAGTTCAGGTGGGTCTACTGGGGCTAAAACCAATCATGGCTATGGCACTGCCATCGTCTGGAGAAGATCTGTCTAGTTACAGTGCCAGCAATGGGAGAGGGAGAGGGAGAGGGAGAGGGAGAGGGAGAGGGAGAGGGAGAGGGAGAGGGACAGGGACAGGGACAGGGACAGGGACAGGGACAGGGACAGGGACAGGGACAGGGACAGGGAGGGAGGGAGGGAGAGGGAGAGGGAGAGGGAGAGGGAGGGAAGGAGAGAGGGAAGGAGGGAGGGAGGGAGGGAGGGAGGAAACTCCTATGGCTGAGTTCCTTTTGAGCCAGGGGCTTCTTTGAGACTTTTAGACGGATGGATGATGCGGGAGGGAGTAAGGTGTGCCTGGGGCACAAGCTCTGGGAGATGACTAGGTTCAGGCCCTGGCTCTGATCACTGGGAAACTACTGCTTTCTTCCTTTCCATACTGGCTCTTGGTCTCTGCAGATGCCATCTACTGCACTTTGGGAGGTGTTTGCAAGGCCAGGTCCTTAGACAGTGCCGATGCTCATGATACTCACTCGGCAGGCAGTGAATAGCTCCCTGTGTGTCTAAGGAAAAGCAGCATTGGGTCTATGCATAAAGTCCACTGCAGGGCTCTGGTCCTTCCCTCAGCATTGAGGGATGGGGCTACCCACCTACCTCAAAAACATTAATCCAGAATTCCTCCTGTCAAAAGGAAATACAGAGACAAAGAGTAGAACAGAGACTGAAGGAAAGGCCATCCAGAGACCTCCCCACATAGTGATCCATCCCATCTGCTGACACCAAACCCAGACACTATTGCTGATGCCAAGAAGTGCTTACTGACAGGAGCCCAGTATAGCGGTTCCCTGAGAGGCTCTGCCAGAGCCTGACCAATACAGATGTGGATGCATACAGCTAAACATTGGACTGAGCTCAGGGACCCCAATGGGGAAGTCAGGGCAAGGACTGTAGGAACTGAAGGGGTTTGCAACCTCATAGGAAGAACAACAACATCAACCAACCAGACCTCTCAAAGCTCCCAGGGACTAAACTACCAACTAAAGGAGTACCGTTGGCTCCAGCCTCATGTGTAGCCGAGGATGGCCTTGTCTGGCAGCACTGGGAGGGGAGCCCCTCGGTCCTGTGGCACTTTGATGACCCAGGATAGGCCACTGAAGCAGGAGTGGGTGGGTGGGTGGGGGAGCACCCTCATAGAGGCAGGGGGAGGGAGGAAGAGATAGTGGGCTTGTGGAGGGAAAACTGGGAAGGGGGATAACATTGGAAATGTAAATAAATAAAATAACCAATAAAAAACTTTACAAAAAACTCTCATAATACCCTTTTAAAAGTGATACGCAGTAGGTGAGGTCGTGAAATATTATTAAAGGAGAGTTGAATGACAACAGTGACCAGTGACCCTTCTGTAGCCCCCCTACAATAAAAAAGAGTTCAAGATTTTAAAGTCGAAAGCCGTGGCACATGCCTGTCATACATACTGGCACTTTGGGAGGCTGAGGCAGGAAGACAGCAAGTGGGCTACACAGTGAGACTTACTCAAAGCAGACAAAATCAAATCAAAACAAAACAAAAAACTTAACACTCCCTACACATACACCACACAAGTAAAACTCAAGAACTTTAAATCCAAGCCCTGCTTCCTTCTGATAAACAGGAGGACATGGTAGTATATAAAGTGTTCTCATCCACAGCAGGGCTGCAGCTCAATCGGGCCTTCCCCTGTATATGTGGTTTCATCAGCAGTGACACCTCACCCACCAGCTTTTAGACATGTCTCACTGCTAGAGTGGCGAGTGGGAGCTATAGGGCCCAGACAGTGCGTTTAGCATACTCAAGTAACCACTTCTCATCAGCACTCACGAGCGCTGAGATGATTTGAAAATCCTTAGCACACATTCAGAGTTAGTGATGAACCACACTGAAGGTGGGCGGTGAGCAGGATGTTCTGTTAAGGATGCCACTTAAGACCTCATCAGTAACCAAGAAGTTGAACTTGATTTCAGTCATCAGCAGAAAGCAGAATGGAATCACAGAACACAGAGACAGATGTTCTTGAGACTAAGGTAGGCAAGCATAGGGAACAGCTTAGAGACAGGGAACCTGGGACTCTGCTTGGTTTGGGCTAAGCTCATACCCCCTTCTAATAAAGCCTATAGCAGTCTGAGACCCTCACCTGTATACACTAAGCATAAACATCACCCTCAAACCCCGTCAAGGCACTCAGAAACCTAGGACCCCCACTTACACATGGCTAGCTGAATGCACACTGCACTAAGAACAACAGAATGTTTCCTCTCCCCTTTTAACCATCAAACTTAGATTCCATTCAGTAATGCTCTCCTTATATCTGGATGTGAGAGAAGGAAGGCCTATCCAAGCCTGAACTGGCTTCAGGCACATGCTCATTAAGGCAAACTATATGTGCTAAGGAAATTATGGAACGAAGGTCTTATTTACCACCTATGGCTATATCTAATTGGGTGTGCACATGGTTTAAATCAGCTGCACTGTAGGAAGGAGTATGAGAAGTAGAGGAAAGTTAGAAACAACCTGACAATCAAAACAGAGATCACCCATACTATGCCCCTTAGCAACTAAAGACTCCTCTTGACCCTCATAAACAAGGCCTCGCCACAGCACAATATGGGTCTTTGAGTGCCTTCACTCATGCCTGCTGTTAATTTCAGTGGTGTGTTCCTTTCTGATCTGGACTTTGCTCTGAATAACGTATTGTTGGTACTTTGTAATCCGTGAGTACCTTTACCTCATCCTAATACAACACCAGGACTCTGACACCACCTGGCCCAGAGCCTGACCACCACTCCTCTTTTTCAGTTCCCGGACTAAATCCAGCCTGAAGCAGGTCTAGATGGCAACCCATCCTTTTAGGAGTAAAACCATCAGACAGGAGCCACAATGCAGGCGTGGCTCCCAGGATGACACTTTCTATGCTGGAGGCCGCCTGCCCACTGCTGGATGGTTTCTCCTTCCAGCCAAAAGGAAGATGTGGGGCCTGGAGAAAAGGACAGAACTATAGCTTTCTGAGAAAACGGGACAATTTCACCTTTATATATCTAAAGTGAGATTTAGAGAAAAGTCCCAATGGTGTTGGGGGGCAAGGGGTGTCAAGAAACAAAACAAAACCAAAAAACCCTTGATACTGCAATTTCACAGAGGAGATCAATATTTCAGCTTAAATGAGAATTTATTGCCTTCAGAAATGCAGATGAGGCTTTGCTGTTTCAGCCTTCTCTCTACCCAAAGACTCACACCCTTCCTGTGTCTGAGTATACCAGCCTGGTCAGTGGAGCAGGTAACGACATCTCCTAGGAAACTGAAGGAGCCAGCACCTTGTCTAAGCATGTCTGTCTTCTCCTGCTGGGGCCCCTAACTAAGTGTATGCACTGTCTGTCTTCTCCTGCTGGGGCCCCTGACTAAGTGTATGCACTGTCTGTCTTCTCCTGCTGGGGCCCCTGACTAAGTGTATGCACTGTCTGTCTTCTCCTGCTGGGGCCCCTGACTAAGTGTATGCACTGTCTGTCTTC
The DNA here is from genome assembly GCF_021556685.1 of Rattus norvegicus. Taxonomy (NCBI): domain Eukaryota; kingdom Metazoa; phylum Chordata; class Mammalia; order Rodentia; family Muridae; genus Rattus; species Rattus norvegicus. Next base: position 87,665,449 of record NC_141536.1, read on the forward strand.
TCCTGCTGGGGCCCCTGACTAAGTGTATGCACTGTCTGTCTTCTCCTACTGGGGCCCCTCACTAAGTGTATGCACTGTCACAGGGTGCAGTGCCATTTGAACACGCCCTCCAGGCTTACAGACGTCACATCTTCCCAGCCTAGTCTTTATCGACTGACTTCCTTTTCTCTCAAAATTTTCCTATCCTAAAATCTCCTATTCATACTCTGGTGTGGCCCCACAAGCACACACTGAAGCTACAGACATGTTGCATGAAACGTGACTGTCTGGGGGATCAAACCCCGGATCTCAGGACAGGAACAGGGCTGTGGTTCCCACTCTGACAGCTGTCTCCCTTTTCCTGGAGGGAGCATCCGTTCCCACATCCTCCCCAGACTTCCAAGGCACACATAAAAATTCGATTCCTGCTTTCTCTTTACTTTTATCTCTGCTGTGAGCTCTGGGGAGTTTTTACAAAACAAACGAACATGAACTTCAAGGTATGAGGAGTGTAAATCACTGCAAACTCTCCAGGCCTCCAAATGCTACAAACGCTGCTTAGCCAAGGACCAAAGAAAGCCCGGTAGGTGATTATTCTTATTAAATAAATGCCATCCTGCTTTTGGATCGCATCCTGGTCAGCAGAGCTTTTTCACAGATATTACAGCTGCACGAGGGGCTGGGCTAGTATCATGCATCAAACAGAAAGAATATGCAAAACGCTAACACGATACATGTGTGCAATGTATGCATATGATATAGATAGATGTTTAATCATTACTAGAATTAAAACCAGTAGGATTCTCCAGCAACTTCTGTTTGAGATAAGTCTTATTATGGAGGCCAGGCTTCCTAGAACTTTCGGTGATCTTCCTGCCTCTGCTGCTCTATCCTCTGAAATTATAGACCCTCATTCCCAACTAAAGCTGTTTCGTTTGGCTGTTTCATTTTGACTCACTGCAGCATCAAGCATCACACAGACGGCCTTGCATTGCTAGATAAGCATTCTACCACTGAGCTGATGCAATCCCAGATAATTTCTTCATGCTAGGATTTTTTTCAGGCAAGACAAGGAAGGTCTCTTTATCCAACTCAATTGTCTGATCTTCCCCAGCTCTCACACTCTCTGACTCAAAGTCATTGCTTTCTGCAGGCTATTTTACTAAAGATTTGATTTCATTTATTTGTGTGTGTGTGTGTGTGTGTGTGTGTGTGTGTGTGTGTGTGTGTGTGTGTGTACCTTCCTATATACTTGTGCACACTTGCATTTGCATTTGGGTACCTGTAGAAGCTAAAATGTGGCATTGGGATCCCCTGGAGCTGGAATCACAAATAGTTGTGTGTTGTCTGATAGGGAATCTTGGAACCAAATTCTGGTCCTCTGCAAGAATAGTATAAACTCTTAACTGCTGAGCCAACTCTCCAGCCTCCAGCTTTTGGTTTTTATTTGTAGATTGTTTTAACTTTAAACCCATTTTAAAATATTTTAATATACTCAGGGTGTATTTTCCTAGCCAATATTAATATTGGTCTGCATGTGTTTCTCAAGTGCACACAGGCCACACTGTTATCAAAGTGCCAGTCCAGCTCTTTTGTGAACTGTGGAACCTGCAGGAGAATCTCTGTAAAGCAGACTTTGTTTCTCTGAGGTAAATGGAGGCCTCACTTCCTACAGCAAAGATAACTATTTCCTCAGTCAATCCTCTACACATGCCACAACCATTTCCTGTGCCATAAGAGTCCTTACTGCCTTCACTTCCTTGCTCTGTCCGTGAGGAAAGGTGACTGTTTCTTTGTAGGCTTCTGGCTTACAGCATCTCTTTTCTGTCAACTGCCCAAGTCAGTGTTCGTCAAGAACAACCAAGCTGCATTTGGAAGTGACAGTCCAGCTTTCTAATGTACTACCTACCATCAACACCCTCACCCCTGTGATCAACCTCCAGTGACTGTCCTTTTTATAGCTATCTGAAGGAACACTCTTCCCCCGGGCCTGGTACTAAACACATAAGGAACAAGCCATTTTTCAGAACATCTCCAGGTAGCCCCCCTGGACCGCAGCCTTCAGGGCTACAGCACAGTAACGAAGCAGCACAGCTCTGCAGTCCTGGGGAGCCACTTCCACTGGCTTCCTGACTCTGTTGCTGAGAGAGGACAGAGGTCCCCACCTGTGCTCTGCACATCAGCTTTTCCCAGTGTGCGTGCTCAAAGGGCACACCCAGCTCCCCTTCATCCTCATCTTAGAGTCAATTTAAACAAACCACAGCATCTCCTGAGACCAGGACAGAGGGCCTTCCTGACGCCCTCCCTGCACTGGGTGTGGCTTATCAGATTTGCATCTATCAGCTGTGTGACTAAGGAGAGAGTAATTTAATAGCTCGGAGCCTCAGACTGCCGTTGAGAGGAACATCATTGTAAGAATCAAATACAGTGTTCAGGGAATGACTGGAACATGTCCTTGAAAGATCTGCTCTGTCCTCGCATCCGGCTCTACTCAAGGATGAAAGATGAAGGATGTTGGGTGGGAGGGGGCAGGCAGAGCGTTTGTCATTAATAATAAATAAATAATCAAACTGGTGATCCCTAAAAAATAAAACATATGAGACGGGCAATGGCCACATGGTCTCCCTGCCCACTGACCCACAAAGCTTTGCTCTCTGGATAGGCTGGGTGCAAAACCACGTGGATCAATGAGGGTGCTCCGTCTTCTATACCTGCCACTCCAAACCCTCTTTCCTGTCGACCCTTCCCTCAACTCCCCAGTGATCATATGCTCTGTCAATTGGCATCTTCTAAACTAAAAGCATGTTCCTAGGGAAGATGTGTCAGGGAAGTCTGCCTGCAACATCTGCCACCAAAATGCAATTATTAAGGCCTAATTAATCTGATTCCCATTTTTTATTAATCACCGACAAATGTCATTGCTGAGCCAAGCCTGTGATCAGCACGAGATAATGGGTGTTGCTACAAAGCTGGAATGAGGCCAAGCCAAAGAAAAGATATTGGGAGTTTCTAATTAAGCCTGAGCTAGCCTGCAGACCCCCCTACCCACCACGTGTCTGAAACTCTGTGAAGCTGAAGGCCCTGGTTTGTGGAATCTGATTTGTTCCCATTACATCATTTTACAACAGATTAGAGACTATCTTTGCCCCGACATAAGAGTCTAATGTTGCTCCTACGTCCCACACCAGGCACGGCCTAAGCAGTACACAGCATCTCAATCCCCCAACCATCCTCAACCCAACACTCGGAATGATAGAGTGAAGAAGGGATTTGAAATGCGGTCTCCCTGATTCTGCCAGTCCACATTTATCCATGGTAATGGATGGATGGTCCAATGCAATAGGTAGCCAGCTTCAGTCACTTTGCCAATCTACAAGTGTACCCTCAGGCTGTCACTGTGGTGCAAAAGCAACAGATGAAAGGGAGAAGAGTCCAGGACTTATGCACAGCCCTGTGAATTTCACATTCAAGTGGCAGGCTAACAGGCTAACAGAAAGTTTTTTTCACTGTTTTCTAACCTTACAAAATAATGAGCACAAAGAAGCTTGAGACGTCTATGAACATGGATAAACATTTCCTAGTGAATCAATATGCAAATGGCCATCTCCGCCTGGGCTCCCTTGGCCTTCATTTCTACAGCAGGACAGAGAGGTATGAGAGGCATTTTTCAAGAAGTGGTTTAGGATTACAAGGTGGAATTATTATTTATCTATTCAAAATTAAAAGCTTGTTAATTAGGCCATAATGGCTCTCGTTTATCATGGCACTGAGAGCATGTGTTCTATTGATCTATAGGGCTGTTCGTGGGTACAAGGCTCTTTCTAATACCAGCTTAGCTCTTTGCCCAACTGTTCTCGAGAATCTTAAACCGTGCTGGAGACTCACTTGAGTGATACAGGCCTACTGTGCAGGAGGAGAGTGCTACTGTACCCTGTTCACTGGGGTTGCAAGGCCTAGGGCTTTGCATTCAGAATCTTCCCCCAATTGCCTAGTACCTGCTAGCTCTGGCAGAGAAGTCTGAGGTAAATGAGCTAGCTCTGTGGTTATTTCATTAGCAGCTGAGTAGATAAAGTCTGAACTAGCAGGTTTGTGAATTGAGTCCTTTCATTTTTAGAAAGAACCCAAGTAGTTAAAGGACAAAGGGGCCCTGCCTAAAACAAGTCCACCAGGAGGTCAAGACCCTTAGTCACACTCACCAATAGCAATGGGAGATGGAGTGTGGTTGTCTTCTGCTCCATAGCCCCTTCCTAAGATCCATGAACTCTGGTCCAGCTGCTTGCTGGTTGCAGGGCTTTGAGTAGCCTACATCATACCATACACACGGGCCTAACTGTGATGCAGAAGGAGAAATCCACCTTGTGGGGTTGCCACAAAGTCTACATAAGACAGGATTTGTGGTGAAAGATTTGGTGAACAGTAGGCACTCAAAGTCTTTTTACCCCACTTCATCTTCATCCTCAGAGACATAAGACACCATTGCAGGGACAAAGCAGTGCAGAACAAAGGACTGGATGTGAGAGGTGAAAGGAACAGAGGCTAGAACGGGGTTTCTGGGCAGGAGTGTGAACAGATGATATAAGCAACATCCTGGGAGCCAGAATTTTGGTAGCACTGATCCACTGGATCAACTCACAGAAATGCCTCTGTGGTCAGGTAATGTGGTCAGGTACTGCTAGGAAAGCCAGGCTACTCCTTGCTGGGGATTCTGAATGGAGCCAAGGCTCACAATAGTGCTCCAGCAGAGAAACACATTTCACTTGGGTTTGCCAATCTTTCCCAAACGTCTTAAGAGAGGTCTGGGAGAGGGCACGCAAAGGTTACTCTTGTAAATGTTCAAATAAATTGAAAAGAATTAGGGTGGGAACGGAAAGGAGGAAGAGGAATGAGGTCAGACGTGCTGCCTCCCCATAGGGCCTGTGGGTCAGATAAGTCAACTCTCCATTATTTCCCCAAACGCTGCCATGGGTAAAGGTGCCATGCCAGTGATGAATCTTGCAGGAATCAGATGGCACCAAGGCGGAATTCAGAGGTACAACTTTCCATTTCTCCTACCTTGGCTTTGACCTGAAAGGGCCACAAGGATAAACTTCGGCAGAACTCTTAATTAAATCTTGTGTTTAAATAATTCACACAAAGAAGAAGAGAGCTTGCCTCTTTGTGCTGAAGAGTCCAAGGTGGACGCTCAGGAAGCCTCACAGTCCCACCAAACAGCATCTCCCTGTCTCTCTGCATTTACAGAGGCAAGCACGAGGAAAGGAAGATGGCAATCAAAGACAAAAGGATTCAGAGAGTGGAGGGCTGGTCACAGGATTAACAGGCCAGGAGAAAATAAGGGACCAGGGGCAAGGAGAGCTGGAGGAAATGACCAACCCTCTCCTCATCTTGACACCCTCATGGTGCCCAGCAGATAGTGCCTGTGGGAGCCCTGGAGAGTCCACATTACCCACTACCATATTGCCAAGTCTGACCTAATCATCTCGATCCGGATCGAATGGCTGATTTTCAGTAAGACAGGAGGTCCCTAGGAATAGGTTCAGTATTTCTGTAACAGAATGAACCCAAGAGGGAATAGATGAGTCCGTCACTCAGTGAGATCATTAGCAGACAACTCTACCTTCTGCTGAAAGAAAGGCTGGGCTCCTGCTTGCAAACACGCCTGACTGACTCCTCCATCACACGCTCAGAGAGCCCAGGAGAGCTCCCTGAGCAGAGTCCGGCATTCATTTCCTACTGCGCATGGGGGAAGATAATATGCAAAACTCCCTCCAGAGCAGCATACCTGCAGATTAAGAAATCACTTCCCTCAGACATGCAAATAGTGAGGACCCCCTGGAGTGAGAATCTATGATTGAGCCAGGAGAAAAAGCATGATTTGGAGAACTCCTCCATCTTTACAGGGACTGATGAGAGGCTTGTTAATAGGTTAGTGCACTTGGCAGTGCACCTGCTGCATGTTAAGGGGACTGTCATTGATGCCTTACACAGCTTAAATTGCTAGAACAAGGGCTGAGTAATACGTGCTATTCATTACCCACTGGAACTTCCTCATGGCTTCCATGGGATGCTGAGTGCACCGTTCTGCCTTGAAGGAGATAATGTGCACACTACTCTTTCTTTTTTATTTGGGGGTGGGGGATTCCATGTGTCTGGTTGTCCCCAAATGTCTGGTGTCCTACTGTTGCTACTATTACTCTTTGTTCTTTAAAAAAAAGGGTTTTTTAGATTATTTTCTTTAAGTTTCATGGCTATGGTGTTTTGCCTGATGAGTATACATATGCACACCACATGTACACCTGGTCCCTGAAGAGGTCAGAAGAGCGCAATGGATCACCTCTGTCTGAAGAGAGATGTTTGTGAGGCACCATGTGGGTGATGGGAATCGAACCTGGTCCTTTGCAAGAGCAACATGTACTCCTAGCTGTTGAGCCATCTCTCCAGCCCCATTCTTGATGATTCAAAATCATCCAGGTGTTAACTCGGCCAGTCAAGTGCTTGTTGTGCCATCATGAAAGATTGAGTTGGGTTCCTGGGTAAGGTGGCACTTACATGTGATCCCTGTAGTGGGGGAGGGGCGTAGGGGGGATAGGTGATTCCTGGGATTGGCTGGCTAGTCAGTCCAGGGAAATTGCTGCACTCCAACTTCCAGGGAAACCATGTGTTGGAAAATGAGATGGAGCACAGTGTGCTGGCACATGCCTTAAAAATACGTACATGAATGCTCTGTCTTCATGCACACCAGAGGAGGTTATCAGATCCCATTACAGACGGTTGTGAGCCACCATGTGGGTGCTGGGAATTGAACTCAGGTCCTCTGGAAGAGCAATCAGTGCTCTTAACCGCTGAGCCATCTCTCCCGATTGGCACATGCCTTTAACCCCAGCACTCCAGGCAGGTGGCTCTCTGTGCAGCTGAAGTTAGCCTGGCCTACATATCAAGCTCCGGGCCAGCCAAGCCTTCATAGTAAGACCCTGTCTGAAAAAGCAAGCAAACAAAACAACAAACAAAACAACAGCAATTGAAAAAGAAGGTAGATGAGGAGGAGCCACACCGAAGGCTCTCCCTGGCCTTCCCATGAGACACACAAACACATGCACTTGCACAGACACACGCACAGAGACACACAAAAGAAAAGTAAATTATCAAGGTCAACATGTATGTGGCTGTATGCACACACATTCCCTTTACATGAATACAAGGAAATTTGAAAGTGAAGAGGTGGTAAAGCCAAAATTCCTCCACTTTCCGTTTTACTAACCAGAACCAATCGTGTCTCCCAGGAGCTGCACAACCCTATCTTCTAAAGGGAAAATATATGGGTACAACTCGGAGTGCCTGAGAGTTGGTACTGACAAGGTCTTCCTGTAATCATTACCTTGTTTATCCTCACAAAAAAGAGCAAAGAACACAAAATCAGCATGCCAACAAAGCCATCTTGTTATCCTATAGGTATGGCTCTGAGGCTATAGGGATAAAGTCACTTGTCCAGGTCACAAAGCAGGGGAGCCAGGGACAGGGAGACCTGATGCTCCTGAGCTGCCTTTCTTTCCTCCCTTCATGCGTCCTCTCCCAGCCTGTGATTCAGGAACTCCAAACAGAGGCACCAACAGCAACTGGAGCTTACACCTTCCCACATGTGCCATCTCTGTTCCTGGGGCTCTGGGTACTGAGGGCTAGATATGACATACAGCTGTGACAAGCCTGCAGCTGCAGCAGGACGCTCCAAGGACAGAGGACAGAAGGAGCAAACACCCTAGTCTGGGCAAAATACTAACAGTGGGCTTGTAACTTGCAGTAAAATCCTTGACCACTCATTGCCTCTGTTCCCCTGTAACCTGGGGAATAAAAACATGTACTCCTTTGGTGCATGGATCAAACACAAAGTATCAAGTACTTGGGACTGACTTGGGCACATGACGCTGTACAACAGGTGAGCTATAATGAAGAGTTAATTATTTTACTACTCCATGGCTTAGTGACCGTTCACTACAAGAACTGCATTCTCCTGTGGACACGATACTGTGGCTCTGTGCACATCCAGATGTAGAGTCCTCTCGCATCTGGGCTGCATACCATTTATATGTCTCTTCCTTCTACAGCCACAGTGAACACAACACCAAGAAATTAAATCAGGCACAGGAGAAAATAATGCATTCAAAAGACATGGCATACGCAGGCCGTATGAGGCTGCTGCTGGCCCAACAATGCTCTGTTTTACAATAGACTGTGTGAGGAGCAGGAATTCGCCCTGAAACAGAAGCACAGCAAACACAGACAGAAGCCAGTAGCGGCTGTTTAATATTGTCAATGACTGACGCCGTACACTACTGCATGGTGTCACGTGCGTCTACACCTGGCTGTAAGTGTGCTCCTGTCAACATCCTCACAAGCACACGAACCGTGCACAGTGCTGCGACACTGGGGTGGCCGTGTCTTCACCCTGGTGGCAGGACATTTTCAGTTACTTTCCAGCTGTTTAACAGCAAGGTTGTAATATGGACTCATTCTACTTAGACTGGGGCACCATTTGGGGACAATGGCAGTATTAGAGTAAGCGCATGTCTTCAAAAACTATGCTCAGTCTATACGCCCACACAAGCACATCTACTCCCCCACACACGCACCCCCCCACACACACACACAATTTTCGTTCTCACACAGAGACTGGTTACTAAGTCACATCTTTCAGAATAGAGAGTGGATTTGGCAGGCAAGCCTCTTAATGTGACTTTCTTTATTTTCTGTCTCCAGCTCTTTTATAAATAGGTTTGCCAAATTGATGCTTAATAGCTTAATATCGGGTTCATATTAATCTCACCCTGTCTGAGCTTCAAAGGGACAAACTGTTCTGACTGTTAATGAAACACAATTTTAGTTGCAAATTTCCCTGGGATCAGAGCTGGGGAAAGAAGAAAAAATCCAAATGATCTAGAAAGACAAACGTCTCCCTGGTGCGCTTTTCCAGCCACTGGAGCCCTCTCCCAAAGCCTGGGAAATCCAGCTGCCCCAGAGCAGCCAGATGGCGCAAGAACACGCTCTAAACCATGAAGATTAGCCTGCTGCCCCTCACCCACCCGGCTCCAGGCCCAGGTGGGCTCACCAAGATTTGTGGTACAAACTACACAAGCTCCATAAACGCTCCAGACTCCATAGCCAGAGACAGTCGGCATGGAGTTGTAAGATCTGTTTCCCTTCTTTGTTCTGACCCAATACATCTGGGCATTCTCTTCTGGATTCAAAATGTTAATAAGCCAGTGGCGTAGGTATACTACACTGCTGAGCTCACACTCAAAACCACGTAAGATGGCAGGTTTCGTGTGCTGTGTATGACACCACAATCCATTTAAAAGGGCAGATTGTCTCCAACAATAGCAATAGTGCTTCATTCAGAAAAGCTAAGCATAAAAAACTTGTTGGTGCTGTTCCTTGGTTTGGTATATCGTCCTTCGGCCCCAAATTAAAGAAGTATTTATTTACTTTACTACTGGCTGATTTCAGGACCCAGCCACTGTCATTCACGATAGAAACTTCTTCCCTTACAGAGAAATACTTATTCTGCCCTATCAGAGAAGGCTAGAGGCGGGAGGACAATACAGAGGAGAAGCCCCACCCCAACCATCATGCCCAAAACCAGCTTGCCATCTGCCGCCTCTCCTCTCACGGTCTGCAATTCCTTGAGTAAAATGCAAACATTTCTCATCCAAGCACTGTAACAGGCAGAGCCCCCCATCGATGCACTGAGACCCACTGGGTCCACTCTGGGTGGGAGAAAGTTAGAAGAGGACATCCTGAGAGAAGCCAGGGCCAACGAAGCACAGATAGACGCTTCTGTCTCGTCGAAGGGGTGGACGATCTAGGATGCTGGAGTCTTGAGAAAGGAAGAGCAGGAGATCAAGTGCTTCGATTAAGATTCAGAGAACAATGCACTTCCGACTGCAGGGCTGTCAGTTCCCAGGAGTGGTGTGGGGCCGACTTGCTCTCCTACTGCAGTGATACGACAGCACAGTGTAGCCACAGCGGCTCCTAACCAGCAGCAGCGAGGGGCACAGGGCATGGTCACAAGAAGCACCCAACGCTCGGGTGCCTGGCATGGTGTAAGTGCTCAGACTTGGGGTAGAGGGCAACGAGCAGTAACAGTAGCAGAGGTCTGGAGAGGAACCTCGGCTCCATCTCAGGATTACAGAAAGGCTTCGCCGGCTGTGGTGAGGCCAAGACAGCTCACCAGAGCCCTGTAATGCCCTCTGATCTCACCAGGGGCAGGTGCATCTGCTTCTGCTTCTTCCTTCCAAATGTCTCATGGACGACCCCTGATCTCCCAGTACCCTAGAGATGTAGTCAGGATCGTATGCTGTATCTAGGACCAGTCCCTGCCTGGCCCAGGTGGGCACTACAGGCAGGCATCCCCACACTTCCTCTTCCTTTGTGGGTTCCCTCAAGGTTATCCCATCAACAAACTCGGATCAAGGCTGGGAAGGAAACAACATCTTTTGGCAGGAAGTGGTCATAAAACGACTCACCAAGCAAAGACGCAATAGAGGCAAGAAGGCTGTGGGGTGGGGAAGCCTGGGGACAGGGGTGGTATAGAAGTTCCTGCTATCATAATGTTCCTCCCTTCACATCTTCACAGTGCCTGCCTCACAGCGATGGGAACATGGCAGAGCTCTGTGCTCAGCTGCCATCTCTGGCAAGGTCCCCAACCTCAGCCTACACCTGCAGGGGCTGGCAGGGCTTGCAGAACTTGGGATGGGAACTGAGAAAAAGGAATATCTCCAGGACGTAAGCTCTGAAAGCCCCGTGGACCTGTGGCAAGCCTGGCTGGACGTTGGCTCATGTCCGCAGCTCCAGTCCACAGCATGGCTGGGGACCCTTCCTGGCTCCTCGTGATTCTCATTCTGGCCTGAGTAACAGGAAGCAGGATAGGAGGACGAAGGGTAGATTTCACAGGAAATCCCAGACCTCATGTCTCTGGCCTTCTTAGAAGCAGTGAGACACCAGCTGCTGTTCATAGCCTTACCACCACCCCTGCAAATCAGATTCCCTGGCTTTGATGTAGTCAAAGGGACAGATGGACAGGAGCTACTGTGCCCAGAATAGACAGTGCACCTTTGAACTTAACCTCTCCCCCATGGTGACCAGGGCATTAGTACCTGAGATAAGTCTTCGAATCTTTAGCTGAAGACAGGGGCTTTGTTCCTTCTCAATTCACCTGAGTCCTGCCACATCTCCCTGTGGTGAATCTCCAATCTGTCTGGTTTGCTCCATATTACTTGGCAGATGCCCTCCATGCTCTTCACTTGGTTATAAAGGTGGGTGCCCAGCATGGTCTCTTAGGGTCAACCGTGGCCTCTGCCTACCACTGCCCATATACCTGAAACCCTTCTTCCTGTGTGAGTCTGACCACGCCTGTCTGCTATGTGCTGCAGCTGCTCTTAGGATCTAATGATTTCTGTGACATCACAACCCCCGAGGCCCTAGTCGAGCATCTGTGCACCGTGACTTAGTAATCCGCAGTTGTCAAGCACCAGGCACACAGCAAGGCAGAGCAAGTCACTGTGATCTGTGTAAGATGGCCCCGCATTCTCCAAGAAACACAGGACTCTGCTTACAGGGCTGAGCCCTATGGGGTGGGTGTTGATACAAGTGCTGATTAACTGTTTGCCTAGATACAGTGTCACAAACAAACAGGAAATTAATTCTCCATCTTTCAATTCCCTTTTTGAGTTTAATTGCAAGCCATATAATTGGTCTCAATTTCCTTTAAATAAAAAACCTCTGCTATCAATATGTAACAGCGAGGAACTCCAGCTATCTGCTGCCTTGGATACTGAGGACAGCGCCTCCTCTCTCCAACGCATGTCTTTTAGAAGGTCGCTGTCTCTGCTTTGGGGAAACAGCTGGACACATTCTGATATACTTTTGTAGGGCATTAAAACACCCCACTCCAGACCTTTGAGGTAGCAAAAGCAAGGCAAGTGTGTGCTTTACACACCTGCAGGCAAATACAGCATCTAAGAGTGAGGCGACAGAAAAGTGCTTTTGAGCATGGGCTTTGGAATCAGGGTTAACGTCTGACAAGCTGTGTGATCTTGGGCAGGTTGCGACCTCTCTGAACCTCTGCACCCCAATCTGTGAAGAGCAGGCAAGTGATAGGGAAGGCTATGAGTCAGACAAGGAGCAAGTGGGTGACCTAAATAAGAATCCAGCCTGGGTAACTCAGTAGTTGAGGCACCGGCAACCAGTTTATTACCTTCAAGCTGCTGCCACTGCTACTTCTGGTCTGAGGCTACAGGGCACGTCCAAAGCTTAGCATTGCAAGGCAAACCGGGAAGTGGACAGCATCTATGGTACAATAAGGCATCTAGCCTTATTCTTTTTTTTTTATTTTTTTTATTTTTTTTTTTTTATTAACTTGAGTATTTCTTATATACATTTCGAGTGTTATTCCCTTTCCCGGTTTCCGGGCAAACATCCCCCTCCCCCCTCCCCTTCCTTATGGGTGTTCCCCTCCCAACCCTCCCACCATTGCCGCCCTCCCCCCATAGACTAGTTCACTGGGGGTTCAGTCTTAGCAGGACCCAGGGCTTCCCCTTCCACTGGTGGTCTTACTAGGATATTCATTGCTACCTGTGGGGTCAGAGTCCAGGGTCAGTCCATGTATAGTCTTTAGGTAGTGGCTTAGTCCCTGGAAGCTCTGGTTGCTTGGCATTGTTGTACTTTTGGGGTCTCGAGCCCCTTCAAGCTCTTCCAGTTCTTTCTCTGATTCCTTCAATAGGGGACCTATTCTCAGTTCAGTGGTTTGCTGCTGGCATTCGCCTCTGTATTTGCTGTATTCTGGCTGTGTCTCTCAGGAGCGATCTACATCCGGCTCCTGTCGGTCTGCACTTCTTTGCTTCATCCATCTAGTCCAATTGGGTGGCTGTATATGTATGGGCCAAATGTGGGACAGGCTCTGAATGGGTGTTCATTCAGTCTCTGTTTTAATCTTTGCCTCTCCCTTCCCTGCCAAGGGTATTCTTTTTCCTCATTTAAAGAAGGAGTGAAGCATTCACATTTTGATCATCCGTCTTGAGTTTCTAGCCTTATTCTTGAATTCAAGATTGTTTAGCTTTTCATCCTCAGAATAACCGAGGCTAGTTTGCTTTTCCCTTATAAATGGGGGAAACTAAGGCACGGAGGGGGACAAAAGGAACTCTCCCAGGATTAAACAGCATGCACTGTATAAATCCAAACATATCCGTGCAAAATCTCCTTCTCCCAAGTGCTCTTTTATTTTCTGTGATTTTCAGAATAAATTATTCACAACTGACCGTCTTTCAAACCTCCGCTCAACCATCCCAAATCCATAGGCAAGCTTGCAGTCTTGTTAATGTTTAATGAATACAAATAAATCATAAAATAAAGATATTCCTTAAGACCTATATATTTAGCTCCTAATGGCTGTTTGTGTCTTCGTCCAGATCAGGACACGGAATGTTCAGGAACATGGTCTTTATTCACTTTGGGTTTTTGAGATAGGGAATCTATGACTATGCCAACCTTGAACTCTCTATATGGCCAAGGACGACCTTGACCTCCTGATCCCCTTGTCTCCATCTCCTGGGTGCTGGGTTCACAGTTGTGGGATTGGTTTATGCCAGTGGCTGAACAAACGCAGGGCCTTATGCATGCTATGCATGCAGTCTACCAACTGAGCTACATGTCCAAGCCCTGGCCTTTATTTTTTAATGTAAATCTTTCTTTCAAAACACAAAAGTACTCTGATCGGTACTATGGAATACAATCAGATATCAAATTCTCCAGCAGTCACCAACAGAGATGATCACTACCAACAGTCAGTCCAGTGGATATTCCTCTGGCTGGCCCCATAGCATTCTGTTTGCAGAGGGAAGGTCACAGGGCACATTGCCTCAACACTGGGTCTAACTGTGGAATGGTTACAAGTGTCCTACATCCCCACTGTCTTTCTATGTGAGTCCTTTGTGGACTGTGGTTACACAGAGTTCTTCCTTCTTTCCAGTAGAAATTTAAAAGGAAACGAAAGACACAGAAGTGCGCTAGATTATCTAGAACATGGCGTTATGGAGACTAAAGCCCCAGTGGCAACCAAGTGCCCGTCCCCAGCATCTCAACACTGCACCATGGATGACAGCAAAGCTCAGTCTGGCTAGATAACCCAGGTGTCACACCTCGCTGTCTACACTTGTCACAGCCCACAGCCAGCTTCTCTGGGGACCAACATTCACCTGCTAAGCCCCATGTTCTTGTATTGGGACCTGCTGGAAGCGACTGAGATGGTACTAGCTGACAGGGTCTTTCACATAGCTTTTTGTTTTCAGTGAGAAATCTGCCCACTGTGACTACACTGGGTGGCCCCACGGGGTTACAGGGTGGTTGTGATCTCGGTAGGCTTCGCCTGATTTAGGAACAGGAAGCAGGGTGGCAGGGCCAATGGAGCCCATGAGCAGATCCATGCCTCTCAGGGATGATGAGCCAATCCTCCTGCTTGAGGCCAGCAGAACTGGTGTGTGGGGAGGGCGGGGCAGGAGCAATGTAGAAAGAACGAGAGCTTCCAAAGGAACCTGTGAGGCTCTACAGAGTAGAGGGTTAGGTCCCATATGCCCCTGCAAGTGAGACTGAGGAGAGGCACTGTGTGTAACCACAGGACACACTAGCTGGGTTCCACAACACTCTAAAGTGACCTGCTTTGTCCCTGGTTGGACATAACATAAGCTATGGCTTTTCTGTTTCAAAAGAGAAGTGGCTTTCTGTCAAAGACTGGCTAGGGACTACTGGAGAACACAAAACAGGATCATGAAGCCACTCCAGGAGCCACAAAATCTATGAGGCTTGGGATTGCTTTGCCCAGTAGGAAAACACTACTCTACCCACAACATACCTCTCTAAGCCCACAGAGGGGACAGAAAGAGTGGCTTCCCACCCCTGCTTACTTCAGTGCCAACAAGAGGGAAGAACCCCAGGCTTACTATGTCACCAGAAGGAGAAGCTTCACACTCAGCAGAGACCTCAGTGCACAGCTTACACACTCCCCAGCGGCCAGTTGCAGACTCTGTTTCCCCTTTTATAGAAGTTGATTTGTCTGCCTCTTCCATAGTCGGTGACTACCCAATCTGGGTAACAATAATAATCTTATTAACGATGACAGTAATAGCAATTACCATCTGCTCAGGGCACGCCGTGTGTCACACTGTGCAGAGAGTACTTTCATGTATTAGTTAATTCACTGCTTAGCAACCCTGTGCTTATCTCTATTTTACAGATGGGAAACGGAGGACAGAAAGAGGAAGTCTCCTGCCTATGGACTCACAGTCAACATAAGCGGCAGAGCTTCAGCAGCGCTCTCTCTCTCTCTCTCTCTCTCTCTCTCTCTCTCTCTCTCTCTCTCTCTCTCTCTCTGCTGCCTTTGTCTAAGACACACAAGGAGGTACACAGGTTCAACTGCAAAAGGTTCAGGGTGAAGGAGGACAGCCTGTGTGGCCCAGATAAGCAGGGCAGAGGTAAGAGTACCTGGAGAGGCCCTGAGGCAGTAGTATGGCATGTCTGAGAAACAGAAAGGAAACTGTCATTGTGGGGGAGGTGGAGGTCACATGTGCCTGAAAGACTGAAAGGGCACTGTATAAAGAGTATGGACATGGGGCGGGGAGTGATTTAGACTTGCAAGCATTTGGATCTTTAAAAAGAAAGTGTGATGGTGTGTGTTCATAATCCCAGAAATTGGGAAGTAAAGACAGGAGGATTCCTGGGGTTTGCTGGCCAGCCTACCCTGGGTGAACTAATGGGCCTTAATTCCTCAGGACAAAGGTAGGTGGTATTTCCGAGGAAAGAATTGTTTTAGTCTCCTCTTATCCACACACATACACACTCACATACATGTACATATAAACACAAATGCTACAAAATAATTTTTTAAAAAAAGAGCACAGATTCCATGACGTGAAATGCTCAACACCTTGCAGAGCCTGATAAGTAATAGTTAACTGTTGTCCCAGTCTGAATGGCTTCCACCAAGTACCTAAGTCCCGGGGCCTCATCTGTAAAATAGCAGCACTGATACCCAACTCCCAAGGCTGTCACATTAGAAGATTTACTTATCAACTTAAGGCGTCTTAGGACAGTGCCAGGCTTACAGTAAGGCTTGCTTTTACATCCCCTGGTAGACAAACTGCTCCCCTAAACTCCAGGTTACCCCACATATTCATTTGGTTGTCTATTTGACAGGCTGAGGGGGAAGCGAGGCTGATAAGGGTAGAGCCGAGAACCAGAAGGAACGAGGTAAAATTAATCTGTGATCAATACTGCTTGTGGCCATTATGGTGACAGGCAGCAGATAAACACATAAATAGAACTGAAGACCGACTCACCCTGCCAGCTGTTGCGATCAGACACTTTGCCCAATTATGCAGGCTGTCGCAAAGCCTTCTATCATTAGGCATTCCTGACATTTTATTTGTGGCTGTCTTCCTCCCTCCCTATTGTCTTTAGTCTGCTTTCATCTGTGAAGGTCTAGCTAGCCTCACTTGAGGCTCCGGCTTGTGGTAATTTAGAGTTAAGCATTATTTTACGGTCTGTGTAAATAATGAGTTAGAAGCAGGCTGGATAAACAGCGGTGACGCCTGCTTCAGCCAGAGCTCAGCAGACTGAGGGTGGCTGGGAGGCTGGCACAGACTTTCCCTCAATCAGGTGCTTGAACAGAACTGGGCCTCAACCTGGCTGCTCTCCCAGAAGATAATACAACAGCTGAGCAATGGCCCCCCAACCCCCAATTCTTCTACAATCCTACTCCCAAATCCTCACTCCTAGCCCGTGTCTACAAGCTTGGCCAAGCCACCCTGAAGGTGTTTTCTTTTCTTTTTTAAAAGAATTATTTATTTCTTTTATATATATCAGTACACTATAGCCATCTTCAGACACACCAGAAGAGGGCATCAGATCCTATTGTAAATCGGTGCTGGGACTTGAACTCAAGACCTCTGGAAGAACTATCAGCATCTTATCCACCGAGCCATCTCTCCAGCCCCAGTGTTTCTGACTAGAAATGGAGTTATTTCCTCTATCCACACCCCACTAGGCTAGGGCTTGGCCACAGGACTTTGCTTGGCTAAGGCATCGGTGGAATACGGTAAGAACAGAAACTTAAAACATTCCTGATCCAGAGTGCACACGTGTCACTCCCCAAAGACGGACAGGGATACAGAGGGGAAGCAAGGAGGCGGGACAGAGCTGAGCCTGCCTACAAACTGGGGCTGCTTCTGGTGAAAGGAGCCCTGCTCCAGACTAGGATCAACAGAGCACACACTGGGACTAGGCGTCCGAGGCCCCGAGCTCCATCCCCAGCAACCCCACCCTTACTCAAAAGAGTAAAGAAAACAGGAAAGCAGCACCAAGTTGTGTGTGCTACACATGGCCTGCCCACCCACTTTGCCATGAGGTGCGCTGTAAGGCGAAGCACATAAGCAGCTGGACAGGAACCGTTTTGTTCATCCATCCCTTTCACTGGATTATGGGTGCCTCCGGCTGGGGCTGGGTCAACTGCATCTAAGATACTTCTCACTTAATAGTAATCTCCAGCAATAGCAGCAAGCACACTGTGGTGAACGACTGCTACGGCATGTTACAGAACCTTCCCTATGGCCAGACCGGACTCCTTACCCTCATCTCAACAGTCATAATGAAGAACGGGACAAGTCTAGTTAACATTTTAAAAAGAGAGCCTGAAGCATGGCACTGTTCCTCTATGAGTTACAAACACAGCAGTGTCAGGTCCCCAACCCTGTGTTGAACATCACTGCCTTGACAGCTGCTCCCAGACTCTGGATGGATTTTGCAAAAATGCTCAACCCAACCCTTGCTTTTAACACAGCCCTACCTGTACTTTTCTATGTGCCCTTCCCACCCAAACCAGGCTGCAAGATGCTGGCACGCATGACAGGTACTTAGTACAGCAGTGCTTGGGTGCCTGGCTGAGTCATAGAGTAAGGCTCCATCATCTGTCTAATGCCTTTACACAAGTCCCATCATGTCCCTATGGCTCATTTTTCCTCCTCTATAAATAGAGGGGTCTTAGTGATAAGAATGGCTTCCTTAGAAGCTTACAGTATGTGTATGAAGTGCTAATGGAGGTCTGGCACACGGGGAGGGCTCAGTGGCAGCCAGGAACCTTTGCTCTTTGATGAGCTACAAGTGGCAGAAGGTGAAGAAAGGGGGGAGATGGTGTCATGACTTCTGCTCTTCTGCCCTGCTCAGTCTTGAAAAAGAGACAGCTACCTGTTCTCAACACTGTACACTGTGAGGGAAGCCTAGATGCACAACGCTTGCAGTGTAAATAGAGGCTATCCATTCCGAGGACAAACAGTGTAAACCACCTCTCAGGGCCCACCAAACTCTCTGCTCGCACTGTCTGCTGCTACCCAAGTTCTTTTTTTTTTTTTTGACTTTCAAGTCGCACCACAATTCCCCCCAAGAATAATAATTTACTAAACATGTCAAACCTTATAGCAGAAAGTGACGAGCCAGCGGGGCTGGGGTGCTGCTGCTGCAGCTAGCCCATTTCATGCTGGGGTAGACGCCCTCTGTCCCCCTATACATCTACATGCAGAAGTTCATTTTCCAATTGACAGACCACTGACAGGCAGCAACGCATGCTTATGAGCCCCCATTTATATTCCAGCCTTGGTGCCTCCACCCCGCTCCTGATCTCTGTTCCCATGTTAGGCAATTCCTCTCCCTTGGTGCCCCTGGCTGCCGTCATCATTCTCACTTAGGCAAACTCTATCTATGTATTTCATTCCTCTAATTTTCTCCCATAAATCAATCCTCCCTCCCCTTGGCTGCTGCTGTTCTGTCTGGATTGCTCTTCTAGTCAGTTGTTCATTTCATCCAATTGTGCATTCAATGAAGGGCTATGAAGTGCCAGCTACATGCAGGGTCCTAGGGAGAGAGGAGTGAAGCAGGGAGCTGTGTCCTGGTTGAGACGGTTAGGGAAAAATAGTGTAAACCGTGTGGTTTATAAACAAGGGGATTCATTTTTCACTGTCTGGAGACTGGAAAGTCCAAGAACAAGGCTCTGGTAGAGCCATGGTCTGGTGAAGGCCTCCTGCTTCATCAATGGCACAGCCTTGCCTCAGGCCTCTTTTATAAGGGAACTCATCTTATTCATAAGGACCCACTCTCATGAAACATTCACTTCCCAAGACTTGCTTCCTAACATAGTATTTGGTCCAACTGCTTTGATGAAATACTAACGAAAGCAATTTCAGGAACAAAGGCTCCCAGTTTGAAGATACAATCCATCAAATGGGAAGCCCTCATGGCAGGAACTTGACGCAGCTGGTTAGTCAGCCAACAGTGAGCATGCAGAGCTGGTACTTAGCTCTCTTCCTCCTTTAAGCCGGGCCAAGCCTAGGGAATGGTGCTGCCCTCCTTTTGCATGGGTTGTTTCAACTACCCCAATCAACATACCCTCTCACAGGCGTGCCTAGAGGCTAACCTAATGTAATAATCCCTCATAGGTGTCCCTGGAAGGTTTGTCTCCCAGGTGATTACAGATCCAGTCAATCGATATTAACCATCTCAGGGGTTAAGATATCAACCTGGAGGTGGGGCAGGAACATTTGGACCCCTGCTGGGAGACTCATAATTTTGCAGCATAACTAGCATTCAGAGCTGGACAACTGGGTTCCACTCCATCTACTCTGACTATCAGCTGATAAACTCAAATTACTAATAACTACCATGTCTTGGCTTTATTTCCTTCAGAGGTCAAATGTGGATAACAGTCACTGTCTCATGAGGTGCTGGGAGCTTTCAATGAAGGAAAGCAACCAAAACATGATATCCACAATGGTTTCCTATTATTGTCCCCATGACGACCTACCACTGCCTACTGGGCAGCATATGTGACTGTCCCAGAGAAGGAGATTGTCATTAGCTCTTCACAGGACAATGGTGGGCATCCTGAGGTCACGGGATGAAGAAGGATCTGACCATTGGAAAGAACGCCTTCTCTTCACCACACAGTCTGCATTAGAATTTACTTCCCACTTAACCTAACTGGATACAAATCCCCAGGAGCAAAGGACTGCCACATACAACTTATGTATTTGTCTTCAGACTGGAAATATTGCAGAGGGACTCTGTGCAGTGCATCCTTAAAGACCAAAGTGACAAAGATGCCAGGAGAGCTTGGAGCCTGAGGAGAATGTTACCCACAAGCCTGCAGAAGGATGCTTCTCGCTCCATTCACCGCATACATAAAAAGGAACTCAGGATGGCTCAGATGCCCAAATGTAAAAGCTAAAGCCAAGCTCTTACTTTGTTTTTGGACTATTTTGGGACATGTCTGTCATGGACTCCAATGACACTCCCATCCACATCACTCTCTTTTGTTCCCCCACCCTTCTGCGGGTCCACTGGTCCTCTTCTACCTTTATGTCTTAGACACTTTTCAAAATCTAGAAAACATATGCTATCAGTCTGAGTAAAATGATAAAGCCTTAAAAAATAGAGAGCTATAAACCTTTGGTACCTTGGATTAGGATTAGATCAGACACTAAAAGTACAAGCAACAAAAAAGAATTTATAAGCCAGATTTGTCAAAATTAAACTTTTCTACTGCAAGTGATAACTGTCAAGAAAGTGAAACAACAAACAAGTCTCAGGACAGGGGTCTTAGTTAGGGAGTCATTGCTGCGATGTTGACCAAGGCAACTGTTACAAAGGAAAGCACTTAATTGGGGCTGGCATACATTTTCAGAGGTTTAGTCTATTATTGACATGGCAGTGTGCGGGTGGACATGGTGATGGGAAAGGAGCTCAGAGTTCTATATCTTGATCTGCAGATGACAGAAGGAGACTGCCACACTAGGTTTAACATAAGAGACCTCAAACCCCGCACCCCCAGTGATAAGCTTCCTCCAACAAAGCCACACTTAATAGTGCCACTCCTTACTGACCAAGCATCCAAATACATGAGTCTAAAAGCCCCACAACAGGAGAAAACTTTTTAAGTCATATTATTTGAAAAAAGACTTACTTGGATACCAAAGAGTTCAACTAGAAGAAGATAAATAACTTAATGTAAAAATGGGCAAAGGATTTGAATAGACATTTCCCAAAAGAAACTAGGTGGCATGCACGTGACTGTAAATCCTAGCATTTGAGAACCGGAGGCAAGAAGTTCAGGAGCTCAGAGCAAGCCTGAGCATACAGTTCACGGCCAGAGTGTGCCACATGAGAGTCCATCTCAAATCAAAGGACATAAAGTATATAAATGACCATTAAGCACACGAGAGAATGATCAACTGCTGGATAGCGCCAGCTACCAAGACAATCCAAACCCACAAAGAGATGACATTGTCCACCATAAGGTGACAATGAGCAAGCAAAGAAACAGTCAAAGCCCCCAAACAGGTAATCACGACTGTGGACCAAGACACAGGGAAAAGAGGACCCTCGTGGCACTGCTGCTAGGAAGGGATATAGCCACTTTGGAAAACCGATTAGTAATTCTTCGGAATACACGGTTACTATATGATCCAGCAACTCCACCCCTAGGTTTCTACCTATTTGTCCTGGCTTTAGTTTTATGTCATTTTTGAGAGAAAAAACACCTAGAGTCCCCACATAAAAGCCACATGTCTGTTCACAGCAGCACTGTTACAACAGCTTTAAAAACTAGACCAAGTCAATGCCACTTGAGTGATGGACACTGACAACACTGGGCCAGCCTCACAGTGGAATATTATGCAATGAGAAGAAAGCGAGGCATGACTGGAGCTTAGCTGAAAGTGCCACCATTGCAACAATGTCTCAGTTGGGGTTTCTATTGCTTTGATGACATTCCACTGTTCATCATAAAGGGAATCAGAACAGGATCTCAAACAGGGCAGGAACCTGGAGGCAGGAACTGATACAGAGGCCAGGGATGGGTGACGTTTAGTGGCTTGCACAACCTGCTTTCTTATAGAACCCAGGACTACCGGCCCAGGGATGGCACCACCCACAATGGGCTGGGCTCTCCCCACCAGTTGCTAATTAAGAAAAAGCCTACAGTCAGGTCTTATGGAGGTATTCTTTCAATTGAGGCTCCCTTCTTTCAATGGCTGTAGCTCGTGTCAAGTTGACATAAAACTTCAGCCAGGACCAGCAAGTAGAAAAACCACAAACACCACACAGAGTCATAGTTATTTCCCTGACCACATCCAACAAATGCCAGTCACTCTCCAGCCTTAACCCAGCAGTTTAAAACTTACCAGCAGAACTCCCGTGAGCTCCTTCTACCCATCCTTACCCTAACTTAGTTTTCTCCAGCTAACTTGCCAGGTACCAAACACTCCCGAGAGCTGACCATACTGCCTTTCTGTTTAGCAAATGTCATCTCTAGAAACTCTGAGCACACCAACTTCCACCTTTCAACTCTTTTCCAAAAGTTCACAAACATCTTGTAGAACCATCTGATTTTGGCTGGAAGATCAGGAGCTGAGGGGTTGACAGAAAAGAAACCCCCACTGTCAAGGGCATTTTCACTCATACTGGAAATTGCCCATGGGATGGTTCATCTGCACTGCCAACTTGACTGGATTAACAGTCACCTAGTCCTAGGGAAGAAGGGAAGTGCAGCTCAAGGAGTGTCTCCGAAGGCCGCTCCAGAAACTAATGGGTCATGAGAGCTCTTGACCTAATGAAAGAATTTGTCTGAGAAGGATTCATAATGGATGGAACTATTAGGAAGTGGGCCTTGGTGGAAGAGAAAATAGTCACTGTGACAGTGTCTCCCTTTCCTCTGCTTTCTATCTACTATGTGTTGGCAGCTCTCCTTGGCTCTCACTACCATGGAGACCTACCCATGAGTAAGAGACCATGAACCGCGCTCTCTGAGACAGTAAGCCAAGATAAAGCTTCCCTCCCTTCAGATGCCGGCCACAGTGATAGGAAGTTATCTAACACAGCCAACATGGCAGAACCTGGCCTTAGACCACCATGGCCTCTACCCATCAGGATGGGTGGGAAACAGGTACTCAGACGACTGCTACTTAGGTCTCCAATCTGCTGAAGTGTTGAATGCCTGAATAATTTAAAAAATCTCATAGGATGGTTCCAATTCTGAATACTTTAATGAAATCCAGCAAGGAACATGGTAGAGGCACCCCCCCAAAACAAAACAAAACAAAACAAAACAAAAAACACAAAACAAATAAAACAAGGAAGGAAGGAAGGAAGGAAGGAAGGAAGGAAGGAAGGAAGGAAGGAAGGAAGGGAGGAAGGGAGGAAAGAAGGCAGGCAGGCAGGCCAAAGACAGAACCAAGATTACTTTAGAGTTCAGTAAATTATTCTAATTGGCTTTGTGTTTCAGTTCACATCCCAGTTTAAATATAGTATGTATTTAATATGATGTGAAGTCATATTTTAACACCTTCCAACTACGAGGACTTTGCAATTCTAATAGAAAACACGCCATAAATTAGCTTGAGGTGACGTGTTGCTTGCACGTGTCTCGAAGTGTGATTGTCTGAAATGGTGAGGATTCAGAGAATTTCCTCCCCATTCCTTCCCTTCTAGATTCTGACAGCTTTTACTCTAAAATATTACTGTCAAATCAAAGTGCAAACTCTTCTTCTCCTCAATAAAGAAACTTCCTCTACACTAAGCAAGACTTACAGAAGGCAAGCCAACAGGTAGCCAAGAGAGAGACATGATGGAGGGAGGGGTCTCTCCCGTTCAGGGATGAGCCCCGGAGACGAGCTCTTAGAGGTGACTGAGAGCTGGCTTGAGGTGCATGTGGCATTATGAGGAACACAGGACACATCTGGAGGAATTACCATGGCCAGCCCCACCCCCACCCCACTGCATCGCACCTCTAGCTGCGTCTGGATGCTCACACCCTAGAATGTTCCACTACTGTTCCCATTTTTCTAAGGCCACAAGGCCAGATGCCAGATGGAACCACGCCTGATCCAAGATCCTTTCTGGGAAGCAGAATGGAAGAAGGTTTTGTCATCCACCCAGGGGCAGAGCTCTCTGAAACCTCATCAGCTTGTCTGGAAATTTGGTGTTTCTACAAAGACTTAACCATTTAGGCTGGAGCTCAATGGTACTTGGTTACACAGATGTGGTGGCTCATAGGAAAAACAACCACACTCAGGAGTGCCCGCTACATACCCTGCAGTGTTCTCTCACATCCCATTTGACGCTGAAGTTGAGGTGGGCAATGTGTTGAAGAAGTTCAGAATGGTTGAATATTTTCAACAGAGTGGTCTTCCCTGCCTAGTGCAGGGCTGGCGTAAAGAATAAACCTCATTCAGATTTCAGTCTCATGCCAACAAAGGAGTTAGTCACTATGGCTCAGGTCCTGTCAGAAGCACCGTGGGGAGGACTGGACTTGGAAGAGCTTTGTGAGATGAGACAAAACAGGATCTGATCTGAGGGAGGCTTTCTTGGAGAGAGCCTGGGAATGCAAGGGTTCAAGGAAGCCGTGAGGAGTGAGGGTCTGGGAAGGGCTGTCTGTGGAGCAAGTAAAATGCCGGGGGTGGGTTCTGACCAGCTCCCCTCACCAGCCATACATAGCAGTGGTCTAGGGACATAACTTTCTCTATTTTAATTTATTTAGTTTTCAATGTTTATGTCTGCTTCCATGAAACCCAGAGACATCGGCTCTTCTGAAGCTGTAGTAACAGGCAGTCTAGCTGCCAGTCATAGGTGCTGGGAATCGAACTCAGGCCCTTTGGAAGAGCAGTGCATATTCTTGACTACTGAGCCCTCTCTCCAGCCCAGGACATAACTTTCTGGTGGACTGTGGCTCCAATGACCTACTTCTATACAACAGAGCACCCTTAAATTGAAGGACTTATAACAATGTCATATAAACTCTTCCCTGTGGTTTAGAAATTCTGAATAATAATGTCCATTCTTGTTTGGAGCCTCAAGCTTTGATACAGATACGAAAGGTGTGTCTGACACTTACTGGCAGTAGGCTGAAGTGCCAGTGATCCCCCAAATATTTCTCTCTTCATACAACGCTTGTGGTCTCTGAAGACTGGCTTGGACTTTGTGGTGGTTTGAATAGGCATAGACTCGTGTGTTTGAATGCCGGGCCACAGGGAGGAGTGGCCTTGTTGGAGGAAGTGGGGGTAGGCTTCGGGGACAGGCTTTCAGGCTTCTATGCTCAAGCTCTACCCAGTGTGGAACATGAGGTGATGCCTTTGGATAAAGATGCAGAGCTCTCGGCTCCTTCTCCAGGGCCATGTCTGCCTGCACACTGCCATGTTCTCACCATGATGATGATGGACTAAACCTCTGACACTGTCAGCAAGCCCTAAATTAAATGTTTTCCTTTACGAGAGTTGCTGTGGTCATGGTGTCTCTTCACAGCAATAAAACCCTAGTTATGACAGGCTTCCTTACAGTATGGAACCGTGTCTACCATATATACTCGATAACTGAAGCCTAACGAAAGCATATTCCAGACAAGAAGCCCTGTGGCACTTCATATCCTATGAGTGGGTGTCATGAAGTATCTGTGTGACACAGTTTGCTGAGCAAACAGTCACAAAGGCCGAACCAGTTTCTGGGAGAGCGGACACAGTTCCTACTCCCAAAGAAAGAGGTCCCGAAGGATTTGTGAGCATACTTTAAGGCTGCCAGGCGGAGGCTGGCATAAAGTCAGAAGTAAAGGGACCTCTGATGAGGTGCAGGGCTCGTGGTGGGAAGAGCAATGAACCCCAGTCATTTCCTCCCAAACCACAACATGTTCCTCCAGGGAAGCAGGCAGGCACTGCCACACCGGAGGGATATTGAGGGAAAATCTATAAAAGGTTCTGAGCCGCCTGGGAAGAGCTGCCTGACAGATCAGCTAATGAGGACAAAGTATCTGTCCTTGGAGATTTCCTTCACATGCAAATTGACCTAAATTGGGAGCCAGCTGACCTCTGTGCAAGAGAAAGAAAAAAAAAAAGCACAACCAGAGTCAGGTTTCTGTCATTTGAAGATTAACTAAAACCTTGGTCCCACTCCAAAATCAAGATAAAAGCATGGCTCTCCAAGGGTCACCATGGCTTTAGAACAAATTAGCTTATGAAGGAAAAAACAAATATGAGGAACACCTCCAACTTGACAGTTGCAGCGGCTGAAAGAGGCAGCCATCACAGGGTGTGTCTGAAGTGCTGCCAGGAATGTAACCTGTTGGTATGGCAGCTGCTCCGGGGCTGGCCCAGGTGGCTTGTGGGAGCGTCGCAGGAAAAGCACATTGGTGCGGCTCTCGGCTGTATGACTATGCCAAGCAAGCAGCAAAACACCACTTTCCCCAAGTCTGAGGACACCTCGTTCCCCAGAATAATCTTTGGACTATTGGTTCAAGTTAAAAGGACGTGTAGCAGATTCTGGGGTTAAATAACTTTCAGTGTTTACCCTTTTTCTCTTTCTGACTTTTCCTAGATCCTGAGCTTGAACACTATGAAGAAGGAAAGCACCTAAAGGTGAGTGTTGTGTGCAACCTCTTGGTCATCTCCTTCAAAATAAACTGGCCTACCTGGTTTCCTTGTTCTTCCTTCTGGGCTGAGGTCTGGGAAATAGGATCTGTTGGAGCACCTTAGGGTGCCTGAAGAGGGCAGACTGCCTCACTGGCAGTCATGCCAAGGTTTTATCCAGTTCTGGGATTCAAACTTGAGTCTTCGTGCTTGCAGACCAAGAACTCTTACCCACCGAGCCATCTCCTCAGCCCCACAAGCTGTGTCTTTGAATACGTTCTTTTCTTGGGTCACAACACATGTATTTGTGTCCATTTTTATTTACCACCCTAACTGACTGGGCAAAGATTCCACTTCTCAGAAGCCTTGCCACACCCCGCCAGGAAATCCTGCCATCCTATGCCTGCCCCTGCTTTCCCAGAGGCCAGTTCATTCCACTATTACAACATTTATCACACTTTAGAGTAATTATCAAGAGTGGATTATATTTCTCACTTGTAAAACTGTGAGCAACTTTGATCTGATCTGGCTTTGAACTTCTTCCAGGGCTGGGAGGGTTGGTCAGTCTTGGACAATACAGAGTGCATGTAGGAATGGGTGCTAAGAAGGGTCAACAGAGGGAAGAGTGTTGATGGAGTCAGGAGGTTGAGGCTCACAGTCAGTCTGCAGATGAAGAAATGTCCCTACATCCTCAGTTCAGCTGCCCTGGGCTGTGAGAACCTGCCGAGCACACTCCAAGAAAGGCTGCACAAGTGACTCCACTGCTCTGAAACCTGATCTACCCGCACAATGGAGGCACACTCTGCAAGTGTCTAGGCTAACCTCTCCCATTCCCCAGAGACCAGGAGAGGGAGAGAGGCCAGAGCTTGTACAAGAAAGGCAGGGAGAGACTACAACAGCAGCTCAGCAGATTATCACGGTGGGTAAGAGACCAGGAAGCAATTACTGCCATGAGTGTAGAATCTGTCTGATTTGCTTCTAAATGAGGGCTGTTTCAGAAATCTTCAAACTCCTGCTGCAGTGGTTAAAGGGAAGGACACTTCGGATGCAAACACTCAATTACCAGGAAGAAAAGCCCACGGGTACAGAAAGGAGGCAATCAGCAGCTCTAGCCTCCTGTTCTCCCAATGAAGTCAGCATTTTCTGTCTTTCCCAGTCCAGCTGGGATTTCAAATTCTTAAATTAAAAGCACGAAAGAAAAAAAAGCTTCCTTATTCCTCCTGCTAAATGGACCTCCGGCAGTTTTATTCTAACTAAAGCTAAATGAATTCTTTAAGGGGGATGATCTTTCCTTAGGACCCCTTGAAGGAAGTTCTTGACTTCACAGGATAGCCACAAGTCTTAGGATAAATACTATCCGCCCATCAAATTCCAGCTTGTGTGACACTCTGGTTTATTACTACCAAACCTAGACTTCTCTTCATAGCTCCGTCATCCCTACTTGGAAGAACGAGGCTAACATGAGAACCTCTCCCATCCCAAGCCCTTTACAGAATCTGTGGGAATTATCCTTAGTGGCTTGGTAGCTTGGATCTGTTTGGTGACAGGCAGCAAAGGTCTTCCAAAGAACCATAAGTGCCTTTTGCTCTCAATGCTGCAGGCTGGTGAGAGGCTCGAGGCCACAAAGCAGAGATCAAGCACAACTCACAGAGCCTCCAGTCCTCCCACCCAACTCCACACCCCTGAATGGTATCCCCCCAGTGGCCTGCACAGCCTACTCACCTCTTTGATGCTCTGGTCCAACTTGTCACTATGTCTTAGTGATTATAGCCTAACTTCCTCCATGAAAATACTGGCTCAACTCTTCTCACTGTGCCCCTTCCTGTGACGGTGAATTTGACTGGATAAGGGACAGTGAGCGAGTTCCCACGGCACACATCTGAGCATGTCTGTGACAGCATGCTTAGAGATGATTAGATCACAGGAGCTCTGACCTAACCAGATTGAACAAAGTGTGGGGGTGCAGGCAAAGATAGGGGTGCAGGCGAAGATGAGGGTGCAGTACAGGGTTAACTGGAGAAAGTGTGCCCCAGAAGCACGCCTATGAGCGGTATTCCGTAGCCCTTCCCTTCGGTCATCCTTCTCTTTCCTGAAGTCATGCAGTGAGCAGCCTCTGCCCAGCTTCCACTATTGATATACTCTGCCTGGCCTCAGGCCCGTGTAACTACTTGCTCTGTGTTCTCCTTCTGGGGGTTTTAAGTAGTCTGGACTACATTCAAATGCAAGGAACCCCACCCCTTAGCAAGCACACCAATCACCTTGGGTCTCTTTATGTCACCCAACACTCCACTGGTCAAAATAAGCCTACCCACTGACAGAGGCATTTTCTTTGGCCATTCTGCTAACAGTGAGAAGGGTCTTAAAGAGGAAAGAACTGAGGATGATAACTCATTCTACCACATGGTAGACAGTGGAGGTGACCCATGGGAGAAACACTGAGTTCTAAATTTCAGCATTAATCAAATGGCAGTTCTTTCAATGAACCATAAGGTGAGTAAATGGCACAGAATCCACAGAGTTAGCAGTGGTGGTCAGGTATGGTGACCAGATGCCATCAGGACACTTTCTTCTCGCTTCAACCAGCTAGCCATAAATGAATTCCCTATAAGCACAGGCTCTAATATGCTTCAGGGCAACCACTGGCTAAGACTGACTACCACCATCTCAGTCGAAAGCTTTGTTGAAGAGTCATCTAGATTCTAATGGGCTATGGGCATGTCAGTCGGGACTGACTTAATTATTCATCGATGGGGGAGAGCTCAGCCCACTGTGGGTGGCACTATCCCTAGGCAGGTGGCCCTAGGCTTCATAAGAAACTGAGCTAAGCATGAGCCAGAGAACAAGCCAGTGAGTGAACCAGCAAACAGCATCTTTCCATGGTTTCTACTTCAGGATCCTGCCCTGACTTCCGTAAAGATGAAGCTGGAAATGTGAGATGAAATAAACCCGTTCTTCCTCTAAAACGTGCTTATTACAGTAACTGAAAAGAACTGGAATAGGCCTGGAGGGGCTAAGAAACAAGCCCAAATGTCCCAGTTGTCTGGAAAGTGGGCGGGTGACCTTGTACAGAGGGTCTGCCTTGACCAACTCCAGTTCCAGAGCCACCTGGGACAGAGCTGAGGAACCAGGAGCTAAAGGGAGATGAATATAGGAAACAAGGACCTTGAAATACAGGATGAGAGGCATCCCTCAAGCTCAGCATGGTCCTATAACACACACACAGAGGCAAGACCAGAGGGTTTTCCTCAGCAGCCCCAGGTCCTGCCCTGTCTCCCCTGGGTCATGCCACTTGGCCTGTCCACTCTGATGACTGTCCAGCTCTTCACATTTCTGTCACCATATCTGGTGTCCCACAAAAGGTATGGCTATGCTTTAGTTAGGGGTCACTTTTGGGGGACTGCAGAAGTTGGTTGGGTAGGACTGCTGTAAAGGCATCAGTCGCCAACTTGTGGGGTGGAGTGTTCAACAATAAAAATCTATTGTTATGTGGGAGACCATAAGTCCAACCAAGATTAAGGTGCTGGCAGAGGGGTTTCCTCTGAAGGCTGTGAGGACAGTCGGCTGCACATCCCTCCCTGGCCATCTGTGGTTTCTTGGCCATCTGTGCTGCAAGCATCCTCCTCTTCTGTTTTTATGTCATATAATATTCTCCCTGAGTGTGCATGTCTAAGACCCAAATTCTACTACAATAAAGACACTGATCCTATCAGCGGCCAGTCCTATCCTAATGGGACCTCATCCTACTAATTATATTGTCAAGGACCCTGATCTTAAATATGGACATATTCTGTGGAACTGGAGGGAGGGTCCAGATTGTGATAAATGAATTTTGAGGAGAAAAAAAAAAGCATAACTCAAAAAGAGAGCAAGATCCTACTATGTAATTTCTAAGTTCCAACTCTCTCTCTCCCTTTCTCCCTCCCTTCACACACACACACACACACACACACACACACACACACACACACACACACACACACACCTGCAGAAGAAGCAGCACAAAGCTGTCATTTCTGGCTTCTAGTGAGGTGCCAAACCTCTCACAGCCTTCTATTCTCCTGAAGCCTTATCGCCAGAGCACAGCAAGAAAATAAAGACACTGCCAGGCGCAAAGCCCCTCCAGGAACTCCCTGCTAGGGCGACTCCTTGGCAGAACAAACCTTGAAAACGCTCTAGAGGGCCAGGAGCCTATCAGTGTGGTACTATCCCTTCTGAAGCAGGCATGGAGAGCCAAGAGGAGGAACATGCTCTCCCCTCCGGTTCACACTTCCCCTTCCCTTTTAGCTCTCTGCAGCTGGCTAGACTACTTCCTGGGGTTCTACAGTACCAGATGATGGAGGTGGACAGGGTCAGGGTCAGGGTCAGGAGGAGGAGCACTGTTTCAACTCAAGTTCACACTTTAGCTCCCTACTCACTTGCTACATGCACTTGGCCTAAGTATCCTTTAGTTCTTCATCCAGAAAGTGGGCAAGAGCACAAGATGAAGGTGGGGTTCTTAGAACAGAGCAGGACAATGTGAGTGGGGTGTGGACAAAGGTCCCTGACACCAAGTTTGAATCTCAGCAGGTTCTCTTCCTAAAAAGTCTTTCTGGTCCCTTCCAAAGCCCTGACTGGTCACCATGACCCAGGACTAGAATACAAATCACTAGAGCCCCCTCGAGAAGTCACAACTGAGGCTTCACAGAGGAGGTTCCCTCCAGCCTCACCTGAGGCCGCTGGGGCTCAATTCCTTCCTGGCTTTAGGTCAGAGTCCTCCCTCAGCTCCCTGCCAGAGAAGACTCCCTGCAGCACCACAGTTTAACAACCTGGAAAGTGGCTTTTGTCAGAGAAAGCAAGACAGAGTAAAAGGGAAGAGCTACTCATGACCCAATCCTAGAAATGACACCCAACCATGTTTGCTGAATTTTTTTCTGTTTAAAAGCAGGTGACAATTTGAACATCTGTTCACACAGCATTATTCACAATAGTCAACAGGGGGATGCTGAGTGTGTATGCTGACAGAGAACTCGTGTGGTATATAAGCAATAAAATGGAATATTATTCAGCCTTTAACCGAGAGAAGATTGCCTACATGTTATAAAATAGATGAACTGATGATGACATGCTAGGCAAACTAAGCATCCTCCAATAAAGACAAGTCCCCAAACCAACCAAGGTAGAAAGTGGGAAAGCAGTTACCAAGGTTATAGGGTGGAGAGAGAGAGAACATATTTTCTTTGTTTCTTAAATGCATTCAGAGTTTCAAGATGTAAAAGTTCTAGCAATTGCTCCACACTAGAAAAGATAATTTCTGCCATTGAACTTTAAAAAGTACTTTCAGAAGTTAAGATAGTCAATTTTATGCATTTTTGTAGAGGGGAGGGAGGGAGGGAGGGAGGGAGATGAACTACCCAAACAATCCAGATCACAGACAAAGAGGCAGTACACCCAGGCACAAGTATCAGAAGGCGCCATCACTGGACACCAAAGCCAAATTCAGGCAGCATTTTCAAGGTTACCTGAATGCTGTTCATGCCCATCATCTGCATGGCAGCTGCTGCTACATCTAAGATACACAACATCCTAGTTCCCAAGCATAGGACAGTTACAGTGATGCTGCCCCAAAGATACAGGCGATGCTGTAAATCAGGGAAGCCCTGAAAAAGCTGACCCCACCATGAAGTCTCTGAAGCATCCCATACATACGCTGCAATGCACTCTGATGGTCACCCCTGGCTCCCAGCTCTTCACAGAGATCGACCGTGGGAAGGAGGCTGCTTTCAACCTACTCCGAGTAGGAGAAAAGCATTTTGAACAACTCATATCCTTGCCTTGAAGTCATACTTACTCATTTCTTCTAAATAAACATTGTAAAGTACCTTTGTTTTCCCACATGAACTAACAGCAAAGGGTTTCAGGAAGCCCACGGGGTGAGCTCATGTGCAGAGCCACTGCGCCAAGACCCCGTGTGTTGTAACCAATGCAATCCCATGAGGCATGAGTGTACATTATGTCCAGACAAGCCTCTGAGTTGCTTCAGGAAGACACTGCATGGAGCCCTGGTAGTTCACATTTAGAGCCTACGAAGTGGACTCTTGAGTACTCCACTCTCATTTGAAGCAGGGAGAGACATATAATGCAGAAGGGATGCAGAAACACAGGTTGGCCAAGGGCACTCACTCTTGTGCTTACTTTGAGACACGCTGCCATAGTTGCAATGGCAGAGACTTCCTTACTGAACACTTAATAGTACTTGTTGCTTTATTGAGCGGTGGCCAGTTTCACTCACATACTGAAACAAAGACACGATGTGACAGCACAGAGTACAAGTTAAATATAACAGATTTTTCCTACTTGCTAACACTTATGAAGCCCACTGGGCGTGAGGCAGAGGACCACTAGGTAGGCCCAGGGTTAGAAAGGCAAACAGGACACATCCTCCATTCCCTGGTAGCTAGGAAAGATTCCTGGCATAATGGTCACCATACATGGAGGTGTCACTCAGTCCCTGATGTCATCTGGGTACTGACTTACCAAAGCTCAGAGTATAGGGCAGACAGCTTGGGTTTATCACCAAAACCGTTTCCTTTCTTCTTCATTTCCTTATTTGGGGGGAGAAATGATTGCATCAACATGGCTCAAAGTCTTTAATTTGATACTGAATTATTTCACACATGGCCTGAGGGAGGCAGGGCATCTCAGTTACTTTTCCTCTCTGTGACAAAATGTCCTGACCAAAACTACTTAAGAGGGGAAGGTTTGCTTTGGCTCATGCTCCCAGAGTGACTGGATCCATCAGATGGACTGACAGTCCGAATGGGCCACAACAACAATAGTGTCCAGAGGGCAGATGCAAAGCCACCACCTACTATTTCTAAATCTCTGTATCTGTGGAAGTGGAATATGGGGTCAGGGGAGCAGAATATAAAAGCACTAACTTCAGCCAGTCTACGGAGGGACCAGCCATCCCTCTAATGGACAAATGACAACCTGGTCAGCAGAATGGCATCCCTGGAAACTAAAAAAGGGGCGTGGCGAGCAGGCAAACACACAGTAGAAGGGTAACCCTGACCCAAACAAATCAATGTCCCTCATTTCCAGCAGAGATCTGAGGTCCTTTCATGAAAACTTCAGGCAGCATGAGTGAGACTGAGATATACCAGCACACCAGACACTGTGTATGAAGCAGTCCTCACAGGAAAATCTCCTACACTGTCTTAGTCAGAGTTCCTGTTCCTGCACAAACACCAGGACCAAGGAGCAAGTTGGGGAGGAAAGGGTTGATTCAGCTTACACTTCCACATTGCTGCTCATCACCAAAGGAAGTCGGGACTGGAACTCACACAGGGTAGGAAGCAGGAGCTGATGCAGAGGCCATGGAGAGATGTTACTTACTGGCTTGCTACCCCTGGCTTGGTCAGCTTGCTTTCTTATAGAACCCAAGACTCTAACCCAGGGACAGCACCACCCACAGTTGTGGCCCATTGTTGTGGTCCTCCCACCCTTGATCACTAGTTGAGAAAATGCTGGGTCTCATGGAGGCATTTCCTCAACTGAGGCTCCTTTCTCTGTGATAACTTCAGCTTGTGTCAAGTTGACTCACAGAACCAGTCAGTACATATACAGATAGTCACTCAACTCTGTGTTTGCCATTCCTTGGCATCCCACAGTGGTTTTTCCTCAGCAAATGTTTTCCTTTATAAAAATTTGACTTTGTAAGGGAAAGCCATGCACAGAAGTTTAAATTGTCCTAGCTAAATAACAATATCAAACTCTCTCTAAGGCTAGGGCTAGGTTAAAGCAGTTGCTCTCAGACTTGTGCAGCAGTTGCTCTCAGAACCACCAGCACGGCATTAGAATGCAGGGCTGGACCCAACCACACAAGGTGACTCGGGGTCCAAGCACCTGCATGCCAAGAGTCTCCATATATGGCAGTGGCTGCTGGAGCTGATGAAAGGTTATTCTTATTGTAGCACTGATGAAGAAAACAGACAAGAAGGAAGTTTTCCAAAACAGAACCCTCCAATACAACCACTACTCTCCTCACTCAGCCCTCCCTGCAGATTCTGGCAGAGCCCATTCTGTTACACATTTACCTTTCCTATGGCCCTGGGGCATACAGACATTAGAGGTCATAATTCCCACTTGGTCCACATCCCGCCAGTGATGTGAATATGGTCCATTTGCTCATTCACTCGTGCATGTGTAATGACATAATGAACAGCAACCAAAATACAAGCCAGGACCTTGAAAATACCCTGTGTCTGCCCTCTCAGAACTTCCCTTTACCTACCTCCACCTCAAAACACATTGCAACCCGTTAAGTACGCCTCATGACTGCTTTGTTAATTCTACAAACATGACCCTTCAGTAGAACACTGAAAGACAAATGAACTCTACCGACAGCAATCATATGGGTGAGGTGTAGCCATAACACCATGAAGGGTAAGAAGTGGAGATCATATGCACATACAAATAAAACCAACTGTAACATTAGAAATACGTGTTCTTCTGAATGCCTTAAAATGGACGCACATTCAAACATCTTTTTGACTTCATTGGGATCACTGAAGAAATCCATGTGGGGAGTGGGGGTGTAGTTCAGTTGGCGGAACATTCACTATTCACTCAGCGTGCATCAAGTCCTGGGTTCCATCCCCAGCACTGAGTAAGAGCAGGCATGGTGTAATGCCACAGTGGAGAAGTAGGGCAGAAGTTCATCACTCTCAGGTACACGGGAGAGACGGAGAGAGGGAGGGAAGGAAGGAGGAAGGAAGACATGTGTCCTTCCTCTTCCACCCTGCAGCTGCAGCCTTCAGTTTCCACAAAATAACCCCCAAGTCAAGAGCTTTCATATGCCCAGGCGATTCACACCAGCGGGAACCCAGAAGTAAACCAATTTAAGAGGATCTGGGGGTGTCAGTGCTCCTCACAATCAGTCAGCAATGACAGCCATGGGGAGGCTATCATTTCATGACTACTAAGTTAGAAAAATGAGAAAGAAAAAAGCCAAAGCCAGAGCAGCTGTGACTGTGACTGAGCTGTTAGGGTAGAAGTGACAGGCACAGCAGCGAAACCAAACAAAAAATTTCAGCCAGCTGTGTGGAGAAATGCGGTCACGAGACGCGTGCAGGCTTCTCACTCTGCAGAATTCATCCTAAAGAGGGAATAAGATGGGGGAAGCAACTCACAGGACTCCCAGCAACACAGCAACTTGGAAAACCATAGCAATACAGGCGGCGTAACGCACCGGAGGATGCGTGCAGGAGAACCTTACAGGCATCGTTTAGCATGTGAAGGACACCAAAGTCAAAATGGTAGGCACAGGTTTCACCAAGACTGTGCAACACCCAGGATGAAGACAAGTACACAGTCACTGTTTGGAGGATTTATGTGCTGACCCTGCTGTCGAATGTTTGTTTTGTTTCCCTCGGGGGAGGGGAGCAGCACCTACCTAGAGAACTCTCGCAGCTCTCCTCGTCACTGTTGTCCTGACAGTTGTTCTGCCCGTCGCAGATGAAGCTCTTGTCAATGCACAGGCCATTCCTGCAGTGGTAGCGGGCCGTGGAGCAGAGCAGGGGGTTCGCTGCTGTGGCGAGAGAATAGAGTGGGTCATAAGGGCGCCCAGCATAGACCCTTGAGAACCCAGGAGACTTTTCTAGTGAGAGAAGCAGCAGGGGCAGGCTACAGTGTTAGAGCCATAGCTCTTGCAGTTCAGAGCCTGGCCAGCCCATGACCTGGACACCATACACGTTACCCTCTCTCCTTCTAAACAGGTCTCCAGGGCACTGTGACAGTGTCCCGTGACCACACCAACAAAGCCAGAGGTCAAAGCCTCATTCTAAACAGTCGACCTTGGCAGCCCAGCAGCTTTTGTGAGTCTTGGAGCTCACAGACTTTACTTGTGGAGTCTACAAAGCATGGCTGGTGACAGAAGACAAAGGAGCACACCAGACCCAGAAACAGCACTGAGCTGGAGAACGTCTGCCTCCAAGGCCTAGCCGATGAGACTCACGAGCGATGAGTGATTCTTACAACTTCTCTCTTCTTCTAGTTTTCAAAACTAGAAGTTTTAAACATAGTGAGTGAGTGTGTGTGTGTGTGTGTGTGTGTGTGTGTGTGTGTGTGCATGCATGTATGTGTGGTTGTCTTTACTATGTATGTGCATGTGGGGGTCACTGCATGTGGGTGGAACCCAGAGGTCAACATCAGCTGTCCCGTTCTACCTTATTTTTGAGGCATGGTCTCTCATTGGGACTGAAGCTTATCAAATAGCAAAGTGGGTGAGGCAGCAAGTTCAGGAGCTCTTCCTATCTCAGCCTCACCCCACAGGGTTGACATTACAGATCAGCACCCACCCACTCAAGTAATGGAGGCTAAGGATGTGAACCAGGTCCCCATGCTCGTGTGGAAGGCACTTTCCTAACTGCACAGCCGCCCCAGCCCCTCTGATGTCCTCTCTATAGAGCAGACTCCTCATTCTTCCAGGCCCACTAGAGTTCTGGTGATCTTCATTTCTCCCTTGCCACCAAGCAGGCCCTGAATTATGCAGGGACTCTCTTGAGCAGCACCCTCACGGGGCAACCTTTCATGGCCCTTTGAGGGAACTTAAAGGAAATTGTGGTCCTCGGCTCTGCCCTTGAGGAATGGGGTGGCAACTGCACAGTATGAGGCAGACACAGAACTATGAAGAGCAGAGAGCCGTCTCCCAGGGAAATGGCATTCATTCGGTATAGTTTGTCTTGCTCTCCATCAAATCCTGTTTCCAATCAGTGAAGTGGCCGAGTGGAAATGTCCTCTAGTTGCTGGGTATGGTGGCTCACTCCTCCAATCCTAGGACTCCGGTGGAAGAGGCAGGTGGCTCTCTGAGAGCTCAAGGCAACCAGGTCGATAGTGAGACCTTACCTAAAATCAGTCACCAATCCCAACCCTGAAACTTAGTCACTGTCAATCTTCAGCATGCTGTGTCATCTCTCCAAGCCTTGGCCTCTTTTTCTGGAGCCAGGATCAACTCCATAACCTTATGAGATCCAATGAGAACTGAATGTGGTCAAATGCTCTAAAATTATTAAAAGCGCACACAAGGACAAACGCAGACCATAAAACCAGGTGTGGTGTGCTTCTAGGATAAGCACCAGTGCTGTGCGATAGCAGCAGGCACATCACACCATGTCAATCCTCCTGGTTACAGCATTAACTTCCGTATCAGGTGAGGAGAAAAGGGAAACGTCCATGCTGCGTCTGACATGCTGCGGAGACTGCCTGGATTAAAGGTGTGAGCCACCACACACAGCAGCTCCAGGGGTTTGCATGTAGCCACTTCACTGATTGAAACGGCCCTGTCTTATCCTCACTTCCCTGCAAGGGACGGGGAAATAAGGCAGACTTCCACACAAGTACCGATCTTCTGTGAGGCTGCTCATGTCTGATTCACTAGCTGTGTCATCTCCTAGCTATGCCTGTCCTGGTCCCCCAGAATGTGTGCCCAAGAGACGGAAGGACAGTAGTGATGAAGAAAGGGTCTGTCATGGACCTCCAGTAAGGAACTGTGCCTGCACCTGCATTGCTTATGGCAAGAAGGTACCCAAGTGGACCTCAGGCCTAGTCTAGAGGCTCTGCTCGGTCAAAGCCAAGTCAGACCCAGGTCTCTCCATGGTCCCAGCTCTCAGTATGAGCTGGGAACTGTCTACCCTACTCCTCCCTGAGCTCTATTGGCATACTTGGACATTATAGTTCTGAGGACGTGGTCAGTTTCCAGTTATACAAACCTGAAGATGGTAGATTGTTTTTGTTTTTGTTTTCCCTTTTCATTCAAGGGGGAAAGTTTAATTCAAAAGGTAGAGGAACTAGCAAGATTGGACAAGCTAGAGCTGAGTTTTAATGATAAAGGATCAACAGTCTTCTGGCCTGATAGAGGAAGGGCTCATTTAAATCACCGTGGGCCAGAGAATGGATCAGCTTAATCAAACTGGAACCAAGGACGGGCCGCAGTCAAAACCCAAGTGGGAAATCCAAAACCACAAATCACATTTGATTCTCGTCCAGGGCTACACTTCAAACCCAGCTTCTGCGCAGCAGCATCCAGCACAGGGCCTCTGGCATCCCCGCCCCCTGGTGGGTCTGCGCATCCGGAGCGGCAAGACCAATCAACTCACTGAAGGAGCCTGGAAGGGCAGGATGAAGGGGCCAAGAGGAGGCGGGGCAAGCTCACGTCAGCCTCTGAGTGACACATCAGGCTGTCATCACTTTACCTTTAGACTTCAGACTTTCAAAACTGTCCCAAGGGAAAGTGGTCTGGGTCTTGTGTGTGGCTGTTTACCTGTGTGTGCATGGGCACAGCACAGATTTGTATGTGTCTCTATGTGTGTGCCTGAAAATTAGACACAAGTTGATTTTAATGAAGATAGATAATCAACAGGGCCAGCAGCCAGAATATATAAAGAACTAATTCTGAAACCAAAAAGCAAAAGTCAGTAGAAAAACAAGCAAAGGACACAGAAGTGTTTCCCATTAAGGAGGCCGCTAAATAGTCAGTAAACCTCACCAGCGATGCACGGCGAGGCAGCGGGCTCAAGGTCCTAAAGAACAGGATGGTGATGAAGATGTGGAGGGAGAGGCTTTCTCCTGGATTCTAAAGGGGAAGCAATCAGTAGGCCCATCTTGGAAATTGGTTTATTAATAAGTAATTCCACCTCCTGCTCAAAAGACATATAATCAAACAAAAAAATGTAGGCTGAAGCCACTATGGGGGAAAAGATTTAGAACTAACCCAATGGTCAAATCAGAGAGAGTTATAACAATGTAATACCACACAGCCTGGGTGGATTTTCTTGTAAAGAGCCACTTAGATACAAAAGAGAGGTTTTGCTACCCATTTTGATTTTTAACTGTGTTATAATGACTTGACTTGGCTATTGTACTGATACTTCATAAGCAAAGGGCACAGCTATCTTCTAATAAAACTTTATTTACAAACACAAATAGTGAGCTATAAAATGCCAACATCTGTTGTATAGCACGGAAAATAAATAAACTGTCCACTGGGGTTCTAGGAGCCACAGAAACTCCTAACACTTGAGCCCACCCCATGGAGGACAGAGACACAGAGGAATAGTGAAAAGACCCCAAAGCCAGCAGCAAGCCAGCTACAGCACGTGTGGATTCTGCCTTTGTGCCTAGAAAATGCCTGGAACCTGAGAAGTGCTCTGAGCTCTGAAGCTTCGTCACAGTGTCTTCTGTATCTCCACTAATACAGGCCCCAGCAAGCCCTGCCTTCCAGCTCTTCCCAAGGACAGAGAGCAAAGTGAGCGGGAGATTGCTTGCCGCCCGGCAGACTAACTAACTGACAGCAAGAAAACCAACAAATACAAGGGGAGACAGAAAACATAAAATAAAATAAAATTGAAAAGCTACCCCAAGGATTCCAGATGAAGAAAAACAGTTTTAAAGGAGACCAGAAAATTACAGAAGCCCAAGGCAAAGGCCATCCCACTGCACAGCTCAGCCTAATTCTTTAGAATGACCCTGGGCTTCTACCAAAAAGGATAAATGGCGATAGAGCTGAGATGCAGCACAGTCTCAGAGAATGCTGGCCAGCGATGGTACCCAAGCCATCAATGTGCAGTCTCTAAGCAGACTGGCTCGCTCGCTCACCAGAGGAGCTGATCTCCCGCAAAGCTCCGGGAAACTCACGTTTTCTTACTGTCTTTGAGATCCCTGCAGCTATTACTGTGCTTGGCACAAATTCTGAGCTGCTAGTTCGCAGATGGAGCAGGAGACAGTGTGTCCTGCAGGATGTTATGTTGTGGTTTCTTGGAGCAATACTTAATGTACCCCAAATGTTTATGCCGTCTTTATCCTCGATACGGCTTACCAGCCATTGACTAGTGTGGGATTTTATTCAGTTAACTACAAAGAGGAATAGCGTGTCCTATAGTATCTATTTCATTGGAGATGGAAAAAAAAATTGTTCGTGGCATCGGCACAACAGACAGAATTGCCGGCTCAGAAGTTCCTTGGGAATTGTCACCATAAAAATGCTAGGGTTCTGATCCTCTGCTTCTTCGTCCACAGTACACAGAGAAGGCAGGTGGTCTCTCCCTCCCAAAGGGAAGGAACAGGTTTAAGGAGGCAGCTAAATAAACGGGCTGCCCCATTTTGGCCACATTGAACAGAGTAGACCACAGGAACATTGCAGTCATCCAAAAGCAATTGACTGGCTTCAACACAGGAACTGAAGCCATCTGTCTCCAGCAGGCAGGACTCAGGAAGTGTCCTCTTTAATTCATTTAAAGCTTCTCCCACTTCAAAATGTTCACATGTAAACTGTCATCAGCTCCCACCCTAAGGTGACTACTACTCAATTCCTAGCTTCATAGCCTCTGTGGGGACCTTTTCCTCCACTGTCCCATTTCCTTGTGAAGTTTACGGTTGGGGTAAGTGGGGCACGCTAAGACTTCCTCATGTCTTGGATGGGGTCTATGGTCTCCAGAAACAAGAGATGCTAAAACATCATCTCGTGGCACATGGTTCCTTCCAGCCTCATGCACAGCTCCCTCTGTAGCTCGGAATATGCTCACTGCTTTGCCTGGGGCTTGTCTGCCAATAACTATAAGCTTTTATGCTCCTCTCCATCTGCTAACAGGGCCTGCCCAGCACCCAGACTATCAGGCTTTGGCTCAGCAGTCCTCACTCCTGCTCTCCGAGACAAGACATAGCCGTGAACACCGTATTCTGCAACCAGACTCTCAGGAGGAAGAGCCGTTACTCCGGACAAACAACAAAGGTAAAGAATGCTCCACCTGCCTTCCTCTACAGGTTCAGGGTGTCTGGGGTTTTAATGTCCCCACCCCAGAGGTAGTGTGGCCACTTGCAGGACGCAGGTATATAACTACAGATAGTCTGTTTCCTCCTTCTTCTTCATAAAGGTTTCCTGCACATCACTGTCTCCCATCCAGTACTCAAAGGCAATTCCTCAACTTCAACCTTCACTTTTTTTGTAGACGGTTCCCTCAAAACCCCTTCTGGTAATAAATATCTTTCTCCCAATGCCTCATGGAGCCTTCTCCTTGACTCTTTCCTCACCTCAAACAGTACACCTAATAGTGACAACCTTCTTCACCCCAGCCCTTTCCTCATTCTGTGATGACTACATCTATTAAAGATGTCACCAAGTTCCAGGTCCCTAGGTCTCAGATGACCCTTCTTTCTCCCTACCTTGCATAGGTTCAGGGCCTGCTGCTCTCACCTGAACATTATTTTTTTAAAGGATCTTGATTCTCCATCTTCTGTCCAGCCCACGAACCCAGACAGCCATTTTACTGCAGTGGTTAAGAATGAGGGTCTGAAGTGTGCCTGGGCTCAAATATCAGCTCATCCTCTCAATCGCCATATGGCACTGAGCGCGGGAGAGCTATTTAATGTCTCCAACTCTGAATTTCCCTATCTACAGCATGATAGAGACAATGCCTGTGTTCGAAGTTTGTGAAGATTAAATGAGCCAAGGCTGCGGAGGATGGAGACCAGCCAGTGACTCACAGGGAGTGCTTAATATACGCCTGTCATAATTACTGCTGATGGGAGATAGGGTGGTAGTAGTCGAGTTCACCCTTGCATTTATACCACCTGAATTAATATTCCAAGTTTGCCACTTGTCAATTATGTAACCACGACAAGTTACTGAACCTTGCCTTGTCTCCATTTCACCCATGAGAACACCAATGTAAAGATGGCCTCGCTGTAGAGATGCCATATACCGCTCACAAACTCTGCAAACTGGTTCATATGTCCTGGCAGTGGCGTAGTACGGCTTCCAATTTCACAGGATGTCCTATGTATTTTAAGTAGTGCCTATTCTCTGTGGCTACCTTTTCTAACAATCTCATGACAAGCCTTGAGGAGAGTGGTTTCCCCACCCCTGATGCCCACAGCACTCCCAACACCAGTGCTACATTGTTGGTTTCTGTATGAAGACTCGTCTCCCTTCAGTCAAGGATGCCAGCTGAGATTTCCACACCCAAGGCAGCATCTCGAATGCTGTCTGGCACCATAACTAAAAACAGAGGATGAAACTCTGACAAAACAGTAGGACCTGGAGCTAATGTGCCAGGCAAGACCGTGTCTACCTTGCAAGCATATGTAAGAACAGAAGAGGATGAAGAAGCCCTTGGATGCTGAGTCTGTTCTGAGGGCAGTGGGAGGCACTGCTGCCCGAGTCTTCCTGTCTTCCCCATCTATCCCTTTGATTAGTTACTTGATTCAATCACTCTGGTAGGCACTGAGAACAAACTGCCACTGAGTCCCCTATTCAGAAAGAGCTACCACTAGGTGGGTACCAAGTCAACAGAACATGAGATGAAGCCTGAGAAGTCTTGTTCCATACATGCTAAGGCTGAGCGTGACCAAGTATTTCACACTGGGTAACATAGCTGTGGGCTGCATGATACCATGTCCTCTCATGACTGTCACAGCAAAGCAGAGGGAGCCATGCAGAACAGAAAGAGTGAAGCAGGGGTCATGTGTGTGCAGGGAGGAGTAGGTTGTCAGGGGATATGCAGGGCTGGCCCCTCTGATCCTGAGCTCTTTGAAGAAGGCCAATGACAGAGTGGGACAGTGACCCAGCATGGCCTCGACAAGCCAGGTACACATCTGTGGGAGTCTTTCAGGAGTCTCAAGGACAACACTTGGAGCACTGGGGGAAGCGCTCTCATGGTGACTCTCAGCTCCCACAGTCTACATATAGAAATGGTCTGGGCCGGTTTACTCATGGGATAACTGAGGCGACAAAAGACAAAAGGAGAGTCAGGCTGAGCTGTAGACAGACAGGAGACAACTGGCCGGCTCTGCAGGGCTCTGACAGATCTATGATCACACATACAGCCTGGCAACACGTCCTGCCTCACTGGGAGACAGGCAGGAGGCCGTCACTGTGGGACAAACATGGTCCAGGACCCCTGAAAGCCATCAGTAGAAGCAAACCACAGATATCACTTAATCTAATCTTTTAAATTACAATACGTGCTGCAAAAATATATGGATAAAAAAATCACCACTATTCTCAGACCTTAAAAATTAACAGTGATGTATCTGATATTATCAGATGTCACATCACAATTTAAGATGCCAATTATCTCGATTTTTTTTTAAGAATAGTTTTAGCTAGAGTCAGGGGGAAAACCAGTCTATACATGGCCCTGAGTTAATTCGTCTCTGATATTTCTTTCAGTTTACAACCCCTCCCCCTCCATGTTTTACCCTAGAATTACTTATGGATAAACCAGGGTCCTGAAGATTTTCCCACATTCTGGATCTGGAAATTTGCCTCTGTATAATGTTGTGGACATATTCCTCTATCTCCTAAATTTTCTGTAAACTGAGTGATCAGATTTTAAAGGGTCGTTTAGGTGCAGCTGAGATGGTTTGAGGAAACGACCTCAATTGATAATGTGTGCTCTGGTGTGACAGCAAATAGGGAGGCATAGAATATCTGGCACTTTTACTTTTTTAAACCTCAGTAGCTTTTAAAACATGATTTATTTACCATTATTTCACTTTGTGTGTGTTTGCCTGCATGTATGTATGTGTACCGCATGTTTGCCTGGTGCCTGCAGAGGCCTGAAGAGAGCATAGATCACCTGGAACTGGAGTTACAAAAGGTTGAGAGCCACTGTGAGGGTTCTTTGGCTGGGACATATGTAGCAGACACTTTTAACACTCTGAAAAGTAATTTGAACATATCCATTGGGAAAGAAGACTAGAATTTAAACTAGTAACAAAATGGTAGTGAGTTTTCAATTTTCCCTTTGCCTCTTAGGATCCTTAGGACACTGGAAAGAAGCCCCCAGCATGTTAAAGAGACAGAAGGAGAGGGATGAACACCACTCTTTTTAGGTCAATCTGCACACTGCACATGTGTGCACCTGTGTCCTCATCATGGATCTCCACACTGCACATGTGTGCACCTGTGTCCTCATCATGGATCCCCACACTGTACATGTATGCACCTGTCTTTATCATGGATCCTCACACTGCACATGTGTGCACTTGTGTCCTCATCATGGATCCCCACACTGCACATGTGTGCACCTGTCCTCATCATGGATCCCCACACTGTACATGTATGCACCTGTCCTCATCATGGATCCCACACTGCACATGTGTGCACCTGTGTCCTCATCGTGGATTCCCACACTATACATGTATGCACCTGTCTTTATCATGGATCCTCACACTGCACATGTGTGCAACTGTCCTCATCATGGATCCCCACACTGTACATGTATGCACCTGTCCTCATAATGGATCCCCACACTGTACATGTATGCACCTGTCTTTATCATGGATCCTCACAATGCACATGTGTGTACCAGTCTTCAACGACCCCAGAGAGGATGAGAAAGAACTCACACCGCTGGGAGGTACATAGCCTGACTCCCACCAGCACAGCCCAGAACCAAGAAGCAGGGACGTGCCTATCAAGTCATTTGCCTACAAAGGCAAAAATGTAAGTATTCTGCCCAGAATTTACTTAAGTTGTTTGTGTTAGACAAAACAAACAAAAT
Organism: Rattus norvegicus; assembly: GCF_021556685.1. Taxonomy (NCBI): domain Eukaryota; kingdom Metazoa; phylum Chordata; class Mammalia; order Rodentia; family Muridae; genus Rattus; species Rattus norvegicus. The sequence continues at coordinate 87,710,441 of NC_141536.1, forward strand.
GCCAGAACAGAAACTGAAATTAGCTGTCATATAGGAAGACAGGAGAATCTCAACCCATGTGGGAAAAGACAGCAACCATATGGATACTAACAAAGATGTACAGGTATGGGAACTGAGACAAAACTGGAGCACATCACCTACAGATCGCTTACACTCTAACAGGGGTCACAGACACTGGAAACACATCGTCACACTCTAACAGGGGTCACAGACACTGGGAACACATCGCTTACACTCTAACAGGGTCACAGACACTGGGAACACATCGCTTACACTCTAACAGGGTCACAGACATTGGAAACACATCGCTTACACTCTAACAGGGTCACAGACACTGGGAACACATCGTCACATTCTAACAGGGTCACAGACACTGGAAACACATCGCTTACACTCTAACAGGGTCACAGACACTGGGAACACATCGCTTACACACTAACAGGGTCACAGACACTGGGAACACATCGTCACACACTAACAGGGTCACGGACACTGGGAACACATCGTCACACTCTAACAGGGTCACAGACACTGGGAACACATCGTCACACACTAACAGGGTCACAGACACTGGGAACACATCGTCACACTCTAACAGGGTCACAGACACTGGGAACACATCGCTTACACTCTAACAGGGTCACAGACACTGGGAACACATCGTCACACTCTAACAGGGTCACAGACACTGGGAACACATCGCTTACACTCTAACAGGGTCACAGACACTGGGAACACATCGTCACACACTAACAGGGTCATGGACACTGGGAACACTTTGCTTACACACTAACAGGGTCATAGACACTGGGAACACATCGCTTACACTCTAACAGGGTCACAGACACTGGGAACACATCGCTTACACTCTAACAGGGTCACAGACACTGGGAACACATCGTCACACTCTAACAGGGTCACAGACACTGGAAACACATCGTCACACACTAACAGGGTCACGGACACTGGAAACACATCGTCACACACTAACAGGGTCACGGACACTGGGAACACATCGTCACATTCTAACAGGGTCACAGACACTGGGAACACATCGTCACACACTAACAGGGTCACAGACACTGGGAACACATCGCTTACACTCTAACAGGGTCACAGACACTGGGAACACATCGTCACACATTAACAGGGTCACGGACACTGGGAACACTTTGCTTACAAACTAACAGGGTCATAGACACTGGGAACACATCGCTTACACTCTAACAGGGTCACAGACACTGGAAACACATCGTCACACACTAACAGGGTCACGGACACTGGGAACACATCGTCACACTCTAACAGGGTCACAGACACTGGGAACACATCGCTTACACTCTAACAGGGTCACAGACACTGGAAACACATCGTCACACACTAACAGGGTCACAGACACTGGGAACACTTTGCTTACACACTAACAGGGTCACAGACACTGGGAACACATCGCTTACACACTAACAGGGTCACAGACACTGGAAACACATCGTCACACACTAACAGGGTCACGGACACTGGAAACACATCGTCACACTCTAACAGGGTCACAGACACTGGGAACACATCGCTTACACTCTAACAGGGTCACAGACACTGGAAACACATTGTCACACTCTAACAGGGTCACAGACACTGGAAACACATCCCTTACACACTAACAGGGTCACAGACACTGGAAACAAATGCAAAAACAGAAAGTCTAAGCAAAAGAAACGGGAGACAGAAAAAAATTTAAGAAATAAAAGTATAGTAACATTAAAACAAAGCAAAACACAGCAATTCGTGTATGAGAAATCAGATTAGCGATGACAAAGGAAATAATCGGCGTTTGAAGATAGATTAATAGAAAGTATGCCCTCTGGACAACAAGAAGCCAAATGACGGAGCCTCCAGGACTGATGCGACAGAGGCTAGAAATTTGACGCTCTTGTCACCCAAATCTCGTAAGGAAAGAGGGCAGCACTAGAAGACATTTGAAAAAATGACAGTTGAAAATGTAGGAAGTACGGCAACAATCAAAACAGACTCAAAACACTTAAGAGGATTTTAAAAATCTACCTGCAGATGCCCAAAACCAAGATCTAAAGGCCGAGAACTAAACATAAAATACTCTTAAAAGCAGCCAGAGGGAGAGCTGGAGGATCTGCAGGGGAACAAATCAAGAGACTGGCTTTCCCTTTGGAAGCTAGAGAAGCTGGAAGGAAGTGGCACATTTAAAGTGCTCAGAGGAAAAAGGACTGTCATCCCAAATACCACATGCCATAAAAATGCCTTTAGGAATGGGGCTGAAACACAGACATACGCGGCTGAGTGCACACTGAGAGCATGTGTCATCTGCAACCTTGCTTTCAACAGCGTCTCTGAGGCTGCCGAGAGCTCGGCAGTTACAAGCACATACACCTCTAATATAGGACCTCAGTTTGGGTCCCAACACGCACAATGGGCAGCTCACAGACACCTGTAACTCCAATTCTAAATTTGATTACTTCTTCTCGCCTCCATGGGCATCTGTGTAAACACACACACACACACACACACACACACACACACACTTTAAAATTTCTAAGAAGCATCACAGGAAGAAGTTCTTCAGACAGAAGGAGAATGATACCAGGGAAGCCTGAGAACAGAGGGTGGGGGAAAAGTCGCTGAAGCCATGCCTATCTAAGTAAACATTGTATCTTCTTCTCTGGAGTTCTTTAGAATTGAAATTTTTAAATAAAAATCAAACACTGTCTTCTGGGAGTGTCAGTGACTGAAGGGTGGCAGTTATTTGTAACAGGAAGAGACCCAAAGAACCAGGTTCCTGCATTCCAGTTAGCATGAGGTAATATTAATTGAGTTCAGAAACACCCACTGATAACTGAAGACTCCTCTAGCCTGACCTGTCAGTCACTGGAAAGCTCCGCCCCAAATTCTTGCCATGAGGTTTCTTCCCAGTGATCATTACCTAGGTTCACTGAACAAGGTTTCAAAATGGAGATGTATACTTAACCCTATAATATTTTGTATATACAAGTATTTTGCCCACATATATGTATGTGACCACGTGCGTGCCTGGTACCTTTGGAGATCAGAAGAGTTTGTCACATCCCTTGACACTGGCGTTAGGAATGACTGTGAGATACTGTGTGGATGTTATGGAAACTGAACCTTGGTCCTCTGCAAGAGCAGCAAGTTCTCTTAACTGCTGAACCAGCTTTCCAATTATCATAAAATATAATTAGCAAAACAACGTTTTTAAGTATTTAAAAAAGGGAAGCAAGCAAGGGTAAATTATGAGTGCTGAGACAATCAGAGGAGGTACAGAGGAGCTGCGTGGCCCTGGAGAAGGATTGTACCTCTCTAAGCTCCTCATCTGACCAGTCGGCACAACTCCTGTACCCACAGAGGGACCGTCCGGGCTGCCCAGATGCAATGGACTGACTGTGGCAGCCCACGAACAGTAGCTGAGAATTAACCGTCACACCCAGAAGAGCTAAAGATGACACAAGTGACAGCAGGCGGTGCCCAAGCATCTGGCTGGGCACTGCGCAGAAAGCAGAGTCGGGCCAGGCAGAAGAGCGCAGAGATCTCGACAAATCCAGTACTTACTGCAGTTCTCCTCATCGCTGCCATCCGGGCAGTCCTCAAAGCCATTGCAGCGGAAGCGGCCGATGATGCAGTGGATGCCGCTGGCACAGGGGAAGAAGGTCGGGCCACATTTCGATTTTGCTTTGGCTGCAGGAGTTAAAGAAACACAGAGGGCCATCAGGGGATGAAGTTCTCGGCACAGTCTCCTCACCCCACTCACTCTGAATGTATGCGTCCCTTCAAGCTTAGCATGGAGTTCCCAAGGAACCGTCACCACCGTCACTCGACAAATGCCCAGCCAGCATGGACACCTACATACAGCATTTTCTAGGAAGGGGATTGCCAATCATGCTGTTTCGAAAGTCCTTAAAGGGACCTGAGAGATGGTTCAGTCAGCAAAATGGATGTCACACAAGAAAAGGGACCTGTGTTTGAAGAGTACGGTCACCACCCTTGAGACTGAAGTTAGGGAACTACAAACATATGAAGTGTGGAGGCCCGCACCTGCAATGCCAACACTGGATAAGAACAGATGGGTGAGTCCCTGGGGCTCAGTGGCCAGCCAGCCTAGCCTACGTCCCCAGACCCAGATCCCAGTAAAAGACCCTGTCTCAAAAACAAGGTAGATGGCCCCTGAAGAAAAACTGAGTTTGACCTCTGACCTCCACACTCCACCACCCATATATGATAGGAACTTGCACACACACATAAAACACCTCATCACAAACACACACAAAGTCCTTGAGGAGGCACAGGCTAAATACTGTAGCAAGTCCAAAACAGGGGAATGGGCGGGCAGGTGGATGGTACCTATGGGGCTGGATGTGGATACAGCGCTTGCTTCTTTAGAAGCCCAAGAGCCAGCTGAAATGCATTCGCTGTATATCACAGCAACTGTTGCTGACATTGAGTGAGTCCTTGCCACACTAGGCAGGGTGCCAAGTACTTTGCACAGATTTTTCTCATTTAATTTACCCAGCAGCCACTCAACGGGGTGATGGCACGCAGGAAAGCTAATGTGACACTCTCAAGAACGCACCTTTCAGAAGACCTGCTTGCAAGCTCAGATCTGTCTTGGCTGGGGTTGGGGACTGTGGTTTGAGGAAAGGACGAGGACACCCTACCTGTAAGAGATCTTATAAAATTCTTCAGTTTAGTTTGCTATCATTGGTGGTTCCTCTGGGTCTCGAACACATGAGGCAGATCATTAACAGTGACTACCAACTTAACACGATCTAGCATCGCCTAGGAGACAAGCCTCTGAGCATGTCTGTGAGAGAGCATCTAGGTTAGGAGGGAAAACCCACCCTAATTGCAGGGCAGATGCAAGCAAGAAGGAGCTGAGCAGTGACGGTCATCTTTGCCGACCACAGGTACAATGTGATCAGCTAGCTCAGGCTCCTGCCCCCAAGACTTCGCTCAAATGAGGACCAGCACCTTCAACTGTGAGCCAAAACAAGCCCTTAAGTAGCTTTCGTTGGGCATCGGAACACAGTAACAATAAGTAACAATGAGTAACAATGAGTAACAATAAGTAACCAAGACTAAGACTTGGTGTGCAGGTGATCAGCCCCAGACCAAAGCTGGGAGCTGAGTCTGAAATGAGCCTATCTAGAGGGCAGTCCTTCGCATGCGCTGCTGAAATCCAGATGAACTGAATGCATCCGGTAGGAGTGCTCTAAGAAAGAACTGGAGAGCCAAAGCTCGGGCCTCCTCCATACCACTGCCATCCTATATTGAATTTGCAGAGCATCCTTTTGATGTAATAAACCACGGTGCTGAAAATGACCTTATGCAGTTTCAAGACTCTTAGGAAACGGTGACTCTGGGAGGGTCTTGAGGAGTCCTGATGGAGAGGGGTATCATGGGTACGGCTTCTATCCACATTTCATGGGTGTGTTTTGAGGATAAAGTGACTCGCTCAAGTTCACACAGCTAGGAAATCTAGTACTGAGGAGAGGCCCAGGCAGGTGGACGCCAAAAGCCACGACTTCAATCAACCTAACGGCATGCCGCGCTGCCAAAGGCTGTCACTTCTCCCAACAGAAGCCAGACTCCTGCACCAAAGAAATTTATTTTGCACACCTGCTGTACAAACAGTCTGAACAGAAACAGTTGTAACTTGGACTTGATTTACGGGCCTGCTATGCCCAGTAGCCCTGGGGGGTGATGCTCTTTCTGGCTAATGGTGCTGTCTGCTCTGGGTGTCGATTAGGAGACTGGAAATGAGATCTATGGCTAAGTGCAGGGAGCAGCCTCACTGAGCATCCTTTCAGACAACCCTCCAAGCAGGGAAAGGCTATTTCTTTGGAACAAATAGACAGTGGATTGCCTGCGTGTTCCCACTGTCTGTATGATGCCAATTTAGGTGGCAACTCACTCACGGTCGACAGGGTGTAAGGCCTAGAGAGTCCAGTTTTGAAACTCCACATAACCTTCATGCAGCACAGACTTTCTCTAATGGTGCTTGTGAGTTCTTCACAAAGCATAATCTCAAGGGAGTCCTGCGTTCAAACTCAGACTCCATTTTGATGACGTTAGACACATTTCTGCATATTGCTGAGCCTCAGTTTCCTCACCAGAATAACCTGCTTGCCAGGGGTCATGTAAGATGGAGACCATTGCTTTAAAGGCTTGAGTAGAGACAAAGACAACGCCTGCTTCTCTTTTCACTGAGACAAATGCCAGGGAGAAGCTGCGTAAGGCTGTCTCCTTTATAAGTCACCTTTACAAGACTTATCAAGTCATATAGATAAGTAAACGCTTGCTACGAGCGAGGAGACTCCAGCAGAGCTGCCTGCAAGTTATACAAGGAGGCCTATGGATGTGAGCTGTCACCCATGATGCAGTGGGCAAGGTTTTGAGTCACCCATGCTCCTGTAAGTAACCAGTGAACCCATTGGTCACAAAGCTAGGTTTGGGTGAAATCATTTCTTCGTTCCATCACTAGTGCCCTAACTGCCTGGCATAAACAGACATTTATTCCCTCTTAGGAATAGGCACACAGCAGAGCCGGTGGCCAAACTGGGACCAGCAAGACCCAGGATGAAGTAGAGAGAGGCAGGAACGTGGTCCCTGTGATGGGTGATGGGATGTGCGGCTGAGGCTGACCCATCTGGAATAAAACCTGCTCAGTCACCACAACTAAGGCAGCTGTGGCCACAGGAAGGCAGTCTCCAGCCTCGGAGCAAGCCGCTCTTCAGCTTGAAGAGGAGTGGGTGCAAACCTGACCTGCATATTCAGAGAGGTCCTTATTTTTTCCCATTTTACCAGAAGCCAGTGTTATAGACATAGGTCTCTGGGAGATGTGCAAGAACTATAGGGTATCAGGAAATAGTATGGTGACAGCAATCTGTGTATCCAGTGCAGGTGTCACATATGTGAACAGTAAAGCCTGAATTAGACACCAACCCGCCCAAAGTTAAGAGAGCTCTTATTGGGTGAACTTGGGTCTTGAGTCTGACTCGACTGCTTCCTGGTCCAGCCTCTTTGAGTTATGCTGTGTTGTGCCATAGGCAGCTGCCACAGGACCACATCTGGCTCAGATTTCTTCCCAGCATTCCAATACAACAGGGAACAAAAGAAAGAGAACCAGGAAACAGAAAGCCCTTCTTCCACACGTCAGAATGTTCCACACCTGGGATAGACGGCTCTTCACTAGACCACAAGCCTATGACTCTAAATCTGCCCAGAAAGCACTCGGGGCTGCCCACCTCTTAGAAGATGATGTAGGCCCATCGCCTACAGCTAATGGCTCAGGTCTCTCCAGGTGGCCACCAAACACAATAGCTGAACAAAAAGCCCAGAGTGGTGACACATACCTGCAATGCCAGCATTGAGAAGGCAGAGGCAGGAAGACAGTAAATTTGAAGCCAGCCCAAGTGACAGAGAGAGACCCTGTCTTAGTCACCACTCAATTGGGCCAGGACAGCCATGAACTCAGCCAAGCAGAAGGCCACACCCCTCGAGTGGTGGCTACAACTCCAGCCCAAGCTCTGGGTATCTAGGGTTCACTCCCTTTGCCTCTGTGCTTGGCCAGATGAGCAATAGTTGCTGCCCTCCGACTCCTGCCCTAGGATCCTGCTCATTCAAGGCCCAGAGAGGCCAAAGAACGAGGAGCAGGAGCGACGAGCTCCTCTGCCGTGCCCCATCCTTGCGTGTAAGCATCAGCATGAGCTCCCTATGACATTTCAATGGTAGAGAAGCATAAGGAGATTGTGAACATCATCATCGATTACCACCACACAGGAGAGCATGGTGTGGATATTTAGTAAACATGATTTTAACCAGCTACCCTTCTCATTGCTGTGGCAAAACATCTGGTAGAAGAAACATGAGGGGAAAAAGACTCATATTGGCTCACAGTTTCAGGAGACTTTCAGTCCATCAAGAAGGGAAGGCATGGCAGTGGGTGTGGTTCCGTTCACATTGCTGAGCGTATGAAGTGGCATCATGACAGTCAACCAGGAAGTAAAAGCAGGGCCAGATTAGAAACCCCCATCTGTGCTAGATAGGTTCCATAGAGCCTCCCAAATATTACTGCTAGCTGAGGACCATATGTTCAAACACATGAGCCCACCGAGGACACGGCACACTCAAACCATAATAGCAGCAAGAACAATCATGTGTAAGTGGGTCAGTGGGTCAAATCCCGATAATGCAGCAAGTCTGGTATTCCACATTGCTCCTGAGCTCCTAGGAAATGCTGCTATAGCAACCACAGCGCTAGGAGTCATGAATGCCTAACACCGTCTTGTCCACTGCTCAGAAAACTTACCCTGTGTGTAAGCTATTGAGTAAGCCCTGATGGAATTAACAAGTAGGCCCCAGTGGGCAGCTGTATGTAAATGCATTCAAAACACATGTTGCTCTGAAAACAATGTCTGACCCTTAACATCCTGTCAGTCACCACTGATCCACAGCCTCGTGAGTGCTTGTGTTTCAGGGGGAGAGTGGGTACACCTATATATGTATCTGAGTGCATGTTGAGGCCAGAGGTTAATCGCAAGTATCTTCCTCAACCACACTCCAACTGCTTCTGAAGGCAGGGCCTCTCACTGAACTGGGAGTTTGCTGACTGAGTAGGACTGACTTGCCAGTAATCTCCAGATATCCTCTCGTGCTTGATCCCTAGTCTCCAGTGCCAGTATTCCAGGTATAAAACACTGCTCCCCACTTCCACTGGCTGGTGAAAATCGTACCCAGGTCCTCATGCTTGTGCAGTAAGCGCTTTACCGGATGAGCAATGAACCCAGCCACCACAGCATTCTCAATGGCTGAGTACGACTTGTTAGAGGGTCGACTACCCACAGACACCTGCAGTGCTTTAAGTAACAATACACACCCAAATGGATACAGTCATTCCCAACTACATAGTATCTCATTGCTACAGTGTCTTTTAGCCCATCACCTGGTGTCCTCTGGCTACAAGAAAAGACTGCTGCCCGAGACAGATGAGAGGAAACCACAGTTCTGCACTTATGTTAGGCGAGGCCCCAACTGTTGTACCTCTCAACTGTTCCCCACCCACTCTGTCTCCTTTCATTACAACCTCCAGGCATTTCACTACCCTGCAGAGGAGGGGACATCCCCATTGGGTCAAGGGGACCATCCTTCTTTTATCTTCCTGAATCTGCACTTGGTATGGGAAATCAGTTTTAGTTAGAATGGGTTTCCTGGTCTGCACAGATCTCCTGCAGATGCAGCGTCTCTGTCTCAGAGGGCTGGTGGATGCAGACTCTCTCCCAGGGCTATCCACTAGCCAGTGTCCCTGCAGAAGCCCTACCTTCCCATGTAGGGGAAAGAGTGAGTAAGCAAGCTACAGGCTGCGGGCAGCAGATTCACCAGGAGATGGGACTCCCCTCACAGTGCTTATTTTCATTAACAGCAGCCAAACATTTCAGTGAACACATATATGGGTAAGACTTAGCTAGAGTTAGGAAATGGTTGGAGTGTGTCCCTCCTCAGGGTTTCTGTGCTGACACGGGATCTCTATGTTGAGGTGAGAACTTAATATATTAAAGTATGATTAATAAAGTTACCAGAACAGGGATGCCATGACTAAATCCTGGCTGCATTATTAAGAGGGGAAGATACCAGTAGAAGCACATACACATACCTGGCTTATGCCATGTGATATCCTGGGCTATCTCAGGACTCTGCCAACAAGAAAGTTACCATTTATGCCTCCTCTAGAACCAGAAACATTTCGAAATCAGCTTCTTTTCTTCATAAAGTTACCCAAACTCTGGTACTTTATTGCAGCACCATAAAACAGACTGATACAATCCGACTTTGCCAGATTCTATATCACCCACAGAGCGGATGACCTTATCTTCCTTTCTTCCTGGTATTATCATCACATAACCAGATGCCATTCCAAAACTCACAGCCATGAAGACAGTGAGGAGCCAATTCTGACAGTATTGTTCCAAATCAAGTCTAACGCTGACATCCTCGATGTAAGAGTAACTGTGAGCTCCAAGCAAACTACAGGCCACTTTGTGAGCTTTCCTCATTTCAATAAGGAGCAAAATCATTTTCCCTTAGACACAAAAGCTGTAGGCTCATATACAACTGGTTATTGTTCTAGCAAAAAGGCCCCTTTGAGTTTGAAAACCTTTATTTGCTTTACCTATTTGTAAAAATTTACACTTTTCCTGTGCAATATTCAAAATATTTAAAGGGGGGAAATCTGCCACATTGTTGGCAAACAACAAAATGTCCCTAAGACTGTCTGTCAGGCAGAGTCATCTGTGCAGTGAACAGTGCAGAAGGCAGGCTCCTGTAGGTGAGGCTAGAGATGGATGAGTCTCTCCCTGCAATTCAAGAGGCATCCTCAAGAGGGAGCTAATCTCAACTTCGTGGAGGCTAATGCCATAAGACTTCCAGGTATGCGTGGGGCTGTGATTCTCCAAATGCAGTCAAGATGGAAACCCATGGAACAGTTACAATCTGCAACTGTAGCTACTCCACTATGCATTCCACTCACATTAAGACTTGGACTGCTCTACAGTGGTACAGATAAGGATTCACAAGAGACAGACAGGACATGTCTGGATGCCTAGTGCCTGTAGAATTGAGCAATGAAGAATGTTCCAAGGAAATGCCAGAGACTGCAAGTCAGAACGGTGAAGGTCATAGGAGTGTGCTGCTTCTGGTGCTAAATGTACTTGCTATCTCTCCTTTAGCTAAAAATGTATCTTATGACTGGCAAAATAGCTCAGTAGGCAGAGACACTTGTCATGAATGATCTGAGTTTGCAGCCCTAAAATCCACGAAGAGAGGAGAGTGACTCCTAAAAGTCATCTTCTGACAGCCAATGCATGTGTTCTCTCTCTCTCTCTCTCTCTCTCTCTCTCTCTCTCTCTCTCTCTCACACACACACACACACACACACAGATACACACATACACTTGCAATAAATGAATAAAATAAAAATACATTTGCCTTAAGAAAAAGACTGCAAACCAGTTATAATTCATTTCATTGTAATGTTATCAAATGAATGCTAACACAAAAGCATAAATTAGAAAGAAACCAAATTACAATATCCAGGCAATTTAAATCATTGTGAACACCTCCCAAGGTGAACACACGCATTCAGCCATCACTAGCTGAAAGTCTGAGAAAAGCAACCAGTCTGAATTTATCACTGGCTCAGGTTTTTCAGCTTGCTTTCTAAAATGTCAAACTGTGGTTCCTTTTCAAAGTCAAAAATTACTTCCTGGTTGGTGGAGAAGGAAGCAAAGAGAGAAATACAAAAGCAGCCTGGGCTCTGTTAGAAGTCTGGGGATGGGGAGCCTGTCCACTGAAGTCTCAAAAACAGGGGATAAACAGCCCAGAAAGTCAGATCCACACTGAGCCTGGAAGCCTGTGCAAATCATTATTTGCCTGAGAAAAAAGGCCCCGCTTGTCACAATGGCTCAGCTCCACATGAAGGCTGCAGGGGACTCCAAATTCTATTGATCAGATGTGGCCATGTTTTACTTTTCCCTAAAATAACATACTGGCTATTTGAGATGTAAGAGAAAAGACAGTAGATGCAAACTAACGGAAATATAAATATGGAAAAATATGTTATGAAATAGCTTTGCCAGAAGATTCGCTAACAGAAGAAATCTCCCAAACATCTCCTCTCTTAAGTCTCAGATATGAGGCTCCCAGCCCCAGCCAAGAGTTAGGATGTCAGAAGGGATCAGGGTTGACAAGGAGTTCATAAGTTCACAAGGGATTCCAACTATGTGACATAATCACTGAGACCTAGACAAGGCATTTACTCTCCCCTATGTAACTCCATGTCCCCAACTGTATAAGAGGGGACAGGGACACAACTGGCCTCACCAGTTGTTTGAACAGAGACTGTGGTGTATAGACGCCTGATACTTGGGGCAGGTTCACACTCCCTGACATGACTGTGGTTCTGCAAGCTGCTACCCTGACAAAGGTGAGGAGCAAGCTAGTGTCACCCTTAACCAGCTTGCGGCTCTGTGCTTTGCTTTACCCACCCCCTATCTCTTTCTCCTGCCCTCCCTCCCACTTACTTGAATTAAACTCAGAACGTGGTAGGCAAGCATTCTACCATTGAGTTATATGCCCAGCATTTTTGGTTGGTTATCTATATATCTCTATCTCTATCTCTATATATATATATATCTATCTATATCCATCTATCTCTATCTATCTATCTATCTATCTATCTATCTATCTATCTATCTGGTGTTTTGTTTTGTTTTGTTTTGTTTTGTTTTGTTTTGTTTTGTTTTGTTTTGTTTTGAGATAGTGTTCCTCTGTGTACCTCTGGCTGTCCTGGAACTCGCTCTGTAGAACAGGCTGGCCTGACCCAGGCTGATCTTGAACCTGTGATCTTCCTGCCCCAGTCTCCCAAGTAGCAGAATTATGAGTCTGTCCCACCAAGGCTGGTTATCCATCTGACTATATGTCACATGAAGAACAAATGTGGGTGTTGCAAGGAAAATAAACCATGTGGCTTTTGAAAATTAGTCAGAGCAGGGATATAAGAGTGGTGTAAGCCTGCCCAAGCTCAAATCTCATTGGCTGTATGATAGATGATACACTATTTAGCCTCTATGTACCTCACCTTCTGCACCAAGACACAGACATATTAACACTTCACAGGACTACAGTGGGAACTGAATGAGATAACATAGTAACTTCCTAAAGCTTTCTCTAGAAGACAATATAAGCTATGATTGCTATATTTGTATTTTATAGGATAATTAATAATAGCTATAATAAAATGCAGCATAAGAATTAGTTTTATATAATATTATCCAACAATATTAGCTATTATTCATTTTGTTAAAAATTACTTAATTTTTTAAAGGGTTGACCTGTAGGGGACACTCAATCAATGTGTGAGGAATGCGAAGGAGCTGCAAACTGTGAGGCTCAGCCTGGGAAAGCCTTATGAGGTACAGCTACCTCAGCCAGAGGACATCTTTACAAAGGCAAGCAAGGTGCCATATTTGTTTCTTATGAAGAAATTTCATGAATGCAGAAGCATAGTATGAGGTTACATAAGTTGAATTCTCAGGTACTATCAAAGGCCTCTGGTGAGTTTGAAGAAAGACAAGTCTGTAAAATGTTGGGAACCTTTTGTGGGACAAGCTCTTTAAACTAAAAAGGATTCAAAGTGCATGGCACTGCCTTTCAAAAGGGGTCCCATCATCAAGAATGACAAGGGGAAGAGGCAAACAATGCGACGAGCTGGGATTAGAAAATCCTTCTAACCCAAAGAGGGTTCTGGCTAATACTCTGCATGCATGTGTGTGTGCTCAAATGAAGGTTCCAGCTGTCGGAAGCAGGAAACTAATAAGACACTGCCAGCCCAGACTCTGATCTTGAAAGGTAAAAATGGCCTAAGAGATAATTAACACAGGTAGGTTGGATAACTTAGCCTTTCCACATTTTTCTCTGCTGAGTGGAAACCTTTCGGGTGGTGGGCCTAGATCCTTGGGTCTGGGAACAGATGGGTGCACAACACGGAATAATTCTCTCCTTACGGGGTAACCACCTCGAGTGCACTGGTCAGTGGGAGGGGGCTTCCTACAGCAGGGCAGACAGAAGTGGAAAAGGAAACTGGGTACGGGGGCTTGTGAGAATCAGTTTTCACAGCTGAACACATCAAAGAGAATCCATTCTGGACCATTTCCTGTCTCCCTAGATGTGTGTGTGTGGGGGGGGGGGGAGTCTGTCTGTCTGTCTGCCTGCCTGTCTGTCTTTACCAGGAGAAGGCTTTACATTTCAGAACTTCCACCCTCTCCTGTTACCATGGCCCCCACCAGACCTAAGGCTTTTTCTTCCAAAAGCACTGGTTTCTGTATAGATTCTTTTTCTTAGTCCTGGAAAGATGTATTAACGGTCTTTGATGTGGGTAGGTCAAATGATATAGGTGGAAAACGTCTCTTGAGGCTTTTCTGTGTTCTGTAGAAACCTTCCTGACACTTGGTCTGGATTCCTAAGATGGGAAAAGACATGTGAACACACACGTGCAAAGCATAGAACACTCTGCTCATCAAAGGAAAGGGAACTTTGGGGAACGAGCTCCCAGGGTGTTTTACCTGGCTCTCCCAACACAAACCAGGGAGGTAGTAGGGCCTGGGAGTCAAGAGTTGGTTCTGGCGATTGTTGCTGCAATGCTTGCTGGAAGCACAAAGAATGGCCGTTGTGGTACCATCAGTAACGGGGGATTCCGTCAAGACATCTTCGAGCCAGGCACCTTCTACTTTTCAGAAGGACCACCCAAGAGGAATGAACCCTTTCAGGAAAACAGGTCTTCAAAGCACCACAAATGTAGTTCTGGAAAAGTTTCATTGGGGCATCTGTGGTGGTCTGAATGACAACAACCCCTACACTTGGTTCCAGTTAGTGAAACTGTTTGGGAAGGATTAGGAGGTGTGGCCTTGCTGAAGGAGGTATGCCACAAGGGGTGAGCTTTGAGGTTTCAAAAGCCTAGGCCAAGTTCAGTTTTGTTTTCTCACTTTCTGCAATTTGTAGATCAGATGTGAGTTCTCATTACTACTTCAGCATTATGCCTTCCTGCCTGTGGTAGGGACACCATGCTTCCCACCACAATGATTGTGGACCAACCTCTGAGACTGTAAGCAAGCTCCCAATTAAATGCTTCTTGCTTTGGTCATGGTGTCTCTTCACAGCAATAGAACAATAACTGAGACAGAATCCAAGTTTCCATAATACCTTAACATAAATCAGTGTGGCCTCAGATATGATCAGCATCAGGGGACAACCTTTAAAGACAGCAGTCCTGGGCCTGAACTTTAACAGAGCAGTGATTCTTGGTCCTGGATGCACATCTGAAAACCTGAGAGGCTTAAAGAGCAATACAAAACTGCATGGTTGTGCACACCTTTAATCATAGCACTCAAGAGGCAGAACCTGGAAGATCTCTGTGTATTCAAGGCCAAACTGGTCTACATAATGAGTTGTAGACCAGCTTTTTTTTTTTTTTAGAAAAAAAAAGCAAATAAGATTAGCAGAACAAAACCAAAGCTATCTAAAATCAATAAAAATGGAAGAGCTAACACCAGACAACGGAAGATTAATAATAAAAAAAATTACTTCAAGGGATAAAGAAGGACTTTTAGATAGACAAATTTATATGCCCTAAAATAACAGCCCTAAAATGCATAGGGCAAATTAACAGCAATAACAGGAGACACCAACACCTTCAATGACAGGTACAATAGTCACTATAAGCCCCATATACTAAAAAAAGGAGTGGGGCAGCCAGGGCTGCAATGTAGCTTGGTTGGCATATCAGTATGCAAAGCCCCGAGTTCAATCCCCAGGACTACACAAGCCAGCCATGGTGCCTGTAGTCACAGGATGAAGGAGGTAAGACTAGAAGACCTTTCTCAGCTTCATAGAGAACTCAGGCAAAGCCTGGCTACATAAGACCTTGTCTTAAGAGAGGGAAAGGGGGAACGGTAGGGGGAGGAACAGATTCAACAGACGACTCTAGAACACAGCATCTATCAAGTACAAAACACACATGACACGTGTCATACCAAATCCAAGGGCACGAAAACCTCAGTGGACTGTGATCCAATACACGGTTTGTTCTCCAGCCACAGTGAAGTGAACCAAGAAATCAACTACAGAAGGAAGTTACTAAAAACAAGCATGCACCTCTCAGGGAGCACACTCACTCAACATCCAGAGTCAGATAAGTGAGGTGAGGTAAGGAAGAAAAACCGTTTGAGATTCTAAATAGAAACAAAACAATAATGAAATGTGAAGAATACAAATAACTCAGGGCCAAGAGAGAAACTTATAGCTGTGAACGTCTGTATTAAAAATGAAGAGAGACTGAAAATCTATAAAAAGCAGTTAACAACAAGAAACAAGACCACCAAAGCTGCAGAATGGAAGGTGAACACGGCAGAATCAATTGTACTTCTACACACCCACAATCAAGAATCAAAATCAAAATTAAGAAAACCTCATCTATAATAGCATCAAAACCAGCAAAAATCCTTAAGAATATATTGAACAGAAGACATGTAAGGCTTGTGTGCTGAAAGCTGGAAACCACCATTTAAAAAAATGACTTGAATAAACAGAAAAGAATCGGTGGTGCTTTGAATGTGAAGTGTTCCCCATAGGCTCATGTGCTAGAACACTTGGTCCCCAACAGGTGGCACTGTTTCAGAAGATTGTAGATGCCTTTAGATGTTTCAGCAAGCCTTACTATGGGTAAGGGAAGAGATTGATGTAGGCATAAATTTTTTCCAACGTACTTTAATTAGGGTTCAACCTCTCCTCTAGCCCATCACCCAGTAGAAAAGTTATTAGGACACGGGGAAGTAGACCTGTTTAGAAATAGTTCTTTAGGGGCAGATCCAATCTTTGTTGTCAGGATATCAGCAGTTCAGTCCAGTAGCAAATACAAATCAGCAGCAGCAGTTCAGTCCTGACAGTAGACACTACACACAAACCAGCAACTACAGTCCAGTTCACATGACAGTCACCACACATGAACAAGCAAGGGCAGTTCAATCCAGAAGAAACTGCAAGGCTCTCGAACCCACCGGAGACCACAGAAGCAGTAAGAAGTGCCAGAAACCTCATGATAAGTTCTTTGGCTACTTTGAATCTATGGCGTCACCACAAGCGGAGCTCAGCAACGCAAAGTAAGATGAACTAATAGATGCCTGTCAGTGAAGAATAGTGAGGCAGGGCAAAGCAAACCAACGCTCCAGCTCCAACTGTCTGTGGGGTCATATTTATATTCCTTCTGAACATTATTCATCCATTCATGTGTTTGCTATAGCAAAATATCCTTTCACTTGTGCACCCCAGCAAAGTATCATTTGACGTAACTGACTTTCCAAAGGGACCACAAGTTTCCCCTTCAGATTGACTTGAAGTTTTACAGCTTGGCACTACTTATTACCTACACTCTACTTCTTTATAATTAACTCATTACATCATGTTCCTGTCTCCATGCCCCCACCACCGGGACAGGCTGTGTCCCTTCTTAAATCACAATCCAAAAAGAACCCTTCCTTCCTGATGCTGATTTTGTCAAAGCAATGAGAACATACAACACCTTATGTCTGCACAATGTGAGACTTAACATTTGTAAAAGGCAACACTCCCCAATGGACCTAACACAATCCCTATAAAATCTCCTTTGACTTATCTGTAGAAACAGACAAGTATATCCTAACATAAGGTGTAAGAGCCTCAGAATACTTAATACTCTATTAGAAAGAATGAAGTTGGGGTTGGGGATTTAGCTCAGTGGTAGAGCGCTTGCCTAGAAAGCACAAGGCCCTGGGTTCGGTCCCCAGCTCTGAAAAGAAAGAAAGAAAGAAAGAAAGAAAGAAAGAAAGAAAGAAAGAAAGAAAGAAAGAAAGAAAGAAAGAAAGAAAGAAAGAAAGAAAGAAAGAAAGAAAGAAAGAGAGAGAGAAAGAAAGAGAGAGAGGAAGAGAGAGAGAGGAAGAGAGAGAGAAAGAGAGAGAGAGAGAAGGAATGAAGTTGGAGGGCTAATATTTCTTGATCTCAGTATTTTGCACTAGGCCAAAATAATCAGGTCAGTGTTGTGTTGGAACAAGAGTGTACCTGTGGAGCAACAGAGTAAAACTGGTTTCTTTTACATCTCATTGATGCTTGGCACAAGTACTAAGCAAACTTTCGGTGTCAAGGACAGTCTTCAACAAAGCCTGGGACAACTAGAAATTCATGTGAAAAGACATGAACAAGGACACCTGCAGTCCATATCCTATAATATTACATAGGGATGAAACGTTGATACATGATATCCTTACTACCTGGAAAGCATGCGAGACAAAGGAGGTGGGGCACAAAAGGCTATGAGTAATGATCCCACTTACATGAAATGTCCAGAAAAGGCAAGTCATTGGAGAGATGAAGGTTGGCGCTTCCCAGGAATGGGAGGGGGAGATGGAGAACTAATGGGTTCAAGCATTTCTTCCTGGGGTGATGAAATGTTCTAAAATTAGTGACACAACTGCACAGCTCTCTGATATAACCAAATAAAGAAACCAAATCTTATGAGAATTCCTAAGATCTAAGAATATGGGTGACATCAGAAATAAAAGAGTGGCTCTTTTTCTGGAAGGTTCTAAATTTGCTAAATTCCTCCCCAGTACTGGCTTGCTTCCAGGGGACACATGATAATGCCAGGGTGAAGGGCATGGGAAAGTCCCCTGACATGACGGGTAGTATTACCTGCAATCCACAAAGACGTATCTGTAAATCTCTCTCTCTCTCTCTCTCTCTCTCTCTCTCTCTCTCTCTCTCTCTCTCTCTCTCTGTGTGTGTGTGTGTGTGTGTGTGTGTGTGTGTGTGTGTGTGTGTGTGTGTCTGGCTGTCTGGCTGTCTGGCTGTCTGTCTGTCTTGCAAACCAGGGTCTCACTATGTAGACCAGGCTGACCTTGAACTCAGGGAGATCCACCTGCCTCTTCCTTCCTTGAGCTGTGCTTACAGACATGGGTCACAATGCCCTGCTTGCTTTTCTTAAAGGAAACAAAGGAACAAACAAACCCCACTCTTAGCTTTTTAGATCAGTGTTAAGAGCCCGAGAGCTTTGGGTCTAGATTCTAAACCAGCCCCTGTGAAAGTCTTTACTTCCTCAAGTGTAAAATGGAGATGTAGGAAAAGATGGCTAGCTTCAATAAGGGCTAAGCAGTTTTATTATTGTAAGTACTGGTTTCTAATTTTTAAAGCTCCCAGTACTGCTTAGTACAAGGAAATGGGTGGCAGCGACCTCTTAAGATAGTATTACTTTATCCAGTAACAATTAGTATGTGAACTGGGACATTTTATGAGGTAATAAGCAATTGAGACGTAACAGTTGACATTTCTCACTGCTGCTTTATAATCAAGCTAAAGAGGGACTGGCCGAGTCCCCGGTTGCCATAGTGACATAAAGTTTTTGTCTGTCTAATTCATTTTCTTGCATGAAATGCTTTCTATTTGTGAGGCTGGGCTCTGTGGCTGAGTCCACCTCTGCTGAATAGCCGAGGAGTCCTTTCTGCTTTCAGAATCTAATATTATACTACAACTTAAAATCAAGATGACAGCCAGTCACAGGTTTTTGTCCTGGAGCTCGGTAGAATCAGTGGTGATAGGAGTGACTCCATAAGGTATTAAGTCACCGTCCAGCATTCACTAGCACAAGTACTGGTGCAAACATTCTCTCGTCCTCACTGAAGACAGAGGGGAAAAGGCACTATGCTTGTTAAATGTTCCTCTTAGCGTTTCAGAGAACCCCTTCCTGCCTTTCCCGATTTACACTGCCTCAAAGCATGAAGTGGTGAGAACCATTACCAACATCACACAGTGGCTACCAACGCAGATTAATAATTTGCCCAGGGACACACTTTACATATATATTTATTTCTTCTAAATTCATAATGTGTTCTCATAAATCTTTTAAGTTGGTTTTAAAAAAAACCTGTTAAGAATAAGGAAAAACGGATGCTATGGAAAAGCAGAAGCAAAGGGGAGAGATAGACAAGACGTTCTGTTGTGAACTTACTCCCATTAGGGATCAATTTCCCAAGTGGTCAAAACTACCAAGAAAACATGGTCAGTGGTGAGGATGGAGCAGGCAAAGCCACAGCCTAAATCCTAGCTTTCTATGAGCTAAGTGATATTGGTACTCCTCCATAACCTCAACACACAGGCATACAAACACACCACAGCACAGCACAGCACAGCACAGCACAGCACAGCACAGCACAGCACACCACACCACACCACACCACACCACACCACACCACCACACACCACACCACACCACACCACACCATACCACAGCACACCACAGCACACCACACCACACCACACCACAGCACAGCACAGCATACCACACCATACCACACCACACCACACCACACCACACCACACCACAGCACACCACACCACACCACCACACCACACCACACCACACCACACCACACCACAGCACACCACACCACACCACACCACAGCACACCACAGCACAGCACAGCACACCACACCACACCACACCACACCACACCACAGCACACCACACCACACCACAGCACACCACACCACACCACACCACAGCACACCACAGCACAGCACAGCACACCACACCACACCACAGCACACCACACCACACCACAGCACACCACACCACAGCACACCATACCACAGCACACCACACCACACCACAGCACACCACACCACACCACACCATACCACAGCACACCACACCACACCACCACACCACACCACACCACAGAACACCACACCACACCACACCACACCACAGCACAGCACACCACACCACACCACACCACAGCACACCACACCACACCACAGCACACCACACCACACCACACCACCACACCACACCACAGCACACCACACCACACCACACCACAGCACACCACACCACAGAACACCACACCACACCACACCACAGCACAGCACACCACAGAACACCACACCACACCACACCACAGCACACCACAGCACACCACACCACACTATACCACCACACCACACCACACCACAGCACACCACAGCACACCACACCACACCACACCACAGCACAGCACACCACACCACACCACACCACACCACAGCACACCACACCACACCACAGCACACCACACCACACCACAGCACACCACACCACAGCACACCACACCACACCACACCGTGTGTCCCGTAAGGATTTGCACTCAGATCAAACTGACTCCATGTCAGTAAAAGGTTCTCTTCCAAGCACAGGCATGGGCTCAAAATTCACAATCCACACTCATTTCCTCAATCAACTCTGGGGTCCCCACATTCAAGTTCAAATCTCAGCTCTGCTAACTCCCAATCTTCTATGAGATAATTAAATTCCATCACTTGGGTTTCCTCACCTGCAAAATGAAGATGATGAACCTGGTATCCATCTCCATAACCCTATCATGGAGACTAAATGGAAGTAAGGCATATAGTATAATTCTCAGACTCTACTATGGTTATAAGCTATTAATACTGTCCACACTTCCCTCGCTGTACATGGACGGCTCTGTGATGTTTAGAAGCAGTATACACAGAACACGACTGACATTGACAGGGCCTGAGCTGGGCTTGTTTATAGACCTAGTTATGTAAAGCTTCTTGGTCTCTCATCTTCACTGATCTTCGCTTCTCTGAAAGAGGCACGGCTGAAAACTTCTGGCATCTCTCCTGCTCCCTCCAGCTGACTCGTGCTGAGGCTGAGGCCTGGCTATCTCTGCTAGTTAGTGCCACTGATGCTGACTCTACCAAACTGGACCACTGGTGTATCCATGAAGTGTTTGCAAGTGGACTGAGCTGCCACTGCTGACCTGTGAACTGAACTGCTGATTTCCTGACAACCCACACAGGAGTTGCTCCAAAGAACAATTTCTAAACAGGTCCACTTCCCCCATATCCTTTCTTTTCCACTGCCTCTGGTGGGTGGTGGGCTAAAGGGGAGGCTAAAGCGCTTCAGAACAATCATTAAAAATAGAATTTGAAAAATTAAAGTTACCCACATCTCTGGGTATGTCTGTGAGGGAAGATGCACCCTGAGTATGGGTGGAACCATCCATGGGCTGGGCTTAGGTCATTTAAAGAAAAGGGGAGAAAGCAAGAAGCACTATTATCATCTCCCTCTGCTTGCTCACTTCAGATGCAGTGTGACAGACCGGTCACCTCACATTCCTATTGCCATGCCTTCTCTGCTGTGACAGACTATACCCTCTCAAACCATGAACCAGCAATTCCTTCCATCCCAGGTATCTGGGCACATAAATGAGAAAAACAACGAATGCAGATGGACAACTCTGGGTGGATTTGGAATCCTCAGGGCAGGCTCCTCAACTCAGTTCTGTGATTTTTTTTGCTGTGTAGAGGCTGCTCTGTGAACTGTGAAGTTTTAGAGCATTTTTAGCCCCTACCCACTACCTACTAGCAATGGCCCTAGGTGTGACCATCAAAGCCATCTCCACTATTGTGAGATGTCAGCATCGTGCCTGGCTGAAACCTACTGTTTTAGCAGTGGTGCTGCCTGGGCTCACTGCTGAACTAGTGAAACAGAGAGACAGTTAGGAAGAGAGAGGGCTCACAGGTCATTGCCGTCTTCTCAAATATATACAACAAAAAGGCAAGATCATCTCAAGCGTCCTGCGCCATTGGATCAGCTTCTGAATTGTGGCACCAATCCATCATTCCTGCATTCACACGGCATACGGTGAGTCGCAGCTCTACCAGAAATGCTGAACTTCAAAAGGGCCACGTAATGGAGACAGTCACGCACATTTAGTACAGAGAGATATGCATGTGCTTCACAAAACCCCCTAAGAATAAGCAGGAACAGGAAGGGAGGCATGACCTCTGCTCTTGCAGGAAGCAGGGGCAGTTTGACAGGGACCCTCTGGCCCTGGCACAGAGGGCAGGACATAGGTAAAGAGCTGTGAGATGGGGCGGGGTAGAGTATAGGAGAGGGATGTGCAGCCAATGGGAAACACAGGGCAGCAGGATAAAGATGTTTTGTAAGGCACGTCCAAGCCTCACTCGGTTCTACTGTGATCTGGGAGCATCGACACTGTTCTTACTGCATTTGTTATTCCTGATAATTAAAGAAAACTCAAGGCAGACATTCATGGAGAGCCCAACAGGCATTCCCCTTGGGAATGGAAACTTCCCAGATAAAAACTTGTTCCAGTTTCATCTTTGTCTTGATGATAAAACACAACTTAGGGGAGGGAAGAGCTTGCCCATCACTGAGGGAAGTCAGATCAGGAACTTGAGCAGGAACTGAAGCAGAAACCATGGAGGAATGCTGCTTACAGGTTAACTCACTGGATTATGCTTAGCTAGATTTCTTGTACAGCTCCAGGTCTACCTGCCTGGGGATGGTACTGCCCACAGTGGGCTGGCCCTGCTATGTTGGTCTTCAAACATCAGTCAAGACAGTGGCCAACAGATATAGCCACAGGTTTATCTGACAGAGGGAATTCTTCTCTCAAGAGTCCCCCATCCAGGTGACTCTAGGTTGTCTCAATTTGACAATAAAAGCTAACTAGAGTGGTACCGCATCCACTCCACCACAGTCAAAACTGTAGTCAAGAGAAGTTTAATGGTGCATACAAGATTTCTTCATTGACAAGTAAGTGGCTAGGCCAGCATGTGACACAGGCTGTCTGACTCCAAGTCTCACACCCACTCTGCTGCCTCCAAGGTTTATGTGAGGGCAGTGAGTGGCTCAGACATGCAGTATGGAACCCCTCTCCCACAGCAGCACTAGAAGATAGGAAAGGAGGACGTCACCCAGACAGAATGTATTATATGGTAAGGTAGAGCCCACTCCCAGGAGAATAATGACCCAGGAAAAGGGACTGAGAAGGAAGAAGTGTAAACAAGAAAGATGGTTGACCACCCCAGCTAGCCAAGGAGGGATGATGTACTTGGCCTCACCCAGTCTGCTTGAAGGACACATAAGGACGCCAACATCTGTCCAATTTAACAGCAGATTCCTGGGGATTTGTGCAGCAAATCCATCACCAGGACAGATGCAAAAGCCAGGATATGGGGTATCAAAGGCACATACTTGAGTACAGCAAAGGAGAAAAGAGCAGAGCAGGCAGAAGTCGAACCCAAGGGAGAGACTAGAGGATGTGAGAAGCAGTTGCACAAATCCCAAGTCTGAGTCTGCCAGACTTACCTAGGGAAATAAGACACAGATTCCTATCCCCACCTAGACCCATGAGCCAATCTTGTGTGACTTGTCTTCAGTCCACAAGGGACCCCGACTATCAGAAAGCAAGGAACAGGGCAGAAACTTCTTAAGCTTCATCTGAGACTCACTGTTTATGGAAGGCCCAAGATTATTTTGACACAGCCAGCTGAGCCCCCAGGGAAACACAGGCTGTGGCCAGAAGTCTGCAGACCTCAGACCCACAGAATCAGCAACCACCTTGGCTGCGATTGCAGTCAGCCTTGCCCCAGGCCTACCGAACTAGAATCTTCAATTTACAGAGCCCCACCCCCACTTCAGTAAGCTGGAGACACCAGGAACCATTTCAGAGAAGGTTTGGGAACTGAGGTCAGTGGTCCTAGGAACCTGCCAGACATCGTTAGTGCACAGAGCCCCGAGATGTTCCTGCTGTGTTTGTGTGTGCTGGGGATGGCACACGTATGCACACACAAAGGTCAGAGGACAATCTTTTTGTTTCAGACAGTGTCTCTCATTAGCCTGGCATTTCAGCACGTACGCCAAGCTAGCTTCAGGGGCCTTCCTGTCTCTGTCTAGCATCTCACCATCACCAGGTTCACAGGCTGCACGTGTGCACTCCCACCGTGTGCTGGCTTTTCACAAAGATCCTGGGATCCAAACTCAGGGTCTCATGCTTACAAGGTATTTTCCCAACTGAACCAGCTCCCCTGATGTTGATTTTCATCAGAAAAGGCATCCCTGAGGGAAACTCCCATTATAGATCTGATGTTTCAAGCCACTGCTGCATCCTCTGGAACTGAGGAGCAGTTAGAATTGACTTCAGCTACTAAATGTGCAAGCTCCCCTCCCCCTACGCCCCCCCCCCCAAGAGGGAATATGTTGCACAGGGTTTTGCCTCTCATCTCCAGGGAATCCTCAAAAACCTCCACAATGATCAGTCAGGCCACATGCTGACCTGCAGAGGGCAGCAGAACAGCAGTCTAGGTTCCCTCCGGAATGTCTGTATTCAGACTATGGCCCTGCCTGTAAGCATCAATACTACTATATAAAGGGTGTGTCTAGGGATTTAGCGTGGCACTCTGAATTCTTTATGATATCAGTGGTGCAGAGCACTGAGCAGAGTGGCTGGTGAACAAAGTTTCAGCAATATTCCCAGGGAGGCACTCTGACCCCAATATGCCTCCTCAGACTAGGCTCGCTTGGAGACCAATCTTTTTGCATATGTAAACTATTCCTACACATGTGTTCATGTGCCAGCAAACCGTTCTGTCACACTGACAATCACAGATACCTGGTGCTTAGAGCTGACCAAGTTCCTTTAGAGTAGAGGAAAGTAGGACCTAGAGGGGCTGGAGCACTCACCCACAGCAAGAGCTGGTTCCTATATAACAGTTAACAACCGTGAAAAAGTAACAGTAACAACCATGGGGGTGGTCTTTTAGGGTTTGCAATTCTCCTTGCATTTGAGCAGCAAGGTTGCCCAAGCAGTAGCTGAGCTGAGGAGGGCTACAGTGTCTGTCATTTCCCAGAAGCCATGATATTCACTGTGAGTACCCCCTACATCCCTGGAACTAAACACAAAGGCACTGAAGCTGCCAGGGGGCCACTCTCCTTGGGCACAAAAGCCCCTCATTAGCCTCTGTCCCTGTCTTTAGATCTAGGCAACACATTAGGATTTAATGACAGAGGCTGAGGATAATAGGTATCCTCAAACACTGATCAGGGAGGGGTGTCCCAGAGGTCACATCCACTGGGATCCAAACTTCCAGAAGAATGGTTAATTAGCAGGCGGGAATTAGAGATGAAGCAGTAGAAGGCAGTGTGAAGACAGGCTGCTAAAGTAAAACAATCAAGTGGTCCCTTTAAAAGCCTTGAGAGACATTGTGTGGGGGTGGGGGTGGGGGTGTCTGTGTGTCTGTCTGTGTGTGTCTCTGTACGTGGTTGTGTCTCTGTGTGTCCATGTGTGTGCACACTGCAGCCTCTGTCATTAGAAGGTGTGACCCTGTTGGATTAGGTGTATCACTTTGGCTTTTGGTGTGGGCTTTAAGACCCTCATCCTAGCTGTCTAGTAGCTGGTAATCTGGCCACCTTCAGATGAAAAGGTAGAAGTCTCAGCTCCTCCTGCACAATGCACGCCTAGATGCTGCCATGTTCCAGCCTTCATGACAATGGACTGAACCTCTCAACCTATAAGCCAGCCCCAATTAAATGTGTCCTTATAAGAGTTGCTTTGGTTGTGGTGTCCGTCCACAGCACGAAAACCGTAACTAAGACACCATGTCTCTAGTGTTAGGATTACCACATCGTGGTCACTCCCCGTGTGCTTGTGTCTGTCTGTCTGCCTGTCTGTCTCTGACTCTGTCTCTCCCCTTCTCCTCCCTCCCTCTCTCTCTCTCTCTCTCTCTCTCTCTCTCTCTCTCTCTCTCTCTCTCTCTCTCTCTAAGATGACACAACAAAACAAAGAAACAAAACAAAACAAAACACAAGGGCTCCAGGGAACTGAACTCATGTCCTTGTGTCTGCAAGCCAAGCATTTACCAACTCCAATGCGGCCCCAGCTGTAGCCCCCTTGTGGCCCACATTCCTTCACCACAGTTTCTGTTGCTGTTTTACACGGTTCTGTACTTAGGCCAGGAGAGAATTCAAAGAACTGCATGATGTCAATCCTGTAAATAATCAGTATTCCTGGGAAGGTGCTGGAGGGCACGTTTCTACTTAGAAGGGAAGGAAGGCTCAGAAGGAAATACCCCATGCTAAGTTCTAGGCAGGGTCCAGAACAGCAAGCCAGGGCTCCCCTGCTGCTCCTCCACAGCACACTGCCCACCCTCGAATGCAGAGCCACTGTGCTGCGTTTACATTGTTTGTTTTGTTCTGATTTTACTCAAGCCCTCTGCATTCATTCGCAGGGTAAACAGGACACTGCTCCTCTGTAATTTTCCTCAAGGCTGTCCTCAAACATGAGACTGGAAGGATGACTACTGATTGGCAGGAGAAGAAAGTCTGGCAGAATGAACAAATTAAGTGATGACACCATCTGCCTTTGTACCCCTCCTGTCTGCAACGGCAAACAGAATACTTGTGAAATGCAGACGTCGAGGGAGAAGCTGGCACCAGACCAAGGGATATTAACTAGAGAGCCCAAGGAAAGCGGGCTCCATGTATGCATTGTTTTCTCGGTTGTTCAAACGTGCCAAGGTGAGGTTCGCATCGCAGCGTGTTTAGTCAATGTGCATCTTATGGTTTCTTCTCAAACATGCCCTGCAAGGGAGGGGAGGTGAAGGGCAGAGCACGAAGCTGAGGGATCTTGCAAGAATCTGGCCCTTCACTGTCCGGGTGGACTTAAGTTTTAATGATGGAACGATTCCCCATAAAGAGTCACAGCTTCCAAGTTGGGGATTTAGCTCAGTGGTAGAGCGCTTGCCTAGCAAGTGCAAGGCCCTGGGTTCGGTCCTCAGCTCTTGACTGAAGGTCAAGAAGCAAAAGCAAGAGTCACAGCTTCTCCTGGGAGTTTCTTGAATTATGAAAGGCATAGTCACTTAATACTGCAAGCTTGGGGGGTGGGCATGGAGCACTAAAGGGACACAGCCACCCCTGCACCAGGGAGGTTGGTTGGGGGACTGGTATGTGTGTGTGTGTGTGTGTGTGTGTGTGTGTGTGTGTGTGTGTGTGTGTGTGTCTGTGTGTCTGTGTGTGTGCCTGTGTGTGTGTCTGTGTCTGTGTGTGTCTGTGTGTCTGTGTGTCTGTGCATCACAAAAGGCAGAGCTCAACATCAAGTGTCTGCCTCTATTGCTCTCTACCCTATATTTTGAATCAGTCTCTCTCTCTCTCTCTCTCTCTCTCTCTCTCCCTCCCTCCCTCTCTCTCTCTCTCTCTCTCTCTCTCTCTCTCTCTCTCTCTCTCTCTCTCTCTCTCTCTACCTAGAGTCTATCAAACTGGTTAGCCTGACCTTATATGTATGCTCAGTGGCTAAGGTTACTTAGCAAGCGTTTTACCAGAAGACTCATATTCCAAGCCTTGAAGAGGAATCTTAATGATATCCACAAACCATCTGTAGCAAGGATGGGCCTGTCTGAGATCATCTCTTCCTCGTCTCATTAAGAGGATCCTGTAGCTGTCCACTAGTTCCTCTGATTGTCAACATACTGGCACTACAGCTCCTAAGGCTGATGGCCATGTACACTGAACCATGTATGGTGCCAACATCAGGCTGATAGCCATGTACACTGTACCATGCATGGTGCCAACAGCTTCCCTCCCATTCCCCACCACAAGTGGAGACACTGACCCAGCCACACTGCCAGATTGGAGCGAAGCGGGACCTGAGACAGTCAGGAGCTGAGGAGTTTCTGCTAGTTGGTAACTCATCAGCACCCCACCCCACTGCAACTCTCAAAGCAGATTTGGGCTCATTCTAAGGAAATAATGTCTGAGTACGCCTGTGCTCTGCAAGTTGGACTTGAGCTCTGTTCCAGAAAGAGACAATCCTGGCGCGGTCTTTGGAAATCCCAGAAGTTAGGAAGACTTTAAAGAGAGAGAACAAAAGGCTGCTTAGGGAGTCCAGCAAGAATTCATCCTTGGCTCTGTTTACCACAGAACCCTCAGTGGAAACCAAGAAGTGAGCAAAGCCTACTCATTTTTTTTAAATAGACACAAAACTGTTCTGCTTGAGGCAGGAAAAGGATCCAATCCCCAAACCCCTGCCACTGTGTTCCCCTTTCTCTTGGGTAACACTCACCCTTGGCACTCCCAAGGCCCAGTCCAAAAAACAGTGACAGAAATTGGCAACACAGCCCTCGTCCCAGAGATCCCCACTGTCCCCGTGACAGACATACCCTTGCTACTTGTCTAGCTTTCCAGAGCCAGACAGCTCTTGCTGAGAACTTCATTTCTGGCCCAATGACATCATTTTCTCACACAAGATTAACAGGAGCCCACCTGAGGTCTTTAGGGGAGAATATGCAGGAAGGGACCTTAAAAGTAAACGAGGAGTCAGGACACATGTGGTCAGCGGCAGGCCCTTAGCACTACTGTTCAGGGTGGACAGCCTCTGAAGGCACATCCTGACAGCGTCGCACTCGTCTGCCTACACCGAGAGGATGACAATGTACTGAGTAGCTCTTCTCCCTGCATGTCGAGAGACCCAAGGCTGTCCAAGCGATGACCACAGTCATCAAGACCTTAACTGACCGGGACACCTGGGGTCAGCATACAGTGGGCACCCCTGGCTCCCTGGACTACTGTTGATGTGCAGATTCCTGGGTGCCCTGCTTGGGAGATTTTACTCAAGCAGGCTTTGAGTTGTTCCTGCATCTAAGCCAGTCAGTTGTTCTGCCAAACA
Source organism: Rattus norvegicus (assembly GCF_021556685.1). Lineage (NCBI taxonomy): Eukaryota > Metazoa > Chordata > Mammalia > Rodentia > Muridae > Rattus > Rattus norvegicus. The sequence continues at coordinate 87,739,594 of NC_141536.1, forward strand.
CAGGCAGGCTGGGGGCTCTTCCTAAGAGCTGCTAGTCTCAGGTGGTAAATGGGATAGGCTTCCTTTCACTGTTATTCAGGAACAAACTCAATAAAAACTTTTATTTTTCTTATTTTATTTTCTTTTTTGGTGACATCACGTTGAACAGCTTCATGCTGAACTGTCAAGATAAACCTTCAATATTCTTGCATTCTTCCACAAGATGTATTAGTCACGGCATTGTGGTTAGTGTAGTAGCTGTCAGGTGACAGCAGGCAAGCATGCGAAGCCGTTTTACCATGACAACTTTTTAGGGGAGTCGAAAGTATGAGGTAATGACGGGGAATCGCAACAAGCATTATTGAAGGCTGGCTGAGTGACAGCCATTCTTGCACTAAGAGCATGTCAAGCAGTCAGTTTTCAGAAGCCACTGATGTAAGAACTACTCATATATCATGTTACAGATGTAGTGGTTATTGAGGCACAGAGAGGTTAAGTGGCTCGCCCAGAGTCACACAGCAGACAATAGATGAAGATCATTTGGTCCGCTCCTGGGGCTCTACCGCCCCTAGTCCTGACCACCAACCACATAGCTACACCCTTCCTTTGGCAGCTCTAGGTCCTAAATTGCTAACTTAGCAACTTTGATAAGCATCCTTGAAACCCTTCCCTTATCCTCAGAAATGACTTCATGCAAAGCTAAAGATGCAGAGTACTTTTTTTCCTTTGGACTTTATTCTGCTTTTTCTTCCCAGGAAACACCTTGTGTTCCCTCAGATTTGTGTGTGAAAACAATAGGTGTGCCCTATAGAAGGCGGAGCCCTTGCAGTGAGATTAGTGCCTTTCAAAAGAGTGGGGAGGGGTCCTGGTGCTAAAGAGCATCTCTCTGAGGTGCAATGGCACCCGTGGACCCAGGACTTCCCTGCAGAGTTGGGCAAGCCAGTCTTAAACCCACACGACCATCCGAGCTTCTTCCTGCCTCCCAGATAACTCCTTCTTCACTCTTCCCTTTCCTCATCCTCTCTTTCCTCCTCTTCCCATAAATGCCCAGCTCACTCCACAGTCTGATGGCTTTCCCTTCTGCTGCCTCCCCAGGATATCTCTTGAACACCAAAAGCATCTTGTTGTATACAGGGGCAATGTCTGTATCATGACCGCTGCTTAAAACACTTCCCCAAAGTTGAAACATCCAAAGAGGTTCTCTCCCCCGAGTCACCTCCAGAACCAACGCCCTAGCTACTGTGGACCAAGACTGTGGGCGTGATCACAAGACTCAGACCCTTGAACCTAACCTCAGCGTGATGGTGCGCTGTGAGAATATGAAAGAGAGTGTGCATACAGGAACCTTGGAGGCAGAAGGAAGAGCTAGGCTACATGTGGTCACGTCACCTAGCACTGCTTTAGGATGGATCAACTCTGAGGCCAACATCATCATTGCGAAGCCACTCACCTGCCGCCACCTGAGAAGGGAAGCTCTGCTGGTGTTCCTTCCACGTCTTTTCATTTTAATGGGCTCTTTGGGTGATAAGGGAAAAACCTTGGTTTATCAGTGCACTGTACCCTTCAAAGAGAGGACAGAGGAAGATGGTCATCTGTCCCATCATGTGGCATGGCAAGAAAAGGGAGACGCACAATAAGCCAGAAAGTGGGGCCTCACCAGACACCAAGTCTAACACTACTTGCCTTCTTGATCTCCAGAGCTGTGGAGAATGAATGTTTGCACTGCACCTGCTAGTGGGAAGAGCGCCCATGTGGAGTAAAGCCCAGCACACTGGGAAGACCAAGGGAAGGAGCAGAGGAAATTCTACCTCCATGCCCATCTCACAAAAGGCTTCAGGTAGGCTCAAGGGCAAAAAGGATGGGAACACAACAGCACCCCCATTACTGCACTGCAGTGCTGGACAGAAACACTGAGCAGCAGTGACTTTCTCTCCTGTACCCCTGTAGCACTGGGCTGGCCAGTGGCCTTCATTCCGGATACTTGAAGCAACCCTGCTTTGGGATTTAATGTGTCAGAAACTAGAAAGTTCTGCTTCAAGAACTTCTCTGACATCTCGCAGCTTTGCCTGCTACCTTGCAGGCCATAGGCTGCGTGTACTTGTCTTGTGAGCAGCACGGGGCAGCAGTGCCAGGGGCTCAAGAACAAGGTGTAAGGTTGAGATCTAGGATAATGGTGGCAGGTGTTCGTAAGCTCAGAGACAACTGCACAGCTACAGGGACAGCCAGCTCCTGGCTCATCTCTCACTGATGATGTGGTTTAAATGTGAACTGTCCCCATGGGCTTACAATTCTGAACATTTGCCTCCCAGGGGCGATGCTGTTCAGGAAGTTTGTGAGGCCGTTACAAAGTGTAGGCTTACTAGATGCAGAGCATCCCTGGGGGCCAGCCTGGAGGCTGTATAGCCTGGCCCTACTTCCTAGTCACTCTCTATTTCCTGAGTATAGATGCAAAGTGACCAGCCAGCTCCGGAGGCAGCGGTGTCCTCCTCCTCCTCCTCTTCCTCTTCCTCTTCCCCCCCCCCACTGCTGCTGCTTCTGCTGCCGCCCTGGCTTCCCCCTGATGATGGACTACATCCCCAGAAACTGTGAGTCAAATAAACGTTTTCTCCCTTAAGTTACTTTTCTCAGGGAATTTCATCAGAGCAACAGGAGAATAACTAAGACAATGACTGAAGTGTTTAAATGCCCAAAGCAACTGGCAGATCAGAGTCCTCCTCAGCCGGATCACCACTTTCCATCAATGGGCATGTCTGCTCTGTCAGCCTCTCTTCCCAACGCCTTGAAAGGAGACAAAAGCAGGGAGGCCTATTCACCCCACCCCCATTGAAAGCTCAGTAACTTCCTGGGCTGTGTCGCCTGACCCCAAAAGGAGAGGCAAAGAGCCCTTCCCACTACAAAGTGGCAGTAGGAGCCGAGCCAGGCTTCTGATCCAGCACACTTGGAGCCCAAGATAAATCTGGAACATTGCCTGTCTGCATCCCCACCCTCATCCTCCCAAAATAAAGGGCCTGGGCGGCAGAAATAAAGCATCTCAAGCACTTGCAAATGTCTTGCTCCCAAGGAAGGCAGACTCTGTACTTTAATTTGGAATCAATCTGAAGCTCTGCTGTCCCTGCTGCACATGAAATGCGTGTGTGTCACCTGCTTCCGTCCCTTCCCTCCACGCCATATGATACGACAGGCTCTCATACTTAAGACTGAGATCTTGACTACATCAGGAGTCACGAGCTTCCTAAAGAGGGGTTCACAGTTGACCTTTGACCTCATGGTGCTCACGCCATCCTTCCCAGCCAAGCTCGTGAGAAAACTAAGAACTCCACCACAGAACACTAGTTCCATCCCCACCCCCATGTCGGAGGTCACGGCTGCTGTGCGCTCCTGAGCAATGGCCATGCCACACCCAGAAGACAGCAGCACCATACTCCTCATCCTTCAGTTCCCAGAATCCTACCTGCCTCTCTTCTAGCATGTCCACACGGTTTGTAAGGAGCAACACAGCCTCCCCATTTGAGGCCAAGCACTCAGTAGTCACCTGTTACCAGCACTTTGACCAGTTATGGGTTCCCACTTAGACCTCTGCCCCCTGTAGAAAGAGGCTGCATTGATGCAGGCTAAGAGGTGCACCAGTCAGTCTATCAAACATAAACACTTAGAAGGCTGTTTTAACTACATGTCTATCCGGCAAAACTCCTCGATAGGGTCTGTAATTTCCCTAATCATAGGCAATTTGTTTGTAAAGAGAGGGTCTCTGTATGTAGTTCTTGTTGGCCCAGAACTCACTATGTGGACCAGGCTGGCCCTGAACTCACAGAGATTCTCCTGTCTCTGCCTCCAAGGGCAGGATTAAAGGTACCGGCTACCATGCCAGTCTAACCAGAGGTATTCGATCAGTTCTGTAGGTACCAGGTGACAGGTCCCACTGTCCGTGGGACAGAAAGGAAAGGAAGGGAGTCAGTAAGATGGGAAGAGGGTGAGAGTGGGCAGTGGGGGTTGCATGTGGTCACAGTACATTGCATATAGCTTCGAGAGTGTAAGAATAAACTAGAGGCTCTCTAGTCATGTCTGCATTATCTTTGTAAAATTACTTTTTCTCATCTGTTTCTAGATTTAAAAAAGTCCATTAAGCAATTGTACATGAGCCATGTCACAGGCCAAAGTGTGAGTCTGAATTAAAAAACAAAAATAAAAAACCTATACTGTCACAGCCTAACCCAGATCCACAAGACTGGTCTGGATGTGCCAGGAAAAAGAATTTTGTTTCTCTGTTCTATAATTTTGTAGCCATTTAAGTTTTATTAGCAATTACCGGCCTGTTACCACTGACTGTATTTTGCAGTTACTGCCAAGTCCTGGCAACTGGGAGCTTGACCAAATGACAAGGGGCCCAGGTGGGCCTGGCCACACTTCCTCCAGATGCACTGGAACGTGAGCCCACAACTCGCTATGAACCGTTTGTTTCGCTGGGATTCCCTCATAGGCGGAGCCATGCGGATAATAGTGGAGTTTGCAGAAAGCAGGAGGGGCGTGAGATGGGATAAGACAAGCTAAAGTGAAGAGCTGACCTAAGATGACTAGAAGATGACTCCACATTGCTAAGTGTGGTGTGACAGTGCCGACATTTAAACTAGAAGTTTCCTGACAGGTCCCAAGGGACAGCTTCTAGCTAGGGAGATGCAGAAAGCTGAGAGGATATTGGTCATGTTCTAGTACATCATATCCAATTTCCTGCCATCACCAGAACAGGGCTAGAAGGGCATGGACAGGGGTGTGGGACAAGAAGCTTTAAGTTTGATACAACAATAACCACATCCACAACCACAACAACAACGACGGTGATAAATGTTAACAATAATGATAAACCACTGTGCCCAAATTAGGATGTTCTGTGACTAAGAGGCTGGTCTTTTCATGATGACACAAAATCCAGTATGTGCCTCCTGGTTTTCTCTCTAAGCTCCTGGAAGCCTTCATTCCACAGATCAGCTCTTTCTCTGTAACCAAAGCCTGGCACCTTCTGTCCCACTCCGAGGGAGAGGGAACAGAGGCTCCCGGTAGAGAGTCACACTTCTCACCTTCCAAGAGGTGGGGCACGGTACAGTGGAAGCTGGAGACAGACCACTGCCATCGATGTGAGCTCCTCACCTGGGGCTGAGCTATGCTCACCTGGGCAGCCCGTATCACAAGTCCAGTTACTCTATCTCCAGCAAATGGCTCTGGGAAGGAGAGGTGCTCATTTTTGTCCCATGTCTATCTCTCTGAACATCCATGATGGTTTGCAATCAAATAGTTTACCTTCTTTAACTTAGAATCTGAACAGTGATCCAACCTGCCTTTGATGCCTAAGAAAGCATGTGGCAACCTGCATTAAAATTCTCTGGCCACCCTAGAGACTTCCTCTTACAGAACAGAAAATGTAACCCTGGAGAAAGGAAAGCTAGGAAAGGCTACCTTGCTAAGTATCAGACGGGTACATGGCGCTCACACGTTGATCCCGTGTCTTCTCACTCTGTCCCGTTCCAGTTTCACAGACAAAGAAGCAGAAGCTCCAGAATGGGAACTGGTTAGCCAAGGGTAGGTGAGGAATCCAGGCCAACAATGTGACCCTTCTGCCAGGCACAGTTCAGCGAGTGTTCCCAGTGTGCCACTTGCCAATGGAAGAACGTGAATCAAAGTTTGGGCTCCATTTTATTCTCCCCAAATGCCCGTGGAATCGGAAGGACACCAAGGCAGTGTCTTGCCCAGAGACCACAGTTCCATAGGATGGAGCTAGGATGTGACACAGACAGTGTGGCTACACAGCAGGCCCCTCCCACTGCACATGTTGATTCTCATCCTGCCCGCCCAGCACCCTAAGGAAGGCATGCACAGGGTGCATTTACCTGTTGGGAAATGTTCAACACCCATGGTTGAAACATCTAATACCGTCAATCCAAGATGGTGCTGATGGGTTTTTTTTGGGGGGGGTATCTTCTTTTTTTTGACAAATCTAATGTCAAATCTCTTTTGCTTCCCTCCTTTTTAAAAAAGAAGAAAATCTGATAAGCCCAATTTTCATGTGTGGGCTTCCAATTTACAAAGATTAGCAGCTAACCCATATTCTTAGTGTCCCGAGCAAGGCAAACACACCGGACTTAAAAGCGCTGAACTGGCAGGGACATCCAGTTCCAGCCATCGCAGCAGCGGGTAGGCAGGGCTGGAAGGCAGGAGGCTGGCAACAGTGTGCTTCATCTCTAGCCCGCTGCCTACCCATGACTGAGAAAAGAGCAGCTTTGCCAAGCTGCATTCTCACAAACTAGCACCCTGAGTGTGTCCTCATCACAGAAGTGGAGGAGTCAAGATACCAGATGACAGAAGAGAGAGTAATATAGCCAACTTCAATATGTTTGTATTTATTCTATCCTCCATGGAGTGTACACCTCCCACTCAGACTTTGCACTCCTAGCCTCCAACCGTGGAAGAGCTGCTTTACGCCCTCCGACTCGTGATACTGTGCTCTAGAGTCCTAGGAACCTGGTGTGTCCAAGGAGCATTTTGTCCCTTTCTTTAATGATAATAATAATAAACTCATGCAAAACTGCTGGCATCTTTTGGGGAAAACAAAAACAGAAGTACCAGGCTGTCTTAAGAAAAGGTTGCAAGAGACAAGATTTCCAGGATGCCTGACAACCTCGGCTTGTTCACATGGAGGTGACTGCCAGGTCCTACCTAGGAATGAGGAATTCTAACATCAGAACTAAGGATCTTTTCTCAGGGAGACTGTACAGATATAAAATGCAAGTGTGGGGTAAAAAGAGAGGGCTTTCACACCAAGTTTTAAAATGGTTTCAAGTCAGTGTATGAAGTGAAAGGTCTCCACACACAGGTACCAGAGAAGGCTACAGGCCACAAAGCAGAGCATGACACCCACACCCACTCTGTTCTCAGCTCTGAGGACAAGCCAACTGCAGCCACTCTGGCAGTTGGGGACCAACTCCAGGTTCTCTGAGGCTGGGACTCTGGGAAGAACGCAGAGGAGGTTCCACCAAGAGGAGGCGCCTTCTCAGACGGCACTCAACTCGGGTCTGCAAATATTTGCTCTTCCCTCTGGCACCAGCTTGGGTATCCGGCTGGCTCTCTGGAGAGCTAAACTCAAGGACCTTTCAACATTGGGTGGCTAAAGACTCCGTCAGACAGAAAGACACTGAGCCGGGAAATAACGCAGTTTCTGCAGCAGAGCCTCGCTTACTGGAGCGCAGGAAGGTGAGGGGCAGGGGAATGCGGAGGCAGTGGCCAGCCACACCATGCTGGGCATAAAGTCACCAACACAACAGGTAGAACAGTCCCCTAGAATTTACTGAGAGCTTCACTCGCGCCAGGCAGCTGTAGACCTCACACACCATCTGCTTACTCAGAGGTGGATAGTATCCTGTTTCCCCAGGCATAATACCTATTGTATAAGGCCAGCTTCTTTCTGATTACATCATGCAAGGAATGATTTGAACATGCCCTCCGGTGAAGGTGCCGAGACAGTCCCATCGTATAGATGAGAAAAAGTAAAGCAGCACCGAGGGTCTCAGGCGCTGTGAGAACCCAGCGTGGTCTGGCCCTAAAGTCCTATCTGAACTATACAGGATATATGACTTCACCTTTGGGATGGAAGAACCTGAGGGTCTGGACATGACTGAGTTACCAGAGGCATTTAAAGACACACACACAGCAAAGTAACACATACGAGAAAGAAAGAACACACAAGAGTGTACACACGGGTCAGCATGAAACCACAGTGTGTCTCTGGGCCACTCTGAGGGCCACTTCAGTTGTAGAAGCTAAACTCCTTCAGAAGCCTAGTACTTCACTATGGCTAGCCAGAGTTAAGACTTGCAGGAATAGGGACACTTCACATGTGACACAGCAGATACTCAGCATAAACAGAGAGCAGGGCTGCCCCTGAGAGACGGGGCAAGCGTGGCAGGTCAGTAAAAGAGATGTGTCCACTGCCTCCAGGTTAGCCCAGAGCGGCACTAGTGCCTTTAGTGATGATCCCTGGGGAAGTAAGCAGATTCCTCCCAGGGGAGAAACGAGGAAGCGCCACCAATGGAGTGGACTATGTAGATGAAAACCCCTGGAGGTTGTACAGCAGCATCAAGTGGTCACCGGGCCTCAGTTCTTCCAGAGACTCCAGGAGGATTCCTGTCCTCACCTGCACTGGCTTCTAGGGAGCACCTGGCTGGCAGCTGCATCACTCCCACCTCCATCCCCGTTGTCTCATTTCTTCACATTATCTTCATGGAACACCACTCAGATTGCAACAAGAAAGGGCTCTCCTTACTATAGTGTGATCTCATGCTAACTACTCATATCTGTAATGACCCCATTTCCAAGTTAGGGCATGTGCTTAGATACCGGGAGTTAAGATTTGAAGATACTCCTATGATCAAACCATTGATAAAGAAGAAGCTGGTGCCTGTGAAAGTCTTCGTGTTTCATGAGTGTCAGACATGTGTGCATCTCTAGGTGACAACATGAGACACAATAGTAATGAATCTGAGGCTGTGCTCATGAACAGGGGTGGCCGGAGCGAGGTCCCACACACTGGGCAGCTTCAACAACTGAAGCTCATTCTTCCAAACTTCTGGAGGACGGAGGTCCAAAATCAATGTACGTGCAGGGGTAAGACACAGGGACAGATCACCTCTCGCCGTGGTTTTCTTCTCCCTACGGCTTTACGTCATCTTCTGTCTCTGGGTGTCTGGGTCCTAATTTTCTCTCTGGGAAGACTTCAGCTGTGAGTTTAAGGCCCACTCTGTGACCTCATTTTAATTCAGTTATGTCTTTGTGATGCTTAGTTCTGATTGACAACTTCTAGGTGTTAAGAAAAGCCTGCGAGGTCAGTAAAGCATACCTGGGGTACATCTTGTGGGGGGGGGGGTTTCAGAGAACATCAGATGGTGAGTTCTCTGACCTTATCAATGGATTGATCCCACAATAAACTCATAATGAATATAATGTCCTTTCTAAGAGCAATGAAAGTCAGGAAGTGAGGCTTAGCTAGAGGAAGTCACAGGGGATACATCTTAAGGGTTTCGTCTTGCCTTGGCTCTTCCTGTATTGTCTCCTCCTGCTTCTTGGTTACCAGGATATGAAGTGCACTTCTCTACCATGCCCTCCCCATCATGATGGCCTAAGGCCTCTGCAACAGGGAGCAAGGACCCCTTCCTCCCTTCTATGCTGTTTGTCAGGTATTTGGTCACAACAGCAAGAAATGTAGCTATAATCCATTCTGCTAAATGCCATCACCAAGCAAGGCCGAATCCAGAGGCACCGTGCTGTAGGATTTCAACCCCAGAATGCAGAGGGTGGCACTACTTGATGCAAAATATGGTGGCTTGGCAATTCTGTTTTGACACAGAATCCATTCTGCTATAGCTGCACCCCACAATCCATTGAGAGGTTCCCTGCTTCCCCTGGCCACAACACCACAATGGTCACCATCCCAAAGCACGCAGCCCATGACAAGCCGGGACACCCAGATCTTGGTGCATGTAAGGCCATTAGTAGGCACCTTGGTGAGACAGCCAAATGCCTGCTCCAGCCTGAAAACTCAAACGCCACTTCCCCCTCTGCTTGCTCCGAGTCCATGCTAACTTAGAGGCAGTTGGTTTAAAAGAAAACATTACGTGTGTGCCACCTAGAGGCAGAAGCCTAGGATGGTGAGAAAAAAAAGAGGGAGGACCCCCTACCCCTTACACTTCTGGGGAATCAGGGTTCCACACTTGCTTCTGAAACTAGGTCAAGGTCTTCTGCCATCGCGCCTGAGCAATGTGCGGGCAAGAACTGGGCACAGTGGAGAAAAATGGAACCCAGATTCCACATCTGCACCTCCTTTCCCACATCTCTGGTTTTGGAGATTCATTAAAATGCTTTTATTTAACATCTTTGAATTCCTCCTCCACACCCACCAAACATGCATGCACTCAGGCACAAGTCAGAGATGATAAACGTCCCACACATGACCAAAGACGATGCAACTCTCCCAAGGAGAAATAATCCCATTTAGAGGAGGGACCCCAACATTAAAACCTTCTCCCAAATCTGTCAGAGACGATGGTGAAAGCCCACTGTGGAACAGGGAGGTCTCAAGGCACTCGGCTCTAGACATGTGTCTCTGCTGTAGCACTGCGAATGGCACGTTGCTTCTAGGAAAAGGTTTCAGAGGCTCATAGGACTAAAGGCCACCTTAAAAATCATTATTGTAGAACAACACTATTGATGCGTTGAAACTTTTTCCTATAGTTTGGATCCTAAATGTCACTTAGAGGCCCAAGTGTTAAAGTTTTAGTGGCAGCATTAGGAGATGATGGAGCCTGAAGAGGTAAGGTCCAGGATTAGTGATATGACAGGACTGTTAAGAGCACTTGCTACTCTTCGAGAGGGCCTGAGTCTGATCGGCCCATGTTGGCCAGTTCACATCTCCATCCCTCTGGCATCCATAGGTACCTGGTTATATGCAAGCAAGCAAGTGCGCGCACACAAACACACACGCACACGCACACACACATAATTAAAAATAATAGCTTCTTAAAGAGATAGTCTCCTGGGAAGCCTTTAAGCCACTGGGGCTGTGTCCCTGAACGATGGGACCGCAGGCCCGTCCTCCTCACTCTCTTTCTGCGTCCCAGTCATGAGGCGTTACTTTACTGTGTACCGTCCCACCATGACGCACTATCTTCCACAGGCAACAGAACCCACTGGGTCCTGGAGTAAAACCTCCAAAACAACCCTCTCCAAAACCTTCTGAATTAGTTGCAGGAATTTCTATCACCTACAACAAGCACAATACAGGTAACATAGAGCCACAGGTAATCCAGATCCACAAGATCAGCTAAGGGACGCCTACACAGGTAAACAAAAAGACCCCTGGAGTCTGATGGAGGAAGGCTATGGGGTCTTATAAGGCCAAGATGCAAGCTCTGTGTGTCTGCTGTGCCTCTGTGACAACAGCTCCTTCCTGGTAAAGCTCCCGGGGCAACCCAATGAGATCCTAGAACATAAAGTGCCTGGCTCAGTACCATGCCTAGGACACTCAAGCACATAATCACTGTTGCTCCTCAAAACGAGGAGACACCCCATTTCCTGACGCGTGTGCCTCATCATTTTATAACTACAGAAACAGAGGCAGACATGAAAGGCAACCTGAATAAGCTATCCCTCAGGGCAATGCACTGGCCAAGGACAGAGATCTACTAGAAGCACACCAAATAGGCCCCACCCCCAGCTCCGGGAGGGCGGTGCTCCAGGGGCACGCACAACAGTTAATACCCACAAGGCCCAGGTGAGAATTAACTTCAACTCATCAACAGATACCGCACAAGGAAATGCAACTTATAACTCGAAATATAAGCATTCTACCTTGTTAATTAAAAAAAATAAAAATGTAAAATACATGAACTGTTCTCCACTATTAAAATAACCAGGAAAAGAGATTTTATTTTAAAGATATTACTCAACACTGCCAAGACTAAAATAAGTCCCAGACTTCACTCCTGGCCAGTGAAAGCAAACCAGTGCAAAACAAGTGGGCAGTCTGTGGGCACAGGCAGGAAAGGCTCCCGCCCTTCAGCACGGTCTCGTTTCTGAGAATCCCGTCCTGGGACATGGAGAAGGGGGAGAGTGTCACCTCCACTGTCAGGCTGTCAGTGCAGAAGACTGGCTCTCCAGGAGCAGAAAGCTGGAGAAGATCGGCACAGAGGGAAGACGGTGACACTCAGAGCAGACATTTGCCTGGTACACGGGAAGCCCTGGGTTCACTCCCAAGCAGTTATAAAAAAAATAAAAAGCAAAAGTAGCATAGTTAGTCATATGATACAAAATTAGTGGATTATTTAGGAATTAAAGTGATAGGGAAGGGTTGGAGAGGTGGCCCCTCATTGGCTGCTCTTCCAAAGGACCAGGGTTCAGTCCCAGCTCCCACATATCTGTACCTCCAGTTCCAGGGCACCCAACACCCTCATACAGACATGCACACAGGCAAGACACCAGTGCACATAAAATAAAACTTTTAAATGATAGAGAAAATCACTAAGATGACATCATGGAAATTTTCTATATGGAAAAACTAGGAATGAAAACCGGACCTTCACTGGGAAGGCATGAGTGACAAGCTTTCAGGATGCCGAGTGCCTGTGACAGGAAAAGCTCGGAAGCCATTCCTTTGTCCTCCTCCCCTCAATTTTTACAATATGTGATGTCTTAAAAAAAACTTTAAGACAGAATTTTTTTCTTATTTTCCAAAATGTCTTTCCTCTACTGCAGATACAAAACAGCTGCTCACAAGACCACGTCCCACCACGAGACCCATCTCCAGGCTCCCTGTGCCCTTTCAAAAGAGCAAAGATTTGCAAGCTCTTTTCTAAAACATTATCTTTTCAATGCCAAAGTGCCACAGAGTGCTGGACGCCATGACCTCCCAGAGGTCACAGTGGCCACTTCACTTCACTTCCCTGAGGCAGACAATTGTTTCAAAGAAACTTCTTTCCATGAAGGTGGCCCAGTTTCTACACTTGCTGCTCCCAGAGAAAGTGAATTGTTCACCTCTGCCCTCAGCCCTGTGCCACTGGCTCCGGCAGAACCCACCATACATTCTATCACCTACGTAAGATGTTCCTTATGTGATTGTAAACGCAAGCCAAATAGCGGAACAGGGTGAGAGACATGGTTCAGTGGTTAAGAGCATTTGCTGCTCTTTCAGAGGACCTAAGTTTAGCTCCCAGCAGCCATGTCAAATGGTTCGCAATCATCGAACTCCAGTACCAGCGTACCTGATGCCCTGTTATGGCCTCTGGGGGTACCTGTAGTCAAGTGCACAATAGCCACATGCAGATACATACATCTACATGTAGTGGTAAATATTAATATGAAATGATACACCACCCCACGCTATGGCTGGCATCATCAGGCCACATGGCCTCTGTGGGGTATTTTATCTCAGTGAGCCAGACTCTCTAGCCCAGAGCTCTCAAGACGTCTCCCACTCTGTAAGTTCCCAATTTCCATCCTATGCTACAGCCAGCTACTCTCTGGCCTCAGCAGCGTTCTCTCCACTCTCTCTGCCTCCATGGCTAGCCCCATGCAGTGGCCAGCCTATCTGTGGCTCTCTGCTCACATTCCCTGCATCCCCCCCTGTGGTTATGGTCACAGTTCCCAGTAACCCCACAAAATCAAAACTCTTGAAGCTTGTAATTTATCAGTTAGAATTATATCAGTAAATTCTCACTCCAAAAAGCTCAGAGTCAATTAATATTGATATAAACGGCCCACCTAGATAAGACAAATTATCCTATAATAATCCATCCCTCGTGAGAAAATCATGGCTACCTGTGGCTATTTAAAGCCACACGGGGGTGGGAGGGGGCACATCCTTCTCCTCCTTCATCTTTGTTTCTTTTTCTCTTCTCCTCTCTCCCACCTTCAAAAACTCTACCCCCACCTTTCTTTTTCATTATTCAATCACAGGCCTTCCTTATCTTGTGTCTGCCCTCACCTGCATATAGACACTATTCCACATCCACACATAGTTAAAAATAATAAAGATATGTCTCCTTTTTAAGTAAAGGGCATTCAATTGAGCATGGTTAATTGCAGTACATATATTTTTCACAATACAACTGTTAAAAATACACAGAAACACAGCCAATGATTAATAGAATGATTAATTAAAAGCATCCACAGGCTGGAGAGATGCTCCAGTGGCTAAAGCTCTTGAGGACTGGAGTTCAGACCTCACCCAGTACCTGCAGCCTTGGAAGCAGAGACAAGGAAAAGGAAAGCCCAGAGCAAACTAGCTTGCAAAGCTAGCCATACCGGTAGTTCACATTTACTAGGAGAGAGAGCCGGCCTCAGTGAAGAAGGAGAGCAATGAAGGGTGACTGTAACAGCAGCCTCAGACCTCTACATGTATGTGTACATACTTAGCACACACACACACATGAAAATGAAGGGAAAAAAGGAAACCCATACAACCACACCATTGCAACGCAGACCACCCAGCAACTGTGTTTATAAACAACTTGTAAGCACACTATGTGTGTTTATAGACCACAGAGGCACACACACCAAGACATCACCATGGAGCTCACAATTAGAAAGAAGCCTTCCTGCTCCCACTGAGAGAGGACAAAACTGGGCTCCTCTCTGAGTGAAGAATGTTACTCAACCCCACCAGTGGCTGCTATCAGAATATAATGGAAACATTTCTAAGGTTTCATATTTCCCTAAGGGTGCAGGAGAGGACCATGTTTGAGTCTGGATGATCTTCCTCCAAATCTCACACTTAGCTCCATGGCTGGGGAAGTTTATGAAAGACAGTTAAAGGGGAAACTCAATGTCTCTTAGAAAAGGACTTCCACTTCCCCTTAATATCTAAGCCAAGAGTTGTTTTCTCCATTGAACACAAAACTGGAGACGCAATGTGTTTTGTATGTATAGTCAAAAATACTAATTAGGTCTGCATCAAACACTAGGCAAATGCCTGTTGGGTGTCTGTCACACTTGAGGAGCAGGATGGAGCAGCCAGGAACAAGCCTGCTCCAAACCAAACCAAACAGCTCCAAGCAGCTGCTGATACCCTTGTTTAAAACATTGTCTCTTCTACCTCTTCCCGTTTCTGCATGAATTCCCAGATACTAGACTATCCACAGACAGCAGGGCCTGCGAGAGAAGTCAGTAATCTCGCACAGCTGCGACTACCAGAGGTGGGGCTGGACTAGCTGCTAATCCTGCATTCCTTTACGCACTCACCAGCCAGCTAATGACAGTCTCTATCTACCACTGTTCAAAGGCACATGGTGTCCCGAAAATGGTAACTCTATATTCTTATAGAGTGTTTAATGCTCCTTAACACTGGGCTGATGACAGACCTCACACATTCTATCATACTTCAAACTCAATTTTAGAATGTTAGACTTCTACAAGTTTTAAAGTTATGCTAGAAGCAAGGAAACAGTGGCAGAGACCTAAAAAAAAGTTAAGGAAAAATAATAATGTAAAAAGAATGTATGACGTTAACAATTGAATAAGAAAAATCACACATTAATGAAACTTAATTCAGCCTCCGAATCTCCCCAGTTTTCTCCTCCCCAAACCTTCCCTCAAGAGCAGAAGTAGGCACAGGGGACACCGTATCCCATGCAGGTAAGAGGTCAGCCTCGGAATGGGCAGCACATCTTCACAAGCCAGCACTGGGGAGTGAGGGTCCAGCTGTCCTGGGTGGCCCCAAACACAGTGCTCCTCTTGTGCATCAACCGTCAGAACCTCGAACCCAAGCAAAGTTCCCATAAAAGTTCAAGTTCCTATCATCCCAGCACCTTGTCCTCAGCTGCCTGCCAGAGCCACGGCTGCCTGAGAGCCAGAACAGAGAGTCCTCCCAACAGAAGTGCCACCGGGCCCGGCTGCCAAAGCCAATGACAGCTGAGTCGTGTGGATCCATAGCAGTTGCCCATCTACTGAGCCATGGCCATACACCCACCCCCATGCTGCCTACCTGCCAGGGTGCCGGGAAGGTGACCTAGAGCCAAGCTCCCTGTGCAGGGACCAACTCAGGGGAAGAGGAAAGACTCTCCTCAGGGCAGGGAGGATTTTCAGTGGACATCCTGCCCCCCACCCCTAAGGATTATCCTTAACCCAGATCGTATGCATGTTTCAGAGCACAAAATGGACAAGAGGCTAAAGAAGGAGATGGGGTAGAAGGAACCACAGAGCCCATAGCACGCTGGTACCCACTGAGGGATGATGCAGTGAAGATCCAGACTGTGACTATCTACAGAGCAAAGGAGGTAAGACAGCATGGGGTCATGAGCCGAGTATGTATCCACTCAGTATAATACTAGGTCTTACAGAACCATCGAGAGAACTCTACCACACATTCACAGATAAGTCTCCAGCCCTGGATCAAGGCAGCCAGACATGGTCCTACTGACTGAGACGCACCACAGAATATAATGCCTGGGATTCTAAAGGTGAGAGTAGCAGCTAGGAAAGGCATCTCTAGGGCTTGATGTGAGTCTCTTCTGCTCACCCAAGCATGGACTCCTCTACCACATTAAACTTCTACATGGTCCACACTGCTCCAAGACAGAGAGGCAGCTGGTCCAGTAGCTCACAGCAAGCAGGGCGCAAGATCCAAACCAGATTGGACCTCTGGTTCTTGGCCTGGAATTCCGCCCTTATCCAGCCCCGCCCACAACCACAGGCAGCCACTCACGGCATTCCTTCTCGTCACTCTTGTCGAAGCAGTCAGGCAGCCCATCACACTGCCAGGCGCCTGGGATGCACCGCCCGTTGCTGCACATGAAGTTACCTGGGATGTTGCACTCATTGGTGAAGTTGTTCCCAGGGAGCAGCTGACTCTCTGTGAGAGAGAGAGAAAGAACAGTCAGAAGGCAAGCATAATGAGCACAGGCCTGAGACCTGGGCTAGCTGGAAGACTGTGTCTTTGCTTGTCTAGGTCTAGTTCCTCACCTATGAGATGTATTTATACCTTGGCCCACCTCAACGCAGAGATGCGGAAGGCACTAGCTGGAAGAACACAATGGAAGGGTTCTATGTCTAGCATATAACAGTGCTCATCTCCCTCATGCAGATCTGTGAGAAAGGAGGCTGAAGATATGGCTCGACTATTAAGAGCACTTGTGGCTTTTCCAGACGCCCAGAGTTCAGTTTCCAGTACCCAAATATGGCATCTCACAACTGCCTGTAACTCTCTTTCCTGGAGTCCATGAATGCCTGCATGCATGTGTGTGTGTGTGTGTGTGTGTGTGTGTGTGTGTGTGTGTGTGTGTGTGCATGCATACACACACAGACACACACAAATTGGTGAGAAAACACAAATGTTCTTTCCTAGCCGGCTGGAAATTAAAGTTCCAGATAGGAATATGTACTGGACCTCAAATATCCCAGGCCTCAGACTCACAGCCCCTGCAATCACAGAGTCCTTGAAGTCCTTGAATTGGGACCAAGTTGGCAAGAATATCAGATCATTTCCCTCCAAGAAATAGGATACCTCGATCTACAAATCAATCTGCCTGACATTGTGCAGGTAGAAAAAGCCAAGACGAAACCCATACTCAGGCCTGCTAACCCCCAGGAGACTACTCTGATCACTACACTATCCAAGAGTTACCGGAGGTTAAAACCAAGTCCCAAGATTCAGGTTCAAGTCCACTAAACAATCATAAAATGCCAAGAGCCTTACCCAACACGGCCCTTAGGCAGAAAATTAAACAGAGGCCTGATGATAACAGGTAAGGAAGGTGCAAAACTCATCCACCTTGAACCTTGGGGGCAGATTTTCCAGGAAGCCAAGATCTGATGGGTCAGATAGCACTGAGCCAGGGTAATCAAAGGCTGGGAGATAAGTAGGCACCAAGAAGTAAAATGATCTTTGAGGAGAAGGAAAAAAGACCAATGAGCCATCACACTTCGGCTCTGACTCCCAATGAGTCATTCAGCAAGCATTTATTGGGCATTTCTGACCAGACATTTGAGCTATAAAGAAAAGACGTAAAGCCAGGGCTTCCCTCTCCAGGCTGAAAACAGACACATGCACACTAGACTTTATGACACTGTGGTGATAGGAGGGTGGCCTTCTGGAACTGCCTAGGGCTAACAAGCTAGTAAGACTCACCATCTTCTCTCACAAGCTCTGCCAAAGGAAATAGCCCAAGATTAGTGCTCCTAACCTCCATATATCCCCCTCTCACACCACTTTGCATTCATTTATTTATTTACACCTAGAATACTCCTCACTGCTCTGAATCACCTATTAAATTTAAATTGCTCTTCACCTGCTAGCATCAGACACCTCTGTTGCCTTCCTTCTGAGGAGTTTTACCCAGCTCTCCATGCACAGAGGAGCATGGGTTTTTTGTTTGTTTGGTTGGTTGGCTGGTTGGTTGGTTGGTGTTTGTTTTGGTTTTTGGAGACAGGGTCTATGTATCCCTGGCTGGCCTGAAACTCAGTATGTAGACCAGGTTGTCCTTGAACCTGAAGATCCACTTGCCTTTGCCTCCCAAGTGCTGGGATTAAAGATGTATACTACTGTCACCCTGTGGTAAAGATAGTTTGGAAGTGAAATTAAAAATACGTTTATAACTGGAGTAAGCAAGCAAGGACCGGTGGGAACGGACACAGCCATGGGTTAGCAGTTCCAGACAAGCCCTCATGCTGTGGATACCCCCTGGGAGACCCTCTGCTACCCGACAATCAATTAGCAACAAGCATACATGTTGCCTTTTAGAAATGAGATTTCCTAGTCCATTCCAAAAGGGAGGCCATGACAAAAGGTGTCACTTCACCATGGTACCACAAGCCTTCTCCCTTGCCCACTCAGTCAGCCCTGTGCATGCCCAATCCCTATCTCCATCTTGGCAGCCAGGATTCTAGTCCCAGCAGCCACACCCCACAGGAATGACCACCAGCGACAACTTCCAACTCAGCCTCTGGCCTCAGCTTATTCCTTCAAATCCTAGTCTGTCTTCTGGTCAGAGGAATCTTCCTTACCATGACATTTTCTTACTTTAAAAAGCCAGTGAATGGGGAGCTAGAGAGCTGACTCAGTTGGTAAAGTATTTTCCATAAGGATTTGAATTCCGTCCCCAGAATTCACATTTAAAAAAAAAAAAAAAGTCAGTGACTGGCACTTGATTCTAAGGAAGTGAAGTGAAGATAGGTCGATCCCTGAGGCTTCCTGACAAGCCAACCAAGCCTACTTGGCAAGTTCCGAGCCAATGAAAGACCCTGACCTCCAAAACTGAAATGGACAGAACTTGAGAGGTATCAGCAATGAGTGTCTTAGCGTTGGCCTTCACCCTGACATTAGGCACACACATGCATCTAGGCCCTTAGCTGCACACAAACACATATATATTCATCCATGAACACAGACCCCGGAATACAAACACCCACGCAGGCACACATGCACACACACAGGCACTGTTGAGCTCCCTGCTGTTTTTATTCTCAATTCAAGACAACCGAGGGTCCAAGAAAGAAGTAGCATTTTCAGTGGAGACTGAGACAAACCAAAGGCCTGCAGATCAGGAGAACAGGACCTGATGCGGGGAGGCACAGCCCAGAAGGAGCAGAAATAGAGAGTGCCATTCTGACCTGTAGGAGCTGCAAACCCACTGTGCTACAGTTTCTCCCACCCTGCCACCCAAGCCATCGGATTCACCATTCTGGTGAGCACAGACTCAACATAGGACTTCCCCTGAGGGCAGCTCCACCAGTCACCACTAACCCTGAGAAAGAGCAGTAACTTTATTATCTCCAGGGAGAGATCTGGACGCCCATGGGGAGGGATCCAGACAGCAGGCATATGCTGGATTCTAGCCAGACACTACATGCTCAGCCCGGAACCTCCACGCCCCCACCCTCTGCCCCCATACATACTCCAGCTGTTGGAGAACAACTGCTCAGAGTCACCAGCCAGCAGGGAATTCCTCTGGGCTGCGGAATGCAGAGCTGTCACCAGGGTTTGTTTGGAAATCACTTAGACTCCCCTTTTCGCTTTTGTAGAGCTAACTCCTCGAAGACAAACCCCCAGAAAAGTCGCTACAACTGTGAAATCGTGTTCTGATAAACCGACTTCTGGAACTAGAAACTTGGTCAGATTAGATTCCGAAGACTGCTCCGAGCATCAGTAAGGTTTGGCGACACAGGGACGTGTCGAGTGGCTGGTGGGTTCAGAGACTACGCATCCCATCCTTTAAATCCATTACACAGAAGCGACCTGCCAGTCCCAGGACTTCCTGCCTGGTGACTATGACAGGCACATGCTCTGTCCTATCCTGAGTCCCCTTAAGCACATAAGGGGCAGCCTACCCTGCCTTAGGAAAGTGACATCATCAAACTTCTTAGGTGCTAAGAAGACACCGAAGCAAAGAGAAGGTCCTCCTGCTGAGTGTCTTTCTAACCCCCTCGGCCAGCCCAGTTACCTCTCTGGTTATCTCTTGTTCCCTTTTCAACCAGCAGTCTACACAGGGAAGAACTGTGTGGGAATGGAAGCCAGGGCCTGGAGACATTTTCTCACCGTTACTAGGGTAAGGTGTTACTGCCATTTAACATGTAAAGGCCAGGGATGTGACGGGACTTTGCATGGAAGGGGCTGGCTAGGAGTGCAACTCTGACGGTTAGATGTACTGTGCTACATTTCTCCTAATCTGCTACCCACTGACACGCCACAACCCAGAACCACCTGGCCTGACAGATCAATAGAGCTGAGGCAGAGAGACACCTGCTTCTCAGCAGGGCTCGCTCCCTCCAGTTGCTTCTCTCTGCAGAGTGAGTTTTTCAAGGCAGCTGATGCGTCTCTCTGCCCTTCGGTGACTCTGAATTCTTGCCACCCAATGTAAAGAGCCCTCTCTCTTTAGAGGTGTGACCCTGCCTCTGAAGCCCCCACAACTTCCTTCTTTAGAACCAGTGTGTTGATCACACGAATGTCATCCCTGTCCCCAGGCTTCTAGACATGCGGCAAGCTGACCCAGCAGTCTTAAGGCCATCTTCTCCCTGGTGTTTGGGGCTGTGTTGGATCTCTCCAAAACTTTATGCTGTAGGCCTGTTAGTATCTCGTAATGGGGCGTATTTGTCTTCAGAGAGGTAGTACATTAAAATGAGGCATTAGAGCAGAGCCTAATTCAACATGGCTGGTATCCTCACTGGAAAAGAAAATTAGGGCTCATGCGAGCTCCTGTGCAGAGACAGAGAGAGAGACAGGCAGAGAGAGAGAGAGAGAGAGAGAGAGAGAGAGAGAGAGAGAGAGAGAGAGAGAGAGAGGCTGAGACGGTGTGTGTTGGGGGGGGGGATGAAGATACAGAGAAAAGGCAGCCATCAGTACATCAAGCAGTCAGGACTGAAAAGGAACCAATCCAGCTGACAGCTCGATCTCAGATCTCCCTGATTGTGAGACAAGCAATCTCTGACATTTAAGCCACACAGTTATACTGGAAATCTAATCCAATACACTATCTTCCTCTTACTCACTCTTCAACTCCAGCATAAGTCATCAAATCTGAGAACCTATCCCAGGCATCTGACCTGAAACTGGTCCTTCTGTTAATCTCTCTGGACCCCTCCTGTGCTTCCCTTAATCCCAGCCTGCGTTCAGGCTCTGTTCTCCTCGGCTTTGCATCCCAGGCATCTACCATTCCCAGTTCTCCCATCAGTATCCCTGACAACTGTAAGAAGACCAGGCACGGCATTAGGACCTTAGTCGCCATCCCTGAACTGCCCCATCACCCTTACCCCATTTCTCTAGGACACGGGTGGGACCTGCGCAAACATAGTTAAACTAAGGAACACAGGGAACCTGGACCTGAACAAGTGGATCGCTATCCGGTCCGCTAGAAAGGTTAGAAACCTTTTTACCCCAACAGCCATGTGTTCTAATGGCAGCAATATTTCTCCCATCTCGGTGTCTTGGAACATATTTAAATAAAGGCATGACCAGCATTACCAAGAGTTGGCTTTCTCCTCCTCTCTTCTCTTTTTTCATTAAGCCAAGGAATCAAAAGCAGTTGCATGTTTCCACCGCAGAGCATCACTTAACTGAAAATAACCACACCATCTGTGCACGAATGGAAAAGTAAAAGCCAAGCCCTTCCTTGTCAGGCAGAAGACAGCAGCCTGTTGCTAAAGCTTCTTCCAGAGCCCCTGGCCCACAACTCCTATTTGATGTAGGGAACAAAACCAGGACAACTAGAAACTCCGGCCGGGGCTACGCTCTGCTGCAATCATCCAGAACATTAAGCCAGTGACACAGATGTTTCCAGCTGAGAAATGGGAATTTCATCCTGACAGCTGGTGTCCTCTGGCAGTTCTCCTTGCTCTCCATTCAGCCTCCCTCCTTCCCTAGCAGCACCCGTCACGCTGCAGTCTGAATGGACATCTGCAAAAAATCAGTAGGCTCCATGTTCCGATTTCTGCCCAGTGGCCTTTCATTCTCGTGCTTCGCTTCCTGACAGTCTAGATCTGTGGGCACCACTGAACGGAACGAGATGCACAAACTCATCTGGGCAGCACACATGCAACTAACTCAGCATTCAGGCTTGCAGATCTCAGACAGACCTTCCCTCCCTCCCACTGTTCCGAGCTTTCCTCCATGACTCATTTCTTGAGACCCACAGACATACCTGCACGGCCACACACACACACTCACCTCCAGCAGGTTCACCACCTGAAGAGCTCTTCTCCGGTGACTTGTTTATAAGCATACCTAGAACATGTCTGAAGAGCCTTTCCACTCTGGACTGTTTCCATGTGGTGTGAGCATTAAACAGAACCTCGGACATCTGTCCTGTGTATTTTTCCAAAAGCCATTTGGTCCTCATCATGCAAATATCTTCCTGTTCAAGCTTGGAACTGGAAGCATCTGGCTGTCACCAAGAAGGCAGCAGTCACACAGGATGTCTGGGTCTGGCCTGGCTCCAAGCACCTGAGCTTAGCCAGGCCCTCCAGGCCTTGTTAATCTATACTCCCTCTGCCCCATGAGCTCATTCCACTAGTGCTGCCTCTGTTTACCCATCTTATGGAGGAGGATCAGCCTGACCTATTGCTGAGAAAGCTTAACATGACCTCACCCTTCAGCTGACCCTTTATATCCACAGATATAATATAAACACGACACCTGATGCTGAAAGAAAATCGTATGCCAATCACAATTCCATTTCCCTCAGCAAGAGTTAAGGACCCTAGGCTGGTGGTGGAGCCCAGTTAGCGTCTCGTCTGCCCGGCATCTGCCCATCACACAGCCTCACGGCTTGTCTCTCCCAGGAAGTGTTCCAAGATGATGGACGCTTTGTTCCTTCTTATAAAACAAGCAGGGAAGAAAGCCAGTGGCCAGTATTCAGGAAGCAAGGGAAGGCCAGGAGGAGGTGTAGGAACTCCCAGTTTTCCTAAGGACGCAGCTCTGTAAATCAGTCTTCTCTGGACCTCTGCCCTCTTGGGCTGAAGCTACTGCTCATATTTTTACAATGAAAGAAAATCGTATGTTAATCACATGCCGTTCCCCTCGGCAGGAGTTAAGGATGGAGAAGGACACTAGGCTGGTGGTGGAACCCAGTTAGTTCCTGTTTCAGGGAGCTACTGAGCCCTGGGATGAGGTCTCATGTCCACAATCCGGGACCCCTACAGCTCTTCATGATGCAATCCACAAGTTGGACCCTGAGCCACACCAGAGCCTTGGTTTGCCCCTCCTCTGGCTCTGGTAAGTGCCTGAGATGCCAGTTACTATTGGCTTTTCTCTGCAGAAGGCCTACTACCACCAAAGCACTTGGCTGTGGCAGGAGTTTAAGAGCCTTCTTTTTAAAAGGTCTTAGAAGAATCCCCTGCCCATTTTATAGATGAAGGAGTAGACTGAAGACAAGACTCATCCAAGGTCATACAGCTAGAAAGGGTCAGATAGTTAACACTTCAGTCCTGCAGCCAGGAATCTGGCTAAAGTTATTAGACAGGTGCCTATCTAAAACAGAGAACAGTAGCTCATAAATCTTTCACTGATGGAATTTTTTAGAATCTGCAAAATCATTGAGTAATTTTCTGTATCCCAGGTCTACCATAGAGAAGAGTGGGTTTCTTTCTAGGGTAGGGGGTAATGAACTTCTTGTGTAACAGAAAATCAATGTTTATAATGGTCTGCCTTTTGCATCTTTCTAACGATTTAAGCCTGTGGATCAGGAAGTGTCAGACAGCAGGTAATGGGCATGTGCGACCACTTACCAACCTGCACCTGTGCCATCTGTCCACCCCATCACATTACCTCACGAGAAAGAGGCTGCTACTTACCTAACGGTTCCGTGGCCCCAGAGAACCTCAACTCTTCTGCTGCCCTGTGTCTGAACAACAGTCAAGTGCCAGGCATCCATAGACACCCCGCAAATGGCTGCTGACCACAGTACGGGGACAGAAGAACCTGCTGACTCCTATAGACATTTACTTCTAGCTCTGACATAAATTCATCTGAACTGCCTTGAACTTCAATTTTGCTTTGCCATTCATAATACAGTGGATCAATCATGTTGGACCTGCAGAATGAAGCTTTTCCAAATTCCCAGGAAGAGAGGCACAGAGCGGAAGAGCTTGAACCCATTTCCAATTGTTCTCTTTTCCTGCTTACCCAAGTCCTCACCAAGGGTGGGCTGCACAGAGGATACAAGAGAGCCCGGGGCAATGTGCCCACCCCCAAGGGCAGTGTGCCCCGCCCCCAACCTTTTGCTTAGCCAGCTTTCAGCAGCAGCAACAGAAGGAAGGAGGGGATCAATGAAGCTGAGCTGAAGGTCAGGAGAGGGGGCAGTTTTCTGACCACCTTCATCAGGCTTGTGATAAGCGAGGCTTATGATAAAGCTAATCACCCCTTCGCTCAGGTTCAGAAGCAGACGGAGGTCAAGAGGAAGGACTGTGTTTCAGCCCTTAGTTTATCCCCATGCACCCAGAGATCGGGTGCAGCCACCTCTACAGTCTCTGAGATCCATCCTACAACAGACTATCTGCTCACACTACCCCTCCCCCTGCACCCTCCCAAACCGCAGGCAAGGCTGGAACATAACGGTGCCAGCCAGGGAATGAGCCAGGAAAGCAAAATGACCTTCATTCTGGCCCCAAAGCACATCTTGATGAGGAAGGATTTCTCAACTAAGACTCAAAACAAGCACAGGCCAGAAAGGAAAAGGCAGGTGAATACAAGTGCATTAGAATGTGAAGTTCCAGGTCACTGGGTAAATTCTATAAACATGCTTCAGATACCCCATCCACTGGGAGGAGATACGAAGTGTGGCTATGTAGAATTCTCTTGCAAAACTGCCTGAGAGAACACAAAAGATGGGGTGATGGGGACAGGGCTAGACAAAGTGTCCACAGCAGTGCTCCTACTGGGTGCTGATTAACTGTAATCACAGAGTGACTAATGGAACATGGACGATCCCAGCCACAACCATCAGGCTTGCGGACAATCTAGAGCCTGGCACTCTCGAGTGGCAAGAAGTGGAACACCAGGAACCCAGGCGTGCGGATTCTGAAGAGCGCCCAGTGGCAACTGGCAAGATCCTAGATGGTCCCCCTAGGCTGCAGACAAGTATGACAGGGAACCAACCGGGTGACACAAGAGACACCAAACTCCAGCTAGGGTGATAGCTAATGAGTACAAAACTATCCTGTATCCCCGATGACCTGAGTCCAATCCCTGGAAACTACATTTACATATAAACAAACAAACAAACAAACAGGATAAAAGCCAGATGCAGTGATTGCCACGAACAGAAAAGACTGGAAGCTCACACAGGTAGCAGAGAACACAAGGAACCCTTGATTAAACTGAGGCGGAAGGGCAGCATCTACTCCAAAATAGATGTTCTTCACACATGTGCTTGTTCAAGCTCTGCTCTGCTTTGTCTGTCTGCCTCTCTGTCTGTCTGTCTGTCTGTCTCTCTCTCTCTCTCTCTCTCTCTCTCTCTCTCTCTCTCACACACACACACACACACACACACACACACACACAAAAAACACTAGATGCTCATCAGAGGGAGAACAGAGAAAAGCACACGCCCTTTCCACAGTGCACAGGCACCCAGGGCTTTCATGGAATGAACTGGGGTGAAGTGAATTTGCATGGATAAATCAGAGAAACTTAACAGGAAGTGAAATAGCAAACTGCAGAACACTGCCCATACTAAGCCAGAAAGGGGCACTTTTAGGGGACAAGGGTGGGAAGGATGACTACCCTGGTCAAGGTCATGGTCACCTCTGGCAGGCAGGGTCGGGGCACAGGTGGACTTCCAGAGCAAGCTGTTTTTCTTAAAACAATCTGAAACAAGGGGAGCGGGTGGTAATCAAATGGCCTGCTAGTTGGTTTTTCTTGGTAACTTTCTGAATAACATTTCCTGAATAAAATTAATTATAAAGAATGAAGGCTACACTAATATTTGAGAAAACCTACACAAGATGAATTGTACCTCTGCTCATGATACTCTACACTTCAAAACCCCCTCAACTGGAAAGGAATGCAAGATGAGAGGGACAAGTGTCACTGGAGGGGACAGCGCAAATGTGAGGACGCCCATCTCGGCTTTGCTCTGTTATGAATTCTTTTCATTTTCTGAAAGGCAGCAACAGTTGCGGGGTAGCCAATCCTGGAGGAAAAGCTAAGTGTATCCCACCAGACAGATTTACCCACCCACACATTAAGCCATGGCATTCCAAAGACAAAACTAACCAAGCCATGTCAGAGGCTTTCAATCTGAGTGGCCTAAGTCAACACAGTCTTTCTTAAACCCCTTTGCCTCCCCATCCCTCAGCTCAGGTGAAAGAGGCCAGGGGGGTGGTAGGGCAACAGAAGCTGCCATCTGCTAAATAGAGCTCCCAGGCTTTTGCCACTACGGAGCACTGAAAAGGTGGCCTGGGAGGAGGGGCAGCAAGGAGAAGTCTGCCTTCATGCCTTGCCCTCCAGCCCCAGCCCCCCTTCCCCACCCCCAGTCCTCCTTCCCCACCCCCAGCTCCCCTTCCCCACCCCCAGCCCCCCTTCCCCACCCCCGCCCTTTCTACTCTAGGAACCACCAGACTCAGGTTTAAAGATATATCGAAGTATAGATAGCTATGTGAGTTCGGACAAGTGAATTACCTTCTCTGAGCCTCAATAATCCACCTCTCTGGCAGAATGCTAGATGGGTAAACAGAACATAAGCAGACAATCAAGAATGCACAACAGCAGGTGTCGAGTTTGTTACCCCTTTCCTGCAGTTCATTCTGACTCTCCCCATGATCATCTAGACACTCAGGAGTTTCCTAAGAAACCAAGAGCCCTCTGGCTTGGGAGACGGCTCCATAGGCAAAGAGCATTCAGTGAAGACATGAGGACCAAAGTTCAACTTTTGAGAACCCATATAATATGCATATGTAATTTCAGTGTTCCCACAGCAAGATGGGAGGCAGAAACAGGAGAATCTCTGGGAGCTAAAAGGCCAGCTAGCCTTGTTAAGCAGAAGTAAAATATCCCCAGCCATCTTGAGCCAAACTACAACATGACAATTGTTCCAAAGAGTCTGCGATTGCTT
This sequence comes from Rattus norvegicus, assembly GCF_021556685.1. Lineage (NCBI taxonomy): Eukaryota > Metazoa > Chordata > Mammalia > Rodentia > Muridae > Rattus > Rattus norvegicus. The sequence goes on from NC_141536.1 coordinate 87,766,647, forward strand.
CTCTATAGCAAGCCTTAGTTTCCCCGTGTATAAAGCAAGGCACTGGAAGACCATGTCTGAGCCATGTCTACCCTTACTGCAGTCCCTCTTTGTTTTTGTGGATGTGTACCCAACACTGGGCGAATGCACACCATCTCCTTATCCCAGATGTATTATCTAGCATTTAAAAGTAACTTCAGAATCCTTCCTCCTATCTAACACAGAGCAACTGAGAACCAGCCTGCTGAAATGCAGGCTGACACCAACCAAAAACAACAGGTTCCCGGCTGTAGGGGAGACCTAGTCCTGGCCTCCGCTGTCAAGGGATGACAGGTCCTATGTATCCCTGCAGGCAGAGACAATATATCCAGAGGGCCACAGGTCAGACCTGCCTCCCATTCCCTACTGGTCCAAGGGCCTCTCCAGTTCCCCCCTTCCATCAAGTCTCAGTAAATGAACAATTGTTTGGCTTATCACCGCCTATTAGGAGAGGAACTCTGCCAGGGGGAGAAGAAAAAAGCCACCCTGTTACAGCCAAGCGAGGGTAGAATGCCTATTAACCAATGTGTCTTCTTAAATATTCTTAAGTAGCTTAATCCATTAAACCAGTCCATCCTGCTTCTACAGTCTGCTCACGGGCGGGCAGGCACCCTCCCTTCCCACTGAGCTGACAACGGGCCCTCCATCATGAGGAATTAACTGAGCGAATGCTGTTGGGACATTCTGAGAGCGGTAAGGGCTAAGCAGTACTTACTGTGGGAGTCCTCAAGGACTGCAGCTCTCAGAGCAATTTACCTGTACAAGAGATATGTCAGACCAGATGAATCAGGGAGCTGAACCCCTCGGAGGAGCCTGTTTGGGCTTTTCAGACTGGAAGGTGGGTTACAGCCACCCTGAAAACAAAGTTTAAAGTTAAGGCTGCAGGAAAGTCTGTAACCCCACAGAGAGCTTGAGGTAGAGAGCAGCCTGGGTTCCACAGTGAGCCTTATCTTAAAAGAGAGGGGGGAGAGGGGGAGGGGAAGAGGGGGAGGGAGGGCGAAGGAAAGAAGGGTGGAGGGAAGGAGGGAGGGAGGGAAAGAGAAGGAGGGAGGAAGGAGGGAGGGGGAGGGAAGGGGAGGGAAGGAGGGAGGGAGGGAAGTCAAAAGGAAAGAAAACTAAGAGTACAGAGTTCTTTACCACCTAGACACATGAATGCCCACAAGCCCTAAACGCCAATACCATTCCATCCAATCTCAGGGAACTGCTTTGACACCAAGCCTCAGTCTACCCATTTACAAAAGGGAAACAGACCAAAACTTGAACCTAACAAGCTCCTCGAGTAATAAAGGAAACAATTAAACTTGCAGGTTTTCATCCATTTTATGACAACACACAGATAGAGGCCATAAGATTAACCACTGCTCACTTCTTAAAGGTATTATTATTCACTATTAAAGAGTTATATTCTATAACAACTAGGTGTCATGTAGATACATAATATGTCATTTCCCAAGGCACACCGCTATAATGTAGCTACATGATTAGTAATTAGAAGACGGGTGATCTGAACTGCACAAGGCTTCACCCCACACTGAATACAATAGAATCATTCTAGGTGAGATGAGAGAGCGGGAGAAGGGAGCTGTTCATTAAGAAATGATTTTTCAATAAATTCAATAGCATGCCCCACTGTGTAGCTCCTGGTCTCTGGCTACTGCATTGATCTCTGCTAATGGGGACAGTTCAGAATGAAGGTGCTGGCAAGACGTCAAAAGGCTTGGTGAACACTGAGCCCATGATTCACTTCCAAGAAGAATGCCATCCTACAGGTCCCTCTCTCTTTGGTCCCCAGCATTAGCTGGTTTTGGCCCTCAACCATCCTCACAGCGACTGAGCCTAACCGTTATTGTATCGCTCTTGAGGCAGAGTCTCACCACATGGCCCAAGATGGCTTCAAACCTCAATCCTCCTGCCTCTCAGCAGGCATGCAGGAATTACAGATGTGAGTCACATGCCTGCTTGATCTATGTGCAAAGTTCTGCTGCACTGGGTCACCGGGATGAGCCCTTCCTTCTAGGGTTACACCACTAGCCTCCAGTATACCTCCTGTTCCAAAGACTCCCTCATATGCCTTTGGAAATAGCTTCTTCCACCCACCCCTCAACAGTTTCGGGGTTCTACTTCCTTTGGCACAATCTACAGATGGCTTCCCTGAATAAGCCACCATGCCCTCTCTTGGGTTTGACCTTCAAAGCTAAACCCCAATTTGGTACCTCAACCTCTGGCTAAGTCGTTCTGACAACTCCATCCTGTACCCAAGCTTCACGGTTCCATCCCTTAGCACCAAACATATTTCCTTCCCAGCATCTGTTTACCATATCTAAAAAGAACCCTAGTTTTCTCTAAGGTTGCTCCTTCCACCCAACCTCAAGGGGTCAGCTGGTGGCGTCTCTACGTCCCTTCTCTCTGCCCTTGCCTCCCACGGCCCTAGAATAAACCCTCCCTCATTACCTGCAATCTCCCAGCATTTTCCTGCCTATTCTGGTTTGAACCCTGGAACAAGCCTCACCACTTCACCCCAGGTTTGCAACAGTCCCGTAGTCCCATCCCCTGAAGGGTAAGGTTGGGAGACTCCGGGGTCAGTGCAGGATCTCCTTGTGTGTTGCAGGTGGCCCACCTCTCCAAAGACTCCTTCCCTCATCTCCCAGGCCAGTTTGCACACCCGCCCAGTCCTCCCAAGTTAAGCGAGCCTCTGCCACTTCGCATACCATAATGTTCTGTTGTTCAGCTGCCCACTCAGTACCACAAGCAGCCTCAATACAACAGAAAGGCCTGTGTCCTAATGTAACCCTGGGCCCAGACTGAAAACATAAAGGAGTTGAGGATGGGGGAGAGGGACAGATGAGTGTGAGGGTGGGTGGGTGGAAATACCGCCAGTTGCTTCCATGCACTATATTATAAAAAGCATGCCACCAAACATCTTGTGGAGTATTCCCACAACTTAGGCCGATTTCCACATTTGTACGTAGTTTAACATTTATGGAACTCAAAAAAATCCTTCATGCTTAGATATTATAATAACTTGATCCGAACTTGCTTACTAAGAAAAAAATCATATTATTATTCTATCTCCTGAGAAGTTCATGGATCCTGAGATTTTCTACAAAACAGGCTCCACCTTGGGATTAGCTCAAGTGCAAGCTAATAATTCTTCAAGGCTCAAAGTCAAAGATCAGAGGCAGCCCAACATTAGCAGGTGAGAGCTTGCCTCCAGAGCTCCTGGCACAAAGACAGAGAGAATGATGTGGGCTGTCAGTATTACCTGACACCGATATCCGAGAGCAAATTCAACCTTCTGGGAACGCCCATCTCCACAAAGCCAGCTCACAAGTAAGGTCAGCTCCTCGTGCTTGGGAGACAAGCCAGGCCCACACATGTCCAAGCAATGACACAACTCTGAGAGACAGCCCTGTGCTTCCATGAGCCTTGGATTGTGACAACCCCTCAGCTAAGTCTACAGGCCCATCCATAGAGAGGCCAATCCCCTGTTGCCATGGGAAAGCCCCAACCATAGCACCCTATCCTTGGTCTCTATTTGTTTCTCTCTGTATCTAGGGAGTAGTGACAGCTGCAGCCCAGTGTCATTTGGGGTTGGGACTATTATCCAGAGCAAAACAGCAAGCCTTTGCACTACTGAAGGTGATGAGGGTGGCCTGGCAGAAATGAAGGTGTGGAATCGAGAGCTGGCCTTTGTCATCGAATGCTATAGACTGGGTTCCCAGCATCCCTTGCATCCACTTAACAAGGAAGGAGCTCAGGCTGTTTTCTCAGTAGGGAAGGTGGCAGCTGTTCACAAGCTCTGGACGTGACAAGTACTGGCTCCATGGGAACTTGCCAAGAGAGTTAAGGGAGCAGGATGACATGACGGAAGCCAACAGAATCAGGAAGCACACTGATGCAGAGCCACGTGCAGCCTGAGTACTTCTCCCCACCTCCTTCCTCCAGTCAGCGTGCCACAGTGCTAACCACATGAAGGACCATGGTTTTTAAGGGACTGGGTCTTACTGCCCCCTCTCAGTAATCAGCTCCAGCAGGCTCCCGCCCCAGCCTGGCACAGCTCACTTCCCACCTCACATCACGATCCACTCCGTGCTTGCAGCTGATAATGCATTTACAGAGCTGGGGCTCTGCAGCCAAAAGGAAAAATTTCACCTAATTAAATAAAAACAAAGCAGAAAACCAAAGCCTTCAACTAGTGCCAGAAATAAGGGCAACTTGATCTTTTATAGAACTTTCAAGGCAGGAATGCCAACGATTTTTTTTCTAAAGGCATCTTTAAAAACAGTCCTCCGTGTCTCTAACTAGTCCCTTAAAGCATCAATAATCAAACTGCAAACGAACCAGAAGAAAATGCGAAAGGGGAATGAGTGACGAAAGCACTGATGGGAGACGACTTACAGCAAATGAGAAGGCAGAGGCCTGGGGAGGTTGCTCAGTGGCAGTGTGCTGGCCAGGTAAGCGTGAGGACCCAGTCTGGGTCCCCAGAACCTAGGTAAGCTCCACAGGGACACAAGGCCTTTCTGCAACTCCCATCTCAGAAAGCAGAGACAAGGGAGTCTGCAGAGCAAGCTGGCTTGCAAGACTCGCCATAACGGGCTGGAGAGATGGCTCAGCGGTTAAGAGCACTGACTGCTCTTCCAGAGGTCCTGAGTTCAGTTCCCAGCACCCACATGGTGACTCACAACCATCTGTAATGGGATCCAATGCCCTCTTCTGGTGTGTCTGAAGACAGCTACAGTGTACTCACACACATGAAATAAATAAACCTTTAAAAAAAAAAAGACTCACCATAACAGAGAGTTCTGTGTTTCACCGAGAGACTCAACTTTAATATACAGCAGAGGAGCAGTGAAGATAATTCCTGACATTAACCTTGGGCCTCTACTTGTATGTGTACATGTGCACACACATGCACACAAGCACCCACACACATGGGCAAGGTGGAGCCAGGAGGACAAAGAACCACACTCTCACATAACAGTTAAACAGAGCCAAGTAAAAGTGTCACTCTTTAAACAAAGTAATGATCTGTATAACCCAAGGATCAACATGGGTGTGAGGAACCTGGTTTCGGTATACGCTTGCTGGGAATAGGACTGATTGACTGGTCAAGCTTCCTGGGCCACAAGACAAATGAACAGGATCCAACAGCATCCACGAAGTTTGTCTCCCTCCCCTTCCAACACCTAGACATCTCTCCCTGGGGACACATTTGTGTAGACAGAAACACGTGGAAGATGGTGTTTGCTTCTTTTTTCTCACAGCGTTATTTGTGAAAATCAAAACGTGTTTCTTTACCATGATAAGGGTGATGAATAGTCAATCACAACCAGTACTAACACGGGACAGCCTTTAGAAAGAACCTGGAAATCTGAACACATCGATGTGGGACAATGGCTATAACAGGGTCAGAGAGGAGAAAGCAATTTGCAAGACAGTATGTTTAGCATAGGCCCAGTTTGGTAGTGTCTAAAAATGTGTTTTAACTCAGATGTAGCTTGACTGACACTTAGAACATCAAGATCTAGAACAATGACTGTGGAGACGTCCCTGAGGGCCTTGGGATGTGCGAAGATCCTCCTCAGGCATCCAGCTTTCAAAAGTGATTCCTTAGCTCATCGACATAGGAAAGATGTCTGGAGGACAAATAAGAGTGATCAAGATGGTCAAGAAGAGGCAGAACATCGTGGTTCATAGCAAAGCTAGGCAAGGGTATTGAGACACAAAGTCAAAGGGAAAAGGTCACCCAATTTATCAAATTACAAATATTAAATATTAAAACAACAACAACAAAAAACCCTAAACAATTCTTAAAATTTGAGAAACTCAGGAAGTTGGGAGAAGCGATTTGCCATCGCTCCAGAATTCACAATCCCGATACTGACTTACCCTACCAAGGGAAAAGTAGGGAACTGTTTGAGGGAAGCTATGGGTGGATCTTCCTTAGTCAGGCATGAAAGGGAGAGCTCATGAATCCCCATTGGCCTTAGGTGCCCCAACCCCTTGCCAGCTCCACCCCTAACAAGAGCCCCACCCCTTGGTGCCTGAGGTGCCAGCAGAGGTGAGGCAGTGAGAAGGGAGCACAGGAACTGTGAGTCTGATTAAAGCTTATAAATTTAATCTGTCCTGTGTGGGGAATGCAGAATGTCTCTCCAAGCCTTCCTGGCACTCTGTGTAAGCCCACAATTATAGCCTGCTCTGGACTCCTGTTTCCAGGGTACTGGGTCTTCCAGGTGGCCTCAGGCCATGATTCCTGCTGGAAGACAGAAGAGCTCATTCAAGGGCGCCTGAAGCAAGGGTGCCAGAGACTGGAGCCCAAGGCTGCTGAGGTGTGTGCTTGCCAAGACGGGTTGTCCTCGAAACCCAAGTGGGTGGACGGTCATCCCACAATTGGCCTTCTGGAGATGGGGGTGGAGATGAGAGCCTTCTAACGTGGAGTGAAAAGAGATATTCTTGCCTACTCAGCAGCAGACAAAAATGATCTGTGGTGTTGGAAGTTGGAACAGTCATAGGGTGCAAGCATGGTATGGGGCTCCTTGGGGTGTTAGGGTGTTGGGTGCTCTATTTCTTGATCTGAGCCCTGGCCACCGGGTGTGTTTACTTTTTGAAAATGTACAGAGCTCTGCAACTGTGCACAGCCAATGTAGGCCACGTTTCTAAAACAATATTTACTTGAGAAGAAATAAATAAATAAAGGAACACATTGACCAGCACAGCTGACTCTCAGAGAAGGTCTCCTTCACTCCCAGTTGACAGCCTCCTTCCTTACATCTACAGCCTGAGCCACTAACAGTCCACAGTCCAAGTCACACCATGTCACATGCCACAGCTCATGATGTGTGGAGCTGGTGGGAATGGGCAGCTCTTAGAGAGGAATGGCACGTCCAGGATTTATTTTTAATCGATTTGCTCATTTTTCCTAACACTCAAAGCAGTCTGACTCTGAACACCAAAACAGCATCAGCCACACCCTGATAAACCCCAAGCATGCCGACGTCTCAAGCCTGGCTCAAGGCCCCAATTCCACTAAAGCAAACTGAACCAAACTGCAGAGGACATTCAGAAAGGTCAAGGGTGGGTGTGTCCATTTCATTCCAAACGAATCCAAGTCACAGGTGGGGATGCCACTCTTAGAGGTGAGCTCCATCTCCAGTTACAGTCGAGCTCAGTGCTCAAGCCCTTTTAGGGTGATGCTTGGTTATTCTAAATCTTACAGAGACTACATTGAACTTTCCATGGGGTAAATTTGGAAGTTCTCCTGTTACATAAAGATTTTTGTTGTTGTTGTCTTTGGCAAACATGCATACGCCAAAAGAAAAAAGAAAAAGCGAGGTTTATAGAGAACTACACAGAAAAGCACCCTGGGATGGTTTACAGTCAATGAACCCACAGATTGGGCAAACGATCCCTGATTCTGCCTGAGGCCCAGTCAGAAGTCTAATAAGGCTCTGCTCATTCTCTCTTGTCACAAAATCTCCTACAAAAAGGCAATGTCAAGCTGCCACTGCTGCCCAGAGGCTCAACGAAAGAAACTTCAACTGCAGGCAGCTGAGCCCAGCTAGGCAGCCAGGCTTCCAGATCAATGGCACCTGTGTCAAAGGAGGGACGAGATGAAGAAGGCTACCCATGCAAAAGAGCCGTGTGGCACCCTAAAGATACCACTCGCTTCCCCACCCTCTGCTGCTCTGGACACACAGAGGCCATCACTGATTTGCCGTGATGATGTCACAGCGTCCCGTTAAAGACAGAATGGGTGTGTAACACTACTCCTCATTAATCAGCAGAGAAGCCCCTGTCCTTACCCTAAGGGATGGATTCCAGAAGCCCTAGAAAGGAGTTGTAACCACAGACAGTAACAAACCCTAACACAAGCCCTGCAGTACCACAGCAGCATGTCCAGTAACCCCGACGTGCTGTGGCACACGTCTTTAATCCAGCCTGTGGGAAGCAGAAGTGGACAGAGCTCTAAGAGATCAAAGCCAGGCTAGTCTAACATAGAAAGTTCCAGGCCAGCAATGGCCACATAATGAAGCCCTGTGTGAAACAAACAGAAAACCCAGAAGGCTGGCTGCTGCGATATGAGCAGGCAGATAGGACTCTCAGCATGGATCCTGCTGGAAATTAGACATGATAGTCTACATTGGATTTCAAACTGGGCACAGCTCGGGAGGGGCACACGCAGAGGACTTTCTATCACCTTCTGAATTGTCTAGAAGATTCTCAGTTGTTGTGAACTCTCTCCCCAGGTATTGTCTCAACCAAGGGAGACTGCTGCTCACCCCACCAGTGCGTAGAGCAGCTTTGTCCCAGGCTATCTCGTCCCCCTTGAACCAATTCATCTGTCCCCACAAATCATGTATCAATTCCCTAAAATTCCCTGTGCCCCAGAGAAGGGTCTTCGCTCCCTACTATATGTTAAACAGTTGATATCTACTAAGGCGGGACGGATTTCATCATGCTATGCAAAATAACGTGCCACTCAGACTCAGGAACTGTTTGCTTCAGGAATTTTCTGTGTGACTTTCTCAGACTTCAGTTGACTGTAGGTAGCAGAAAGTAAATTTGTGGATAAAGGGAACTGGTCCATAGACCTCCCTCTCTCTCCCTCTCTCCCTCTGTCTCTACCCTTTCCCCCTTTCACATCAGCTTCTATGTTCCCACAAAACAAACAGCCTCTGTTCAAATTTCAGCCCAGAGCCACTCAATCTCCACCCACCTCCCCCACCCTAGTAAAAATCCCAACCTGGGTAAACATGGAAAGGCCACTCAAAGCTCAGCTTCCGCCAGCAGGGAGGTGGCAAGGTGTGGGTGGGAAAAGCACCTCAGGCCACACTCCTCCAGCCCGAATCCCAGGGCATAGTCCAGTCCAGCAGCAAGACTCAGGTCCGCCAAGCACACCAGGAGAGCCTTAAGGGAGAAGGTGCCAGCGACAGGCTTTTCAACTGTCTTCAATGAAGGTGTGATGCCCCACCTCCACCCCACTTTGGCCACTCTCTCCTGCAATGCCCCTCTGTACTAGACTACTCCAAACTGTGGGGCAAGCCTTCAGGCTACACCATCAGTCCCTCAGCTACTCCTGAACAGAAGGAAAAGGGGAATAGAGTTTGTAAAACATCACAGGAAGGCAGACATCCCACATCTCATAGCCGCTCCCATTAATGAGCTGCTGAGAGGCACGAGGCCTGTTTACCAGGAAGGAGTACAGAACAATTTGCTTTCACCAAACTTCCACTATGAATCAGGCTCACTACTATAAGGACAAGATAAGAAAACTGGGAAACATTGAGAAAATTCTACTCTTCAGAATTTCTTCCACAAATAAATAAGAACATTGTTTTTCTCTTCAATAAGACCTGGCATAATCATCTTTGGATAAGATGATTTATACATAATTTATACATAATGGATTTTCTCTTTTTTTTAATTTTTCAAAACTAGCCAGTAACTTCAGAGCCACAGTGGAAAGATTAGAACGCAAACATTGCCTGAGCTCCCCCTCCTGTGCCTGCAAGCACCGGGGCTTTGTTTTCTTTCTAATTTTTTTCAACCCAGCTTTTGCTTTGTTTTTAGCTTCAAGATCCCCAGAGGTTCGCATCCTGAAGTGAAGACGTATTGCTAAGGGTTGCTAACCTATAACATCTTTAGAACAGAGACTGAAAGCAATCTAGGTTGACTAATTAAAATCAATAGTAAGGGCCATGTTCAAGGGCACTGCTAACAAAAGGGCATTATTAAACATTTCTAATTAAAAACAACTGTGCATAATGCCCGAGTTCTTGTGCCACAGCTAGGTAGGCAGGCTGGCTGTGATACCTTATATAAGGACGCCAGGGATACGCCATCACTCAAGGTTCCACAAGAAGCACACCGATGGGACCAGCCTCTTGAGGCACCGTGGGTGACCCTCTAAGTCACTGGCTCTGTTTTAGAGTACATATTCATTCAATGAACTCACTCATTACACCCTACCAAGGGATTTTCTGGAAATCTAGTGCCCTGAGGCTTCAGAGAACCCAAGAGAAATCACAAGGAAAACCTGACCAGAAGAGTCCCAAGCGTTCGTGAGCATCGGAAGGCCTGAATGAAAAGAGAAACGGGAAGTATCAGAATGACTAAGGAGGAGACATTTATTCCAGGGGGGGCTGGCACTGAATGCTTCGTGCAATAGTTTGCAACCCACCTGACTTTGTAGGTTGGGTAAAACAGACATCTTATTCTGGAGGAACAACTGAGGGAAGTAGAGACGTGACAGCAAATGGCTGAATGGCCCTGAGGAGGGCGAGCAGCCTGGGGACACCAAATGAGCAACCCTGGTGTAGACCGGCTTGGCTGTCCCAGAGAGAGACTCAGAAGCACACTGAAGGAAGCTACTAAAAACTGTTAGCCATCTATCTGAAATCAAAGAGTTTGGCCTTACTTAATCACCCCAACATAAACTTCTCGTCTAACAAGAAATATTATGAAAGGCTGATCAAACTTAAAAATAAACGAATATATTTAGTCTCCCTCACTATTTATTGAAGGCAGAGACAACAGTCATCAATCTTGGCCTTTGGGACTCAGCAGATGGCATTCTTGGCACCGGACCCACTTTCCCAGTTGTGTTCTGCTCAAACTAGTGCTGCCCTGTCTGCTTTGCTTCGGCACCGCTGAAGGGGCAAGCAATCCCAAGTGCCACCAGTGGTTCAAGGGGCTACCCCAAGCTTCAGAGTTTAACAGCCATAGAACCAAATGCCAGCACTAGAGTGGAAGACATCCTCTCCTCTCCTGTGCAGAGAAGGTGCAAGGCCTGAGCACGCTGCTCGAACGAGCTTCAGAGCAGTTTCCTCAGAACTCTTAAAGCCCAGAAGAAAACACGAAGCAAGGGGCAGAATTGAGTTTAGTAAGCGGCTTCGTACGCAAAGCTGAGGAACTCCTGACAGGCACTTCTGGAAAATAAGTGGTTGGATCTTAAGACAAAGAAAATAATCTTTTTGAATACTATGTTTCCTTGTGTCCTTTTCTACAGTAATAATCCCCGGTGGTGGTGGTGTAACTCTTGATAAGGCAAAGTGACCTGTAGCATTTTTGGCATGGATTGAATGTCTCAAACTTTTTTTAAAATCAATTATAGAACAGTGTTTGCTTATCAGCCGCACTAGCCCAATTTATGAGACATAGCGTGGGTGACGGTGAGAGTGGACAGGCCCATTCATGCCTAAGGAGTTTGATTTCATTTAATGCCATTCAACATAAACCTTTGGAAAGGGTCACTCCTCCCCCCATCCGTGTGTGTGTGTGTGTGTGTGTGTGTGTGTGTGTGTGTGTGCGCGCGCGCGCTTGCCATTACACATCCATGTGAAGGCCAGAGGTAGTATAGGGCCTGATATCTTCCTAGGTTGCTCTCTCTTCATCTTACTTTTGAAACGGAGTTCCTCCCTGAACCTCGCACACACAGTACAGCTAGTCTGGCAGGCCCGCAAGCCCCCAATGTCCACATATCTCCCCCTACCCTACTGTTGCTCCTACTTGTCTGGTGGATGTAGACTCAGACCCTGGTGGTTTTGTTTGTGTTGTTTTCCTAAGTTTTCTTCTCAGACAGTGGGGGGTGGGGAGGCAGATAATATCCACTGTTTCACCCACTGAAGGAAAAAGGAAGCTAAGAGTACATTCAATTCAAGAAAACAGAAACACCGTATATATTATTTTCATAACCAAAATTTCGAGAGAAGGCTCTAATCTCCACTGGGGTAACACCACTATTAACATATGTCTTGGTTTTGTTGTTGTTGTTGTCCTAAGTAAGTCCTCAGAGGAAATCCAAGCCCAAGCTGGAAAACCCATAAGGAAAGCGGGGCAGTCCTGCTCCCTCAGACTGCACAGCTTCCTGCAGCAGAGCAGCAAACAGGAACGTAGTCACTGTCTGAAAAACAAAGACCTCGGTTCTCTTAAATATGTGTTTAATATTCAGTCCGTCAAACATAGGCCTTTCCCAGTTGCCATCACCAGCCCATAAATATTTAGTAGGGGAGATGCAGACACACATGCGCAGAGAAAATACCCCTTCTTCCCCAAGCCTCAGCTAACCATGGACTTGGACACGAATCCGAAAAGCCACATTCGCAACAGGAGCATTTGAGGCTGCACTCGATATCCCCTGGGAGAAAGGCTCCCCCGACCCAGATTCCAAAGCCTTCCTTATATTCCCACCTCTAGAGAAGCATCCCCAGCATCTTAGAAAACCCTGAGGTAAGGATGGCTGAGACTTTTACATGCCACTCCCATCAATAGCCTGGTGGGGCTTGAATCCATGTTTCCCAGCCTCAAATGTATTTTCAAAGAAACCAGGACTCCTGGTTTGTTTACCCATTCCACTCCTGGCTGATGTAGCCAAGGTGTGTCTGTAATTAATGAATATGCTGTCTTCCACAAATGTAAACGGCATTCCTGAAAAGAGCCATTTACTGCGTGTCCTCTGGGTGCCAGGCACCTTTACAGACACCTCATACTCATAACCAGTCCAATCCAGATAGCATTACCTCCATTTCACACGTGAGGGAAAGACACAAGGTCAGTAAAGTAGTCAACCCAAGGTTATTCGCATGAAGCTGAATCTTCAGCGCCAGGGCTAACCAGGCCTAACCTCATTTCATCTTCCACAGGATTCTTGTGTCGGGCGACCCCAACCAGCCCATCCCCACCTATGTTTTGTTTGCGCTTTTGTTTTGAAACAGGGTCTTGCGATGTAACCCTGTGTAGCCTGGAACTCGAAACCCTCTTGCCTCAGCCTCTAGAACAGGTAAGAACTGCCATGACCTAGCTCACAACTTCTTCCCAGTACCCGGCAGAACCAGAGGGCCACACTTAAGCCTGCAATGATTCTTCCACAGGAGTCTCCAACCAAGAAAGTTTACAAGGACGCTGCAGAACTCCCTGGTCTGTAGATGCTGTGAACTGACTTCCAGTTTTAAAAACTAACAGGCCTCTCCCCAAAGCCAGTGATGAGGACCGATGCAGCTCATAAAATATTCCACTAAACCATTTCTGTTCAATTAGCTCCATGTGCTTCTTTCCCGGAGGCTGTCTGCGGGGAGACAAGGTACAAACCCTTTCTCAAGCCGAAGGTCCCTTTATACTCAGGAAAGCTTCAGGACCCATGCCTTCTAGTCTTCCCCTTCTCCTTCTAGTCTTCCCTTCCTCGACCTCATCAGCTCTCAACTCTGCACAAAGGAAACAAGATTAACCAGCCTTCCTACCAGAGGGCCATCTCAGATGGGCCCCAGGGAGCCACTTCTCATTTACTTAAGTGATTGAAATCTCCTCTCTCCCAGTTACTCAACCCTGCAACACCAGCCAGCAGATATAATTGCGAAGCAGGTAAGTTCCTCTCACTGCTCACTGCTCGACAGATTCAGTGCCAGCGAACGTTGCAAATTACAGGGTATAAATTTAGCAGGGTGGGTCTTGACACACATTCCTGCAAATTACATGTTCCCGCACTAGTAGAAAGTGCGTTAATTACTTTGGGTGTATGCACGACTTCCATTTACTCAGGGGCTTTCTGGAGAGCATCAAGCAACTTGGAGTAATCTACAAAGATTAAAGCATAAATAAATAATGCCTGCTGAGTGGGTGGGTCTTCCCAGAGCTCTTGGAATTAGAATTGTTAACTTTCTCTCCAGGGATTGGAAGAGTTGGAGAAGCCCGCTGTGTGTGGCTGAAGACAGAATGACCTAAATCAAGTCCTATTGTGGGATGGGTACAGCATTCAACTAGGGATGGCAGAAACATAAGAAACTTCTTTCCTGCTAAGCTGAAAGATTTGCTTCCTACACAGGAATGGGGTGTTGCCAGCTGGGGCAAAGCAGAAGTGAGAACGGGATGACTGGGATCAGGGGAGATTTAACCCAACAGCCTAGCACTGTCCACATGCTGGGTGCTAGGCTAAGTACACAGTACACAGGCTTCACCAATATCTTCACGGATTCCACCTTATGAGGAAGGAAGGAAACAGTGCCAAGCTAACCCAGGAGGAAACAAAAGCTAAATAACTCACCCAAGGCCATATAACCTGAGAACCATGAAAGCCAGGTTCTGTGCGGCAAGCAGCATCAAGTATCCAGAGGGGAGGCTGGCCCCAGATGCCCCCAAAGGTAGGAGGGGCAGAAAACACCAGGGCATTCAGCAGCTCACCGTGTCTGTTCTGGGCACACAGCTGAGGACCGTCACCAAGGATACCCACTTAACATGCAGAACAACTCTGGAAGCATCTTATAACCCTGGTTGTACCCATCAGGAAACCACAGTGAGAAGAGTCAGCTTCCTCCAACCAGAGAATAGCAGGTCCAACGCATTATCCCATTTACACATGCCTCCAAAGCTCTCAGCTCTTTTCCCTAATCTGCGAGTTCCCCGCTATGTGATTTAGGGGGAAATAAAAGGATTAAACAAAACCAACTGCCAGGGTCAGATGTGAATTACCAAGGGAGTGAATTATCAGATCCCTGCCTCCTATTTGTAGCAGGATGGGGAGAGAGAAGGCCATTACTGGGTCTCGTCTAGAGTGGACACGGGGAGTGTTTAAATTGCGTTTCCATTTCACTTTCTACTTTGTTGGAATTATCACTATCAGTAGCTGTGATGTAATAACCATAACCAGGGGTCCTACCCTCTGTAGCCAAAGGGAAGCTATAGGATGATACATTTCAGGAGCATGACCCCAGAAAATAGGGACAATGACACTGAGGACAAGCCATTTTCTCCAAGAAGCAGTATGTGGCAAGAATCTCTGAAATATGACCATCGCGTTCACATGTTCATACTCTCCTGCCTCCTCCTCCTTCTCCCTTTCTCCTCTCCTTCCCACCCCTCCATCTCTCCCCTCCTTCCTCTCCCTTTCTCCTCTCCTTCCCACCCCTCCCATCTCTCCCCTCCTTCCTCTCCCTTTCTCCTCTCCTTCCCACCCCTCTATCTCTCCCCTCCTTCCTCTCCCTTTCTCCTCTCCTTCCCACCCCTCTATCTCTCCCCTCCTTCCTCTCCCTTTCTCCTCCCCTTCCCACCCCTCCCATCTCTCCCCTCCTCCTTCTCCCTTTCTCCTCTCCTTCCCACCCCTCCATCTCTCCCCTCCTCCTTCTCCCTTTCTCCTCCCCTTCCCACCCCTCCATCTCTCCCCTCCTCCTTCTCCCTTTCTCCTCCCCTTCCCACCCCTCCATCTCTCCCCTCCTCCTTCTCCCTTTCTCCTCTCCTTCCCACCCCTCCATCTCTCCCCTCCTCCTTCTCCCTTTCTTCTCCCCTTCCCACCCCTCCATCTCTCCCCTCCTTCCTCTCTCCTCTTCCTCCCTCTCCCTTCCATCTTCCCTTTTCTCTCTTCCTTCCCTTTGTATCTCTCCCCCTACCTCTTTGCCTTCTTCTGTCCCCTCTCTTCCTCTCCAACCTACCCCCCACCTTTCGGAAGACCCACCCCCCTGTGAATGAAGGAGCCTGGACTTCAGCAGGAAATCGAAGCCGAGCTGGCACAGGTGGCATGGAAGGAGCAGAAACCGATCCCTACTGCCATAGCAGCCTGCATGCTGCCCACTTCAACAGAAACCGATCCCTACTGCCATAGCAGCCTGCATGCTGCCCACTCCAACAGAAACCGATCCCTACTGCCATAGCAGCCTGCATGCTGCCCACTCCAACAGAAACCAATCCCTACTGCCATATCAGCCTGCATGCTGCCCACTCCAACAGAAACAAGGAGTCAGAAGCGCAGCTGACCAGTCCCAGAAGGGGACTCACACCTAGGAGACGCCACATACACCAGCCCAGGCCACTCAGACGGGGCGTGGCTATTCAGAATGATCAGTCACCAGTAGGTGACCCTCTTGGTACATCAGATACTGATAGGGTATTTCCTCTTTGTAATCATAATTTGATGGATTAATTACACTTGGAACTCTTGAGCACTCGGGGTTACAACCTCAATCCTGACTTCAGGAAATTGCACATTCTTTGTCTTCATTGGAATTGGGTATGGTTTTACCTAAGGAAAACGTGATGGTCAGCCAACAGAGCAACCGCTCCACAGCAGAAAACTAATAAATGAAGCTGGCACTGTTGTAAGGCAAGTCATCCTTAATAAATCTGTGGCGTGCCTACAAACTGTGACACAAGTGCCACCTTACTATTTATGTGGTCCCTAACTCTGATCTACTAGAAAGTTGGAAACAGTGGGTTAGATGAGCTCTCGGGGGCTCTGGCCAGGCCTAAGCAAGCCAGGGCGAGAATCAATTTGAAGCAGTTTGTCTATCTATCTTTTTTTCTTTCTGTCATATTTTAAATTTACTTAGTGTGTGTGTGTGTGTGTGTGTGTGTGTGTGTGTGTGTGTGTGTGTGTGTACATGGTACAGGTGCTTGTGCACATGGAAGTTAAAGGACAATCTCTAGAGCTGTATCTCAAAAAAAGTGTTACCTGCCCTTGTTGGCCCGTGGCTCACTCATTAAGCTACCTGGCCAGTAAGTCCTAGGGATCTGTCTGTCTGTCTGTACATCCTTGCACTAGGAGTTACCATGTCTGGCTTTTTACATGGATTCTTGAAATCAAACTGTAATTCTTTTGCTTACAGGGCAAGCCCTTTAACAAAGGAGCATCTCTCTGGGGCCTATTCATCTGAATTTCTGACCTTTCAATACATTCTCTGTTCTGTCCTAAAGCAGGGAAGATAGCAATGGGCTCCTCCCCAGTGCAGAGCCACAAGAGAGGCTGATAAAGATCCAATGAGACCCTAGAGAGAGAGAGGAAAACCACCCAGTGGAGATCATGCGGGCCACAGGGACTTCTAAAAGATCTCCTGTGCCCCTCTTGGGGTGGGACAGCAACAGCCACAGAATCATGGAGTAGTGACTCCCCTTCAGACACCGAAGGGACCACACAGATAGATGCACAGGAAGAGACGGCAGAAACAGTGCTCCCAGGACTCCGGTCCGGGCTGAGCGTGTGTCTGTTCAGAGCCACTTGGGGCAGAAATGGATGTAGCTTCTGCAATCCCTTTGACTCTGAAGAAATGCCTGAAGTGCCCACCAGCTAGAGTTACAAATATGCTACCAAGACACCGCTCACAAAAACGAAAACTTAGAAATAAAAGCCCAGTTTTGGGGAATGAGTAAATGAATTCTAGAACGTCAGCTGGACTGAATTCAATATGGCCATTAAAGTAGATTTGGATGAATTGGCAAAGTGCCCCCCACCCCAGAAAGAAGGGGAGGCCCACTCTGGAGACTCACTGTACTGTGTAGCAGGAAAACTGAACCAGTATTAGAATAGAGCTCCTGGTTGGAAGACAACTGGAAAACCAATTATCTTCACAATGGAGACTGTAGAAAAGAAACCTGAGAATTACACTGGCTAAGATGACTGGGAAAATTCATTCTCTCTCTCTCTCTCTCTCTCTCTCTCTCTCTCTCTCTGTGTGTGTGTGTGTGTGTGTGTGTGTGTGTGTGTGTGTGTGTAATGTGTGTATGCACGTGCATGCCTTAAAAATAGCTGGAGATGCAATTTAGAGCTCTGTGCCAACGACAGAAGGACCCTACTATTGAGCCACATCCCCAGTTAGACGTGTTTTCAAAAATAGGAGTGCTTGCTCTAGTAAACTGGAAAATAGACATTAAAAGCTACACACACATTCATACATATATCAAACATGGCAAAAAGGACAGCCTGTCAAACTTTAACTGAGTGGTACAATTACTAGTGGTTTTTATTTTCTTTCCATCTAAATTTATTTTCTCCACAAACAACAAGGGTGTAAATAAATGTTATTCTTTTAGAATTTTAATGAAGCTGACAGCAATCACAGAACTGGCATACAGTAATTCAACACAGGCAGAGAGCTTGGAAGAGATCGTCTCCCCATTACTATATTAACCAAGCATTTGCTTAGAGAATTACCCAGTTATGCCTGTGTGGAGCTCACCGCTGAGAGAATTCCTCCCCAGGACCCTTCTGAACGTCATCCTCGCTTGACCGTTAGCCATATCACAGATATGTGCACGTGGACAGTCCAGACTTCTGCCCACTGGTGTTCAGGTCTGGGGAACACTAACTCCTCCCATCTTGCTCCAAGCTCCCTTCGACTCTAATCTGCTTTCAAGCCTCTTTCCAAATGGGGAGGGACCAGCTAGAACACTCAGTCCTCAAGCACTGGGCAAACTAGTTCCAGCACTTCAAAAGCCAACTCTCCCTTGGGCCTGACCAACCTAGTGCTAACAGCTGCAGGGGAGCATAGTCAGTTACACTGTGCCAGCTTCACAGAGGGCTTTGAGCCATTCCTTGTGTCAGCTCCTGTCCTCATTCACCCATCATCACAACAGATGACATCCTACAAGGTTCACTAAATCACTTCCACAACAAAGTGTCCCATCCTGCCCCTGAATCCAACCACTCTTCCATCACCTGCATTCCCAGCGCCCCTTAGGATGTGTGCTCAGTTTCAGGCAGGACT
The DNA here is from genome assembly GCF_021556685.1 of Rattus norvegicus. Lineage (NCBI taxonomy): Eukaryota > Metazoa > Chordata > Mammalia > Rodentia > Muridae > Rattus > Rattus norvegicus. Next base: position 87,785,126 of record NC_141536.1, read on the forward strand.
CAGGCAACTCACCTCACATCTCCACCCACAAAGACTGTAAGGAGTCTATGGACAGCAACAACCTGCCATCATCCTCTTGGCAATACCAAGCCCAGGCTTTACACACAGTAGGTACCAATCAATACTTTCTGACTGAATGAAATCAATGAGCTCCCTCAGTGCAGGTCCAGGCTGGCTTCATTTCCATCAGAAATGAAAGCTCCACTCAGTGTAGCGTGTAGAGTTGGTTCCCATTAAACGTGTGCTGAATGAAGGACTGTAGTGGGCTTACATGAGCAAATGCGTCAGCCTGAACAGCTCTCCCCACGCTGTACCAATGATCAAATTTCAAAGTGGAGGTGACCAGGCCAAAGGATAATTCATCCCCCTAAAGACACTAAGTGTCAGTTAAATTGCTGTATTTAATAGGCCCTGACTGGGCTGAGCCATTCCGAACAAAAGCAATAACTGCTCCAGTAATGAGTCTCCTTTAAATTTCTATGACTACTACTATATAGCGTCCAAAGACTCCTATAGCCACCAGACCAAAGCCCATTAGCTATTAGCTCACTTAAGAACCCCAGAGTCCTTCAGTCCCATCTCTGGCCTCCCTGGAGCCCCAAAAGGTCCTAGCCAAGGCTGATGGTCCTCAGAGGCTCATTCCAGGATTGCTGCTTGGCTTGCTGTTGCTGTTGTTGCTGCTGCTGCTGCTGCTGCTGCTGCTGCTGCTGCTGCTGCTGTTGTTGTTGTTTCACTGGGGCCTGATCACTAGGCTCTGAGTAATTACACACAGGTATGCATACAATCCTGATAAAAAGGGAATTCTCCATGTCTAAACGGAGACAGGGCCAAAGGCCTTATAATCAATCTGGTACTGGGCAACATATTCTATGCTCAGCTATACCTGATGCTCCAGGATTGTTCCGAAGTCTTTATCTGCTATGAGAGATTATATTCGCTGACATTGTGAATAAAAGGCAAGCACACACAGGAAGTATGTAACAGCAATCTGGACAGGCAGAACAGATGGAAAACATCTCTTTGGCCTCAGCTATTCCAGGTGAGGGAGTGTGGAAGGTGAAGGACGAGAGCTTGGGAACAATACACTGACATAGGCAAACACTGATCCAGGGTCCAGGTAACCAGATGAGCCAGCTTCCTTCAGGAAAAGCCCTTCGGATCCCAAATGGAAGCCCAGGTAGCAGCTCCCAGCACAGTCCACAATATTGTTGCAACCCTCTGGCTAGTGTCATAGATTTGTGATCCAGAAAATGGGAGTACATTTCTACCACCTAATCAGAAACATCCTTTTCGAGGATGTGATATTGATCAATTGCTGTCTGTATTGCTTTCAGCTGTCCATCTCTGCACAGGGCAAACACATGGCTGTTGTCATTTGACAGATGATGAAGTACGTGCTGGTGCTCCCACAGGTAAACAAGGAGCACGTAGGGGACCAAGGACTTCTGTCAGAGGTCAACAGTGGGTTAGGGGCTGTGCTGACATACTGGGAGTTTGAAGACGACAGCACACTTTGATTGAGCCTACCTCTTTTAATCAAATCAATATTGCTGTAGTCATTAAATATTTGTATTTGCTGCCTTTTTTCCTTCTGTGCACTCCTGACCAAGCACTTTCAATTAGTCAGATACAGAAGACATCTATCCTTCATTGGAGGAAGAGATCATTGCCCAACAGAAACCCAGCAGACTGACTGGGCTTTTCCTCTTAGTTCTAAAGGAGACCTTGCTGTGGGGCAGACCTGCAAAAGAAGCCTAGTCCTTCTCTCCCGACCCCACTTACAAAACCTCAGCTCAAACTCCTAACTAAGCAAAGGTGACTTGGGTCCATTATTATGGCTACATTCATAATGGAGTCAAGAACAAAAACACTGAATCTGTTGTGGGTCTCTCTTAGTACAAGAAATGCCCTTGCTAGACAAATAGTTATTCATAAAAATAACTAACAAGGCAGAGGGTTTTCCCAGATGCTAGGTGTGTCGGCTTTCTATTGCTGCTGTAATCTCATCTTACACTTCCACTGTCCATCACTGAGGGAAGGCAGGAACACAAGCAGGAACCTGGAGGCAGGAACTGAAGCAGAGGTCATGGAGGAGCAGTACTTACTGACTTGCTCCCGCTGGGAAAAACAGATCAGCTGTGCCATTTGGCCATGCAATGTCCTCTCAGACCCTAGAGGTAAGAGCTGAACCAGCTCCTAACTTCTAGATGCGAATTCTCTTCCTGTTCACACTGCACAAACATCTGGATAATCCAGAACCATTTATGGACCTCACTTTCTCTGCCCCTCAAAAGCAGCTCCTGCCTCACCCCACCCCGCCCAAATCCTGTAAACAACTAAAATGCTCATCTTTGTATCTCTGTCCACAATTAACAGATACCAAACGGAGCTTCAGGCACATGCCTGTTGTCTCTCCTCACTCATTTCCCACACACACACTGCCTAGTTTTCCATCGCCCCACATACTAAATGTGATGTTCAATGGAAGAACTGGACACCTGTCATCTAAATAGCAGCCATCTAGGAATGTTGAATATCATTGCTATAAAATGCTGAGAAAACCGTATCTTTGCCTAAAAAATAAACAAATATATATGTTCTGTAAGTGAGGTGACATGCTGTGCTAAATGGAGCATGGTGCTCCATGCCAAGGGGACCCGTCCTTCCATGCCTGAAACGTCTTCCCTATCCACCTGGAGAAGGGGTCTGCAAGGAGGCTAGTCAGAACCAGTATCTTTGCTCTTCCTTCTGTGTGTGTGTGTGTGTGTGTGTGTGTGTGTGTGTGTATGTGTGTGTGCACGCACGTTCATTTATACAAATGTCTTGGTGGTCTTGAACTTGCCAAGAAGTCCTTGAAACCTGCCTGTCTCCCCTTCTCCAGGGCCAAGATCATAAATGCTCACTACCACTCTAGCTTTTTTATGTGGAACCTGAAAAATCAAATTCAGGTCCCTACTGACAAGCCATCTCCCCAGTCCTCACTGCCAGGACCTTTACTAACTCAACACTGTCCCAAACTTAGGAACCCCTAAGCTCCTGGGAGCACAGAGAAATGAGAATTGGAAAGTGCCATCTGCAGTCTCAACTAAAGCACTAATCAACTGAGTAGGCCTGCCATACTGATGCTCTGGGACTCAAGTTTTCATCTGTCAGAAGGTGAAAAATTTATAAAAATGTGGATTATGGATTCGATATGATGGGTCACATTCAGCAACATTTAAAGACATGGAGGGGAACAGATTAGAATAAATCTAAATATATTAGGAACAGAAAGTATCTTTTAATTCAGTTTTTATATAATATTCTAATCTGCAATTTAAATGTGACTTTTAAACAGATTTATTGAGATAAAATTCATACACTATTCAACTCCACAATGTACAGCAGACAACTCATGCAGCCATCACTACATGGCACTTCAGAGCGCTCCAAAAGCACAGAAGGAAACCGTACACCAGGTCAGCCACTCCCCACTTCCTGCCACAGCCCCACGTCCTCTAGGCAACCTCCTCCTGCTTTCTGTCTCAGTGAGTTTTCCTGTTCTGGATATCCCTGCAACAGCAGCACAGAAATGATAATCTTTTGCAACTGACTTCTTCCATTTAGCAATGGTAAGGACACCAGCCTCAACAGGTTTCCGTACTTTGCTTGGTTCTGTGGCTGAGCACCATTCCACTGTATGGATGTCCCGCACTGCATTTGTCCATTCATACAGCAACGGGCGCTTCCACTTTGGAGCAATGTGAATGCTGCTGCCATGAACCACTCATGTATGAGTTTCTGTGTGGATATTAAATGTGTACCTGTGGGCCACTGACAGAACATCTGAAGCCTGTGAGCCACAGCATCCCAAGGACTCACCAGACCACTGTATGCGAGCGAGCAAGCGTGTGTGCGAGCGTGGGTGCATGCGTGGGTGCATGTGCTAATTCTGTTGGTGGATTTCTGCTTTCTGAACATAATAAAGACCCTGAACTCATGCCTGGCTCTTGGCACAGGCTTATGGCACACGCCTTTAACACCAGCCCATGGGAGGTGGAGGCGAGCGCACCTCTATGTATTCAAGATACCTGGTCTACATACTGAGCTCCAGGTCCACAAAGTGACATAATAAGACCCTGTCTCAAAAGTAAACCAGCAGGCAGCAACAACAAAAGGCCTTGACCTTAAGCCCCTGCTCATGTTCACACGGCCCTAGGAACTGCTGTAGCTACAACAGCTTCTCTGGATGTCTAAGAATGGGAATTCCATAGAACTTCATCCTCTGGCATCTTCACTGACCAATGGACTTAGACTAGAGCAATTCCATGTCAAGAAGAGCTGTGGAACTCTCAAGGTACTAGGGTAAGGGCAATGACCCTGCTCCCATAACCAGGATGTAAATTTCTACACAAGGTTCAGACAAACGACACTTACAAACAGGCATATGGTCAGAGGTCTTCCTGCTGTGAACACGCGTGCACAAAACACACACACACACACACACACACACACACACACACACGCACGCACCTATTCAAGTTATCACTTCTCCCTATGGAATGTGATTCCGACAATCGCTGCTATCAAAGAGCTGATGTAAGGGGAGAGGCTATCTCAGAAGCAGCTCTCACCACCAGCTAACCAACATCAATAATTCAGCTATTAACAGTCATGAAACTAAAGAAGCTTGGGAGGGATGGCCCTGCAGGGGTCTGCAACATGGGGAACAACTTTATGACTGCTCTGTTTTTAGTCGATGCAGAGCGACCCCCTTCCCTCTTATCCAGAGGAACCTCTCCCTCACCTCCACGAGGGGAAAGGGAACATAACAAATTTGCAGAACGTGAAGAATAAATACAATTCCTATATGCCTTAAATTTACAGCTCTCACAAAAGCCTACAAAATATGATAAACCATTATAGGTTTTTCCTGTCGTCTCTGCCTCGGCCACAATTAATTTCACCATGTTCGCCTGTAATATGGAATGGAAAATATGAAGGCGGGAGATTTAGAGGCCTCATTGCTTTGCAGTGAATAAGCTTCTGCAGTATGAGGCCCTGGAGGTAAAAGAAGCAATAATGATAGGCCTCATTTTGAGGAACCATTTGTGTGCGTTTTCTGTTTTGCATCGTTAAGCAAGACAAAAGTGCCCGAAGGAAACCATGACAGCACTGGGCTATCGTCACTTGAAATCCAAATGCTGGGCATATTCCGTAATAGAGATGCATGACAGCTCTCACATATACCCTAGAAGAGTGTGCAACTACAGCTAAGAGCTGTGTATCACCAGAGGACAACAGAAATCGCTCTCATTTGATCGACACAGTAACCTCAGAGGCTTAAAAGGACGGCAAACTTTAGTTCAAAAGTTCTGTGAAGGCATTCCCAAGTGCTCTCCCTTAAGGAACAGGGGAAACTCTCACTAAAGACATACTGTAATGGGAACACTCTGTTGGTGTTTTGCCATGCTACTGGAGTAAATAGGATGTAGTTCCTCAAGAAGATACATTCACAGCCTAAGCTCCAATACCATCAACTGTGACCTTATTTAGAAGGACGATTTTTATAGCTAACACCATTGTAAAAGGGGGTCATATTGGAATAGAGTAGTTCCTAATCTAATAACTATTATCCTCACAGAGAGAAGGAAATCTGGACATGAGCGCGCGTGCGTGCACACACACACACACACACACACACACACACACACACACACACACACACACACACACACACACACACTGGAGAATGTCATGGAAAGGCAAAGAAGTAGGCAGTCCACACAGAAACCAGGAAGTGGGGAGGAGTCTGGGAGAAGAGAGGAGGGCAGGGGAAGGCCTGGAATCTCTCTGGAAGAGCAACACTGCAAACACTATGATGTTAGACTTCTACTTTCCACAAATGTATTTAAGCTACCCAGTTTTAAGAATTTGTAATCCCACCCTTATAAAAGTAAAACCGATTAAAACGAGACAAGCCATAGAAGGTTTCGTTTGCTTGTCTGTATTCGTTTGCTTGTACACCCTGCTCTATAAATGCAAACACTGAAGCCAGTTCAGAATCACATGAAGAGCTGGGTGTGGTCCACTCTATTTCAACATCAGCAATTGGGAGGCAGAGGCAAGCGCATCTCTGAGTTTGAAGGTGACCAGGTTTACAAAGCAAGCTCTAGGACAGCCAGGGCTACATAATGAAACCATGTTGTTTGGTTGGTTGGTTGGTTGGTTGGTTGGTTGGTTGGTTGGTTGGTTGGTTAAAAAACTAAAGAAGTAGATAAATTAAAACAACCTACCACATAGGAGAAAGTAAAGGACTAGAACTTGGGTTGGGCCTAGGTTCTCTAATTCTAAATAAAGCCGATATAAACAAGGCAGAAGTTTCCCTGTGAGAAGGTTTAAATGCTATCCCTTTTGAAATACAAGGGCTATGCTAGTAAAACACACAAATTTGTCATAGCTAATACTTGGTCCACCCAGATGGCAATGTAGGCAGATTAACTGTTGATGATGATGATGACGATGATGACAACAACAAAGCCCTCATTCAGTCAACATCTCATTTGCTAGGTGCTAAGAAAGTATGAGACAGCCTGGTGTGAGGGGTACAAGGACCACTTGATGAGGAAGAACTCAAGCTTCAATCTTTTCACCCAGCTCTTGGCCCAACACTGAGCAGTCACTTAGACGCTCCTCACTAGCAGGGCACTCTGTCTTAATTGGGACAGGAAGCAATTCTTACCGACTGACCTTGGTATCTCCTCCTTTATCAGGTTAGGTGGGACGGGCCTAGTTCTGATCAATGGAGTGCGGGGTAATGAGATATGCATCACTCACAAAGTGCAGGCTAAAAGAGACAGACAGCACAGAACAGCTCTTGCAAAAGATTTCCCTGCTGTGACACTGCTCCAGACAGTGGATCCTCAATCAACTGGATCAAAGCAACTGTGGGGAAGAGAAGCAATCCCATTGCCCTCCTGCTGTACACCAGCCATTCAATCTTCAGGGTCATTGCCTGAAGCCAATCAACTTTGGTAGAAATATGCTATTGCAGCTATGGTCTATACAATCCTGACTAAAACACAATCCAACAGACATCCTTATATGAACCTCTGACCATAAATAATAGTGCAATTCTAAGATAAAATTGTATCATTCTCTGAGCCTGAACATCAAGAATAGTCTCATAAAAAGAAGTTTACAACCCTATATAATGGTGTCTTTATCTCCATACAAAAAGGAAGAGAAGGAGGGTTGCTTCTAATAACTTCCTTAAAGCATCGCATAGGAATCCTAAAAATAGGATTTGACGCCTTCCAAATCCACTCAGAATGGCCCCGTAAGGAGCAGGGACTGTCTTGCCTGCATAGAGCTGGGCCAGAGTTTCCCCCATGAGCGCTGTATTCTCCACAGACTCAGAGAGATGCCTCTCCCTCCCATCAACCATCATCTCCTACCAAACACCATCCTTCTACACCAAAGATTTGGGATGCCGTTCACTGCTGCTTTCCTTAGCCGTGCAGTATTTGTTCTCTCTTCACACCATAAAGTGCACTTCACAGAGGGATCATCCACCTTTGCTCCTCCCAGGGACCCAAAGTCAACAATTATAAGGCCACAAGGCAGAATTTTAGCTATTAGCATGCTCATCTCAGAAAGTCCTAGGATACATCAAGAAATCTGCAGAAATATATTCTCCTAGAGTCCACTACATGTGAAGCTCAGAAACAGAACAGCATGAGTGCAGGGTGGCTCGGGAAGAACCAAGTGAAGGACAACGGCCTCAAACTGCAATGATGCTGTGAGGGGACACAGAGGGAGGACCCAGAGACCCCTCCCCCATTCCATCCAGTCCCAACCTAACCAAAACAGTTAGTCCATGCTGTTGTACACATTTAGCATCACGTGAAGGTTCCCTTGCCGAGAAGGCCCCTTGGTGACAGAAGTCCTTGCCTGACTAGAACTCAGCTCTCCTGTTTACTATGCAATTTGGACAAGTTTCTTCACCTCTCAGAGACCCAGACACCCTATGTCTAAAGCAGGGTGATAATACCACTTGCAGACCTAGCCTGAGGATTAACCAAAATGATTGTGTAAAAATGCTTGATGTACTCTAGACTAGCAAACAAATGTTCTTTCTCTTCTCAGTAAGAAAGAAAAAAAAAAAAAAAAAAGAACCCACTGGCAGGGTAAGTCTGCTGCACGTGGGGCTGGAGATGTTTATCTTGTAATTAGTGTGAGGTCGCTTTATAAAATTCTTGGTGGGAGCCCAAAATCTCTAGATAAACCAGCATGGCGTGCTGTTTTCTCTAAAAATGGAGCGATCCAACTTAACAAGTATTTAACGGGCATCAGGAAGACACCAGATCTCTCATCAAATGGGGGTTGGGACCCTCTCTCAGAATTAGCACACCATTACTCTTATTCCCGTAGCCAACAACAGAAATAGAAAGATCACCAAAAAGCTCAAAGACTGTCTTATAAAGTCCAGCCACCAACCAGCCACCACAGTCACTGCACACAGGAACACTCTCTCCACTTCACCCTTCAAAGTCAGCCTGCCACTTCCAAGTCGTCAGCCACTGGCTTTGTGGCCAAGCACCCCACTTGTACATTCTGTGGCTCTAAAACAGAAGTTGGCTGGGCAGTGATCTGTGGTGGTCCCACCTCTTTCCCTTGGCCTTCCTCTTATCCTTTCAGAGTTTTCTCTGTGTCTCCCAGGTTTGGGGACACAACTGCCTCCCACATTCCAGGTTTGCCATAACAAATCACCACAAACTGACTGACTGAAACAACAGATGTCTGTTCTTTTACCATTCGAAAGGACGGAAATAGAAAGTGGAGGTCTGAGCAGACAAATTCTTGCTGGAAGATTTAAGGGGGTACAGTTCTTTGCTTTTCTCTCTGGGGGTGGCCAGGAATCCTGGTATAAATGGATCAGTTCAATTTCTGCCCCGACTTTGACAATTATACCTTCTGCATGTGCCTGACCTTATTAAAGGATGTTTGCAGTGGCTTCGTGGATCACCTGGATAATCCAGGAGGATCTTCTACCAACATGTTTAAATTATTCCCCCCAAAGAAGTCAGATTCACAGGCTTTGGTAGATAAGTCTTTTGAGCAGGCCACCTTTTAATCTGATAAGCAACATTCAATCCTGAGCTAGGCCAGGCAGATTTTTCTAGATGGATAGAAGAAAGCAGTAACCAAAGCTGCTTAACAGAAATACGAAGCAAGCAAAGATATTTAATGAAAGGCTTCTAGTAGCCATGCTACAAAAACATATGAAGAAATGGGTACATTTGTTGTAGGAGTTTGTTATGCAGTAGGCCAGTAAAGCAGAAATGGTCCTTATCTTTGAAGTGCTTATGAAGGATGTGAGAAAGTAAGGCTCACGTCCAGACAGGTACAAGCAAGGTCCCAGGAATAATTCAAAAGGAGTAATCAGCCCAATTATGCACAAGGTTATTGCAGAAGATGACCTTGAAAAGAACAAACAGGGGTGCAGTGATTCCAAAGACAGAGATACTGTGGAGAGAGCAGAGCTGTACTCTGTCTGGCGGCATAAGGAGGGCAACGGGAAGAAAGAAAGGAAGATCGTAGACCCCTGGGCAGGTAGCAGCTCCTCCTGGGTAAATTTCTGAAAGGTGCCCTTCCTAAAAAAGCACATAACAAGTTGAGTAGATTACTTTATGCAAATGAGCAAGAGGTTGCCTGTGATGGGCTGAAGCAAGTCTCCTGAAAAAGGATGTGTTGGGATCCTGAGCCCCAGATGGAGACAGAGCCTTACAGAGGTGACCAGGTTACAATTGGGTCATTGGGATATGCCAACCTTCCAGAAAGTGGGAAATCAGAACCCAGAGGTCACACAGGGAAGGACACCGTGAGCCCATGAGGACAGAGACGGAGTTGCCGAGAGTACAAACCAAGATGGGGCAAAGGTTGCCAGGAAACCAAAGCTGGGAAATAAATAAAACAGATTCTCCCACATGACCCACTGAAGAAATCAACTTTGACTTCAGACTAATAGCCTCTGGAACCAAAGGGAACAATTTGCTGCTTCTTAAGGTCTGCTACTTTGTGACAGTCCCTTTCCATCCAGTCCTGAGCTGGGCCAGGCAGATTATTCTAGATGGATACCTTATTATACCTTGTTGTGGACCAACTTGATCTTGACCATGGGACTAACCCCTGCAGGCTAGAGCAAAATCTGTAGTAGAGACACCAAAAAGTGCCAGCTGTAAGGCCACGAAGCCAGGCAAAAGAGACCTATTTAAGCTTTTACTGGAAAAAAAAAATAAAGGAAAAGCCGACTTGCCTTGCAACAAAAGTATCAAAAGCACATCTGAGACTCACCCACAAGTTACACTGACAGACTGGGTGGAGAAAAACGGCAATGGTTCCTGCAAATGCTAGGGTGAGGCCAATGTGGTGGGAGACGTCTATACCCTTGAACTCCCATGGTCTCTCTCCGGTGCTTGGTTTGTGCATGGACGGTGTTTTGAAAGCTGCAGGCAAGGGGTTGGGGATTTAGCTCAGTGGTAGAGCACTTGCCTAGCAAGGGCAAGGCCCTGGGTTCGGTCCCCAGCTCCGAAAAAAGAAAGAAAGAAAGAAAGAAAGAAAGAAAGAAGGAAAGAAAGGAAGGAAGGAAGGAAGGAAGGAAGGAAGGAAGGAAGGAAGGAAGGAAGGAAGGAAGGAAGCAAGCAAGCTGCAGGCAGAGACAGAGAGCCCTGAAGAAATTCACTTCCCTTCCCTGGGAGGAAGGTGAAGGTCACAGCAACAGGACCATGTGAGTGGGACTAGGAATAAGGCTCAGTTAGCAGAGTGCTTGTCTAGCATGCAGAAAGTCCTGGCTTTGATCTCCAGTGCTGCATAAACGGTTGTAATTCCAGCAAGCAGGAAGATCAGAAGTTCAAGGCCAGCCTTGGCTATGCAGTAAGTTTGAGATCAGGCTAGGACATCTGAGATCCTACGTCAAAAAGGAAAAAAAAAAAAAAAACAAATCTAAGTACACATGAGAGAATATTCTCTTAAAAGTCTAAGTACGTGAGAGCCGGGTGTGCGCCTACCTGGTGTAAGCTGTGACACCTCTAACAGGCATTCTCTGCATGGACTATCAAGAGCCTACTACACTGCCTTCTTTTTAAAACCAGAAGTTCCATTGACTCCTCAAAACCACTCACTGAGCTACTGCCTCCAATTCTACAGACGAACAAAACTGAGATCTGAACAGATACATGACTAGGAACAAGGTCACTAAGCTGAGTGACAGAGGACACAGTTCTGATCCCAAATGCCATCGCTCTCACGGTGAAGCCCTCCTTCCCTGGGTCTGGAGCACCTCACTGAGCTCCAATTCCCCTAAAGTGTGATGTAATAACTATGGGCAAGGAAGAAAAGGGGGACAGAAAGTGCCAAGTCACAGCTGCAGGTGATCAGTCCCAGACAGGCCTTCCTATCGTATTTTCTGATACTAAGTTCTCTGGGTTTTATTTCCCAAGGTTAACTGGGGCCCAACACAGTCTGAAAATATTAAACAGAAAATTCCAGAAGTAAACAATTCTTAAGTTTTAAACGGTGTGCTCACTTGGAGTAACATGGTGACCTTAGGCCATCCCACTCTGTCCTGCCTATGTCATAAATCATCCCTATGTCCTGCGTTTCCACTCATATGCACTACCAGTATATAAGAATCTGGCTATTTCAGGAACTCAGGGGTCCTGTAACATGCTTCTTCAGATGACAGGAATTGCTCTATAGTAACCTTCCCTCACCAATAGGAAAGCTAAAATCCACACCTTCCCTCCCTCCCTCCCTCCCCTGGTAGCTCAGCAGGCACCAGAGTCTCAACAGCAGCTTCCAGGCATGGAGACTGCCGGGAATTCCCAAGACCACTTCAAAAGCAGCAATCAAACCTGTCCACTTGCCTAAATGTCAGGCAACTGGCATCTTTGTTCTTGACCGACACCAAAACAGGCTTGTGTGCTAACAACTGCTTCCTTCCACTGGAAACTGGCAGCTATAAATATCCTCCAGTGCTGTTTTCACAATACAAATTATTATTTAATAACTGCGATTTGGTAATGGGCTCTTTCAAAACATCTGCTTCCTGGGAAGAATACCGTATAAGAAGTTCTTAGCCGGGTGACAGGGGGCGTAAGTAGATGAGGATTTACCAACACATTTGGAAACTAGCAAACACCTTCACGGGGCCCCACACCAGAACTCAAGTTTATCATTAATAAAGTGACATTTTTCATAGTGTCCCTCTCCTAGACTGTTTAACAAAGTTCACATTCATTCATTAACCTTCATAGTGGGGGAGCTAAAGGAGCCAGAATTTCCATTTTATACATAAAGAAGCAGAAATCCCATTTCCAAAACAAATAATTCAAACTCACTTAGTGGCTAATAAGCCAGAGGACCAGTTCCTCGAGAGCACTCCATCCTCATGAGTCAACAGTGGAAAGAAAGGGGTAAAGATGACCAATAATTCATCTCCATAGCTGGATTATCATGGGTCATTTATTTCTGTATAAAAAGCCTCAATTTCCCTGGCAATGAAATGGGGCACTACCCGCCACCTGGTGATGAAGACACAGCTCTAAGTGACTTTGAATTGCTGGGATAATCAGCATTATGCAAATGAGTAGTGTCATTAGAGAGCTGCTAAACACAGCTATAAATCTTATAAAAATACTTCAATGGAAATTAAGGTTCAATTAGGAGGCTCCACTTTCAAAAAAATTTCCATCACTCTGTTATTTTAAAGAGGCAGCTAAAAGCTGCTTCTAGCAGAGGGTAATGGGGCCTCTGTCTAACATCCTGAGGGAAATTGCTCATTGACAAAGATGGCCAACAGCACAGTCAGATGGTACACCTGACTAGATGTTGCCAGTCAGGTTGAAAGCAGGGTTCCAGGACAGGGTACAATAGGACAACCGCTGGCTCATCAAGCTCGACCCCAGAAAGGATGTCACCACCTCGGTGTGGAGCTACAAAAGTCCCAGAGATGTTACAAGTTCTCTGTGGAGCAAAGTGCATGGGCACTACCTGACCTGAAGTTAACTCTGTCTGTCCCAATGCCTTAGGAAGATTCAAATAAATACCACCAACCCAACACACGGTCCAGAAGTCCTGATGCCTGCTTTCAAACTCATGTCGTCTAACCTCAGCAGCCCAGCTCTAAGAATTACCTGCCAGTTTCATCATGCTCTCTGTGTTAGGGACCCCAGCACCCCTCACTCACAAGCATCTCGGAGCTAAAAAGAAACCAACCGCAACTTCAACTCTCAAAGTCAGGAAGTTCACAAGTTGCCTGAATCCAAACTAGCCAAGATATTGAAGGAATAAATTAAGACCTACATCCACTTAGTGTTTCCTAACAAAGAGCTCCAAAATATCCTTCTGCCTGGGTTAGCCTGAGGTAAGTTCTAACACAGCACTGTCCCAACTACAACCAGGCCGCTCATCTGGGACACTCAAATAAGGCACCGCATCGTCCGGTTTCTGGATGCCTGTCCCTGGTATCAGTACCCGGTGCAGTCTCTACAGGTTGAGCCTCTTCCGCCTTCCGTTCCTCATCATGGTGGAGAAACCAATACCCTCTGCAGTCACTTCAACCTGGAGTGGAGCTTCTTCACTGACTGAAGTGAGGGAAGTACAGCTGAGAACAGGCAGCCTCGTTAAACAGCCTCTCCAAGGGGAGGCCCTAGTGTCACTAATAACAGAGAAGTATGAAGCCATTCAAGTAAATCTGAAATGAGCCCAGTGAGGGACAGCGGTGCTCAAGCAGCTCAGGCCCTTGAAGTGAGTGTAATTTAAACTAGAACACTCTCTGCCACCAACTCCCATGTGACACCCACGAGTGCTGAAAATTCACGTGTGCCCAGGCACTGATGAACCTCATTCCACTTAAGCTGCTCTAGGCAAAACAATGCCGCAGGCTCGGGTACAGTCATCAGGCTAAGCCACCCAGGCCGTCATGCACAGGGGTGCTCACATCTGGGATACTAGTGATAACCTTGTGTCCAAAATACAACAGAGCTGGGACCCCAAAACCAAGAAGCCTCAGCCCTGTCTTGAATCATGAGCTTGGACACGGAGGATAGAAGCAAAAGGGAGAAACCGCTGAAAGGCACATGCCACAAGATGCCACCAAGAATGGGTAAGGCTGCTCTTCCCTGGGCCCTCTGGATAAAGGCTGGATGTGAGGGGTAGTGAGGGGTACCGTCTCATTTCTCAAACCTCAAAGGGAAGAAGCTGGAGGCAGGGAGGGCACACATTCACAGAGGCCCGCAGCCTCTCTGTTCCTCTGAATGAGCACATCCACGGTGACTTCTTACTGCATCCTAGGATTGGCGGTGTTATGTCCCTTCCTCTTCTAAAACCCCCAGTCATTTTCTAGAGCCCTCAGTCACTTTTTTAAAAGATTTATTTTATTTTATTTCGTGTGTATGGGTGTTTATTCCCCCCATGTGTGTCTGTGTACCACAGAGTGCCTGATGTCCCTGGACCCCAAAGACTGGAGTTACAGACCGTTGTGAACTGACATGTGGGTGCCGGGAATCGAACTCAAGTTGTCTAAGAGAGAAGCTTATCCTTGGAGCCCTCTCTACAGCCGGAGTCTTGGGTTATTTTAAGGCATCTGACTTAACTGCGCCATTCTGTAGAAATAGCAAGATGTGGCAACATCACTTAAAAAAAAGACACCCCTCCCCCCACTGCTTCAGGAGCATCCTACAAACCAGCGTTCACATCCCAGAGTATCCGCTATGGTAGCTGTAGAATCTGAACCTGGGTTTAAAACCACCATTTGCTTTCCAGCCTCAGACCAGGAGCAATACATTTCTACTGTTGATTAAATTACCCCATCAATATTAGCTGTTTTCCTTGTTGCTTTTTGTGCTGGTTATTTTTTTGTCAACTTGAAACAAGCTAGAGTGATCTAGGGTGAAGCACCTTGAGAAAATGTCTCCCCCAGAACGCCCGTAGACAGGTCTATAGAACATATTCTTGATTAATGGCTGGTGTGGGTAGACCCAGCCCCAGAGGCCCCACTCCAGGGAAGGTGGAGGCTACATAAGAAAGAAGGCTGAATAAGCCACGGGGAGCGAGCATCACTCCCCCATGCCTTCTGGTCCAGTCCCGCCCTGACTTCTCAGTGACTGATGTACTGTGACCTGAGAGTTCTAAGAAGAAAACCCTTTCCTTCCCAGGCTGCTTCTGGTCATGGTGCTTTCTCACTGCACTAGAAATCCTAAGACACTGAGAAGAAGCACCTTGAGGGAACAGAGGCTCATCTGAGCTTATAATTCAAGAACCCACAGTTCACGGTGGCAGGAAAAGCAAGGATAAAGCATAGAGCAGCTGGTTATACTTTACCCTCAGTCAGAAGCAGAGGGTGATGGGTAATAGTGTACCCCTTGCTTTCTCTTTTTTATTCAGTCCGGGACCACAACCCATGAAGTAGTGCCACCCACATTCAGGATAGATCTCTCCACATCAATTAAGCCACCCTAGAAACCCCTTCACCGACATGCCTAGAGGTCTGTCTCTAAAGTAACTCTAGATCCTGGTGAGCAGACAGTACTGTTATTAACTACAACACCCAAGGACGCCCACTGGGGGGTCTGGCCTAGGCTCTCCGGGATACCTTCTCTGTCACCCCTTCTTGGGACAACCATGCCATCTTTCTTCTGCCTGGACCCCGTGGCAGTCTGAACAGGAACGGCCTCCACGGTCATGTGTTTGAAGGCATAGGGACTCCCACATAGGGAGGAAGTGTGGGGGCAGGTCTAGTGTGGAACAGTCTCCTTCGACTGCCTAAAAAAATCAAGATGCAGAACTCTCAGCTCCATCTCCAGCACCATGTCCGCCTGGATGCTGTCATGCTTCCCCGCCATGTTGATAATGGACTGAACCTCTGAACTGTAAACGAGTCCCAGTTAAATGTTTTCCTGTATAAGAGTTGGAGTTTCTTAAAACAAGTCAGCACAAGTAAACGTCTGCAGTTGGCCATACTATCTTCATGGTTAGCCCCTGAATATGCTGCTTCCTCTTGTAATTACTGAGAACTCCAGTTTTATCCATTCTCCCAGCGTTTACAACAGTCCATAAACAGATGACTAACTCCTGGTCAATGGGACTGAGTAGAAGGTCTCTGGAGAATTCCAAAAAGGATTCATAAGATCACCCTTCCATGGCCTTTCTCCAACCGGAATTCAGACATGGCAGGAGCTCAAGCAGTAGCCTTAGACTGAAGCACATAAGAAAAGGAGCTTGGGACCATGGTAGAATGGAGCCAGGATGCTCTCTTGGATGACTTACTGCTAAGCATGCCCTGAAATCCACTCTACTAACAAAACACATGCCCTAGTGGAGCAGTTTTCCTTTCTGTACAATGCATCATAAAACTTAAGCTTGAGTTTCAATAGCACCTGAAGGACATGCTATAAATCAGTGGTTCTCAACCTACGGACTCAATCACTTTGGGGTCATATATCAGAGAGCCTGCATATCAGATTTACATTACAATTCATAACAATAGCAAAATTTGAGTTATGAAGTAGTACAAAAATAATTTTATGGTTGGAGGTCACCACAACATGAGGAACCGTATTAAAGGGTCGCGAGTGTGGCATTAGGAAGGTAGAGAAGCACTACCATAAATATGCTCTAAGCCTAAGTATGTCCAAGACTTCAAGAGAAACAAAAAGCCAAAGCAACATACACAAGTACACACACACACACACACACACACACACACACACACACACACTCACACACACACACACACTGCTAAGGCATTGTCCACTTTGGCATACAACAAAACTCAACAAGAATCTGAATTCTTAGGAGAAGGAATCTTGTGAGGCTGAGCTCCACCACCAACACTTGCAAGTCCTCATCCCTGTCTCCACTAAGACAGGTTCCTGGAGGGAAATATCTGACACGGTAACATTGATGAGAAGTGAAACAAAATGTTCCTGCTGTCCCGCTGTCCCAGAAGAGAGGGACAAATGAGTGTATACTGGATAGACTTAACACCCCCTTCCTGAATCCAAAAAATAACCCTGATCTGTGCTCCTAAGCCCCATTCCTTTGCTCCTCACAACCTCTCAGAGACCCTCAACTCCGCTAGCTTCGATCACTTGCTGTATGGAGACACTTACAAACCCCACTACCCTTCAGGCCTCTTTTTCCAAACAGGACATCCGTGAATCTCCAGAGGCCTTAGACACAGCTAAGCCTCCTCAGCAGAGGGACAGAGGGTCTTATGGCACATTCCCCAGTCCAGACTGCCATGAAGTAATTCACCTGCTACAGGTCAAAGACCACCTTTGGTCTCCCTCACCTAGCCAGGTACTCCCCTGTTTTGGGACCACCCCTTTTCTTCCTCAAGACACAGGCATGGACATCCCCCTCAGATCCCTCCCCTCTTAAGTAAACAGGACTCGCTCATCCCCACACCCGCTAGCTCCTCCCGTCTGATATCATCAAGACCCTTCTCTTCACCGGCAGCCAAAGGCCTCCTTTATGCCAAGCTAAGCCAGGGCACCACGGCCTGGCCTGCTCTGGTAAGTGCTTTTTTTCATTTATTTTTAGATTTTAAATTATAATTTATCTATTTTTAAGTTATATTTTAAGTCTTTAAACTCAAGAGACCAATCAATTCACAATGACTTTGGGGGAATAGGGGCTTTTTTGTTTTTAAGGTTTTTTTGGCCTTAATCAATGGTCAGCTAAATGGAGTTAGGAGAATGTGGTGAGAACCAGTCCAGAATCCCCACTCTGTTTTTGAGTTCTGTTCTGTTTGCTCTTGTTCTTTTGGGAGACTGGTGGGTTAGAATCATCCAGACCTCAGCTAGCCCACGGCCTATCCAATCACTTCATTCCACTGGGATGACATGTTCAAGTGACAGTGCGACACTGATGTCATTTCCAGGCAGAGAAGCACCCCAAAAGTCCTACTAGAAAACAGCAGCAGAATCCTTTATGTGAGAAGACAAATGCAAGAAAGCAAGGCTACAAGTTCTCCCACACCCAGTCTTCCCGGGTCATCTCAGACCATGGCCTGAGGTCAGCAGGGAGCTCTCGGTCAGGTTCAGTCAAAGGATGAGCCCAGCTGCCAAAGGGTCTCCTGGTCCTACTGTGTGGTCTCTTGTGGGTCTCTTCCCCCGAATGTGGGTGGGACCTGTAGCTTTCCTCTAATCAGCAAAGTAATGAAATCAGAACAGAAGCAGAGCCACACGTCATAGCTCGGTCACACTCGAATCGCTCATTGATTTGGGTAAACAAAACATCGTGTTGGGAACTTAGAGTGGCCTCCAGAGCTGGCAAGAAGAAATGAGGTCCCTGGGGCTGGAGAGATGGTTCAGCAGCTAAAGTGCTTGCCAGAGAACACGAGGACCTGAGCTTGAACCCCAGACCCACATAAATGACTGGTGGGAGTGGCGGCCAGCGACTGGGAGGCAGCGCAGAGAAAGCTGACAATCCCTGGGTTTGAGTGAGAGACCCTGCTTCAGTGGAAACAAGGGAAAAGTGATGGAGGAGGATTCCCAACAGCAACCTTGAGCCTCCACACGCATGCATGCACAGGTACGTGCTCCTATGCATACAGTGTATCTGTACATGCATACACAAATGTAAAATACATACACAGTAAAAATGGAAAAAGATAATGAGGCCCTTTACCCAGAGCCTGCAGAGGAATAAGCTATCAGCAGCCCCAGAGTCCGAAAGTTACTCCTTCAACTGTCCAGCTGCGGATGAAACTGTTACCAGACAGGGAGGATCACATGTGTTCTTCAAGATACCAAGTCAGTGGCCACACTGTAACACTGCAGTGGAAAATTACCACAGGAATCAGTGACCACAGGACCAACAGTGAACAGGAATCACGGGCTAGTCACCTGGTTCCTCCGGGTCCCCTCACTCCACATCACACGTAAATGTTGGGTTTCTCTGGATGTAGGGATCTCTAGTTTTCATCTAATCAACAGAATAAAGCAAAAGTAGCATGAAAAAAGTCTACATAAAAAACTTTGAATATGAAAACTCGACCCAACTGAGGAAAAAAAGTCTTTTACTGTGAGATTTCGGAGAGAAGTAAGCTTTCCTACAAAATAGAGAAAATCTAGATGCCATGAGAGAAAGATTAAGGGATGTGACAAAAGAGGGACATTTTGCCTGCAGCTTAAATTACAAACAGCTGATTTCCTTAATGTATAAGAAGTTCCTGCAAATCAACAAGAGAAAACCCAAATGAGAACAATTTCACAACAGAAGGGATATGAACAGTTTGTAGAAAAGAAACAACAGTGGTTTTTAGACTTCCAGAAAGATGTGTGCTCACAAGAGCTGCAATGAAACTCCCAAGTGGGATCTGATATGCTAACACTGGCCTGGGAGGCAGTGGGGAAGCTGCCCTCACCTTCTCCTGGTGGGGAACAACTTCTCAATTATATACTGCCCAGCAAGTATGCAGCAGCTATCAAAGTCACAAGGGCTCTTTGCTGCCATGCTCAACAATTCCATGTCTAGAAATATTCACAAAGGCATGTGAATAAGACCAGGCAGCAGTAAAGACATGGACCAACCAACCTACCCATTGGGGACAACTAGGTATGAACATGTATGATCATGTATGATCGTGTATGATGACATGTCCAGATAGCAGCATAGCATGAACCATATAACTTAGATGAGTGGGGGTGGATTTTTGGCTGATACAGGGGTTCAAAAGACAGAATGAGGAATTTCTCTCTGCCCTGACAGGGAAATCTCTGAAATCTATTAGTCAATAAATAATAAAAATAATAAAAATGAGGCATTTCGGGGAGGTATGTGTGGAGGCTGGGTCACAAAAAAAGGAGGGGGTTTCATTCTGTGCTCTTGCACACTTAATTATTAAACCATCTGGCTGTATTTCTTTTCCAGAACAAAAATTAATAAGGAAGCTGCATTGGGACTCCCTACAGACACACACACACACACACACACACACACACACACACACACACACAATGGGAGGGCGGTTACCATATCCAGCATCCTCTTTAATGGCACTCAGCTTCTAAGGGTTGATTCTCAGGCAATGGTCATTGTGAAAAGCTGGGCAGGGGTTGGCAGGGTGAGAAAGGGAAGTATTTCTTGCCTGTGATCTCTTTGACACACCTCGTGATCCCAGAACTCAGGAGGGCTGGATGCAGAAGGATCATAGGTTTGAGGCCAGCATGAGCTACATAGCAAGACTCTGTCTCAGAAAAATAGAATAGTAAGGGGGCCTGAAAACTGGCTCAGCAGGTATAGGCCTCTTCCACCAAGCCTGACGACGTGAGTTTGATCCCCTGAACCCATACATTGATAGTGGAGAACCAACGTCCTGTCCAATTGCCCAGTGGCCATTTCCCTTTAATGTCTATGCATGCCCAATGTCCTGTTTTAGACACCAGCCACACTAGACTCCAGCCCAGCCACACGGTCTCCTTCTAGCCACATGGTTGGCCTTCACAGCCTCTGTAGCAACTCTGTCTCCAACAGAACCATGTCCTAAAGTGGTTAGGGCCTCAACACATGAATTTGGGGATATACAATTCAGAAAATAGTCAGTAGTAAGAAAACCATGCACTGGGGTTGGGGGTGTAGCTCAGTTGGTAAGGTGCTTGCCCCAGTATGCACAAACCCTCTGTTCCGTCCTTAGTACTACATAAAACTGGACATGGCGACACGTACCTGTAATCTCAGCACTCAGGAAGTAGAGACAGGAGGATCAGGACTTCATGCATCTGTTACATAGATGAGTTTAAGACAGGTTAGGCTCATGTGACCCCATTCCCTTCCCCACACCCCAAAGCTTCAGGACTGGGGAGATGGCGCTTAGATGTTTGCAGCTGGAGGCCCTGACTTTAAAATCCTAGAACCAATGGAAAGTAGGACATGGTAGTGGAGTATGTCAGGAGGGCATCTGTAATTTCTCTTTTCTCTTCACCTTGATGAAAAGGAGGCAGAGACAGGAGAGTCCCAGAGGCTTGTAGCATACTCATGTGGTCATGTGGCCAGCTCATGTGACAAGGTGGAAGGAGAGGACAGACACCCAAGGGTGTTGACAGTCTCTCTCTCTCTCTCTCTCTCTCTCTCTCTCTCTCTCTCTCTCTCTCTCCACACACACACACACACACACACACACACACACACACACACACACTTTTTAAAGCCTCTACTGGTATTCCAATGTCCTTTCCAAATCACAAGCCCTACTTTCTTTACACTGGAAAAGCAAGGTGAATTTTCACACCTTTGCCAACTATAGGAACAGGCAGGCGACCACCTGACTCCACAGAATAGGCCCTAGGCCTCGGTTTCCCCCAACCTCACTGAAATATAGGACCATGGTAACAGTCTCCACCCCACACTTAGACCTTCTGTACAGAAGCTAGAGGCTGCGCCTGCTTAACAAAAACAAACCCCGCCTCCACCAAGCCACTCAGGGAAACTCCAGCCCCATCCCAGACCTGAAGCAGAGCCACACTGCGATTGTATAGCCTCCCTCTGAGACCGCACTGCTCGTTAAGATGTCCTAGATTACCAGCATCAGTAAGTCACCACTGAGCCGGCTCAGCAGTGGAAAGGAGGGCACAGACTTGGCGCCACTATCTGGTACCCCCAATCGTTTGTTTCTGCATGAGTGCTGAACAACCCAAGGCAGAATGCCTAACACCTCTGAGCCCTGTGTGCTCCCTGGCAAGACAGGGTTAGTATTATTCTCACAGGCTGACTATTCTCACGGGCTGTTCAATAACTAAAAGCAGCAGAGTGGGTTAAGACCCGAGAGTCAAGAAGTTTAAAGGCAGAATGTTTGAATGGCTGCTTCCAGGGAAAACTCTCCCTTGTATTTCTAGCTTTTAGTAGTTGCCGAAAATCCCAGACATCCCTTGACTTGGCTTACATGGACATCACCCCAATTTGTCTTATCGTTTCCCCTGCCTCTGTGTGTGTGTGTGTGTGTGTGTGTGTGTGTGTGAGAGAGAGAGAGAGAGAGAGAGAGAGAGAGAGAGAGAGGTTTCTAAGTGTGGGATAGGGGAACGGGACACAGATCATAGACTGAAGAGATGGTTCAGTCAATAGAGTAAACTCATTAAAACCTGAACTCAATCCCTAAAAGCCACGATTAGAAAGAGTCACGTGACTTGCAATCCAGCACCAGGGAGGCAGAGACAAGAGTCCCTAGCTCTTGCTGACCAGGTAGCCTACTCCAGCGAGTAAGCTTGAGGTCAATCAGAGACCTTGTGTCAAAACACAGTGCAGAGGCTGGAGAGAAGCTCAGCAGGTAAGAATGCTGTGCGAGCCTAAGGACCCGAGTCCAGTCAGTCCCTACCTAAGAAGCTGGATGCTGTCCTGTGCACACCTTAATTCCAGCACCATAGAGGGTAGAGACAGAGGGGTCTCTGGGGCTTGCTAGCTGTCAGCCTATGTCTACACTTAGTAAAGACACTGTCTCAAAGGAATGAGACGGAAAGTGATAAGAGTGGGACACCCAATGTCCTCCTCTGGCATCCACGGGTGCATACACTGCACCATGCACCCACCAACAGAGTCGGGCCCTAGAGTTGACATCTGGCTCCAAATGCATACACAGATGAACCCATTTGAGTGCCAGTGCGCACACGCACACACACATACACACATCATTGAGATGAGGGTTGACCCTGATCCAGTAAGATCGCCTGCCTTCATTGATTATATCAGTGAACACCCTGTTCCTGTGGAATTTCACATCTAGAGGTACAAATACAAGTAGCTAGGGCTTGGACATATCTTTTGGGGAGACACGGTTAAAAACTCTTGAGTTTTGACCTGAGAGGATTAAAGGCAGTGAGGACAACGCCAGGGTCACACAGGAAGCTTTTCTTTTACCCCACACAGAAGGGCTTATGCTGCACAGAAGCCTTTATCCCAGAAGATCAAATCCAACCTCTTTGCTCCTCATAAAAACAAAAACCACATTTGAGAAACCAAAAGCTAACGGCATCCTCAGTCAATGAGCTGTTATAACTTTTCCAACAAACAAACCAGGGGGTGGCACTGAGTCACTGATTTAACTACTTTATCAGTGACTGGAAAAAAAAACCCTCTGTACACTCACAAGGGTCCCACGGGCCTCCTCCTTGGAGAGGCTGGTTCTGGCAAGGCCGAGCCCCACAGACAGCTATAAACGCAGAAGCAGTTTACTCAAGGGGTATGGCTCTGGTTCTACCAGTCGGCTGTCTGCCAGCATAGAACTTCTAGAGATAAAGCCCCAGCAGCAGCGCAGGAGGTAGAGACAGATAGCCTAAGCAAGGCTGAGCCTCAGCAGGTCTCACACTGTGGCTTCCGGGGAGCTGGGAAGCCCTGGCCATACCACTGATTAATAAATCATGGGCAGGGCCCTCACTTCCCCCTCACACTGAGAGTCCCTCCCCATCACGCCAATCAAAACTGCTGCTCACAACCAGAGGATGGCTCAGACTGAGCCCCAGAAACCTTAAGCAGCTGCGCAGTGGATTTTCTTCATGGATAATGCTTGAAAATGAGGAAGTGGCCTGAGAGAACCTGCAACCCATTAACCAACTAGTCAGTCAGAGCTTCCATTAAAAAGAAAAAAATGGCTGTATATCTGAAATGCATCCTCGGCAGCTGTTCAAAGATTCCATTATGAGTTATCAAGAGGTTCCCAGGGGTTCATGCCAATCCAAGTGGGGAACGTCTACAGCCAAGGGGCAGGAAGGCAGGACCAGCAGCAGAAGTCTGGAGGTCCCCTGTACTTCCTGAACCGTCAGGACGAGGACTAGGAGGTACAGGTGCCACCAGAGCCCGTGCACAAGACATGCACCAGAACCGGGCTTTGGGAACACTTGGGACACACTCAGGGGTGGAGGAGTCAGAAAATGAGGTCTACACACAATGGAGTGTCATGCGCAGATCTGTCAGGTGCAGACTGGAGGCAAACGATGCTGTGGACAGGGAGACTTTGGGGAGAGCTTGTGATTTAAATGGCAGGAATAGGCTGAACATGTAAATACGGTCTGAGAAATTAAACCATGAGGAAGTGGAGTCAGCTAAGCCAAACTGATTTTCACAGCTTGGTAGTTCCCAGGCTCGGATACTGTGACAAATAAAATAATGGGAAAAAAAAGAAACAAACAAAAAAACAAAACAAAGTTAGGTTTCTTAGCCTGGGTCACCTACTTTTATTTGATGAAACGAGTCACCACCGTATGAAAGACATCACTGTTTATGTGCTATGTGTGGGTATGTGTGTAGGCTGGCGTGTGTGTATGTGTGTGTGTGTGTGTGTGTGTGTGTGTGTGTGTGTGTGTGTGTGTATACACATGTCTCTGTCTGTGTGCCGTGTGTAATTGCCCATTGGTGAGGACCCACATAACATCAACTAAATGAGCTGAAACAGAGTCGCAAGGCAAGGACATACAAAAGCGTGTGAGCATCATTACTATCTCTACACAGATCACCTAGGTCCCTGAAAAGGTCCAAAAGCAGCACATCCTAGCGTTAGAAACTTGGAAGGATAGACTCACTCTGAACCCCAACTCTGAGGAGAGGCACTTAGGTAAATTAGATATCCAGAGCATCTGTTTCTCCATTTGTGACACAAAAATAATACTGTCCCTACCTGAAAGGATCTGTGTGAAGGTTTAGGATTAGCTCCCAACTGACACACCACCCCCAGTAGGTGCTAAATGAATGCTGGCCCATGGCTACCTCTGTCCCCTCCCTCTTTCAGTACTTTGCACTGACTCCTGCCTTCACAGAGGCCTTCAATTTCTCTGGATAGTGAAGCTCCCCTACACCTCAACTGCCCCAAACCTGAAAATTAGTCACCCCACATTCTCCCACTCTGAGATCCAGATCAGCCTCCTGACAGGACAGTCTATCCACCAGGGCCCAGATATGTGGAGTAAGAACACACTGGCCCACGACAACAGGTTCTCTCCTCAGCCAACAAGAGCATAACGAGATGAAGCAAGTCAGCATAGCATCCTAGGCCGAGAGGGTCAGGTTCAGTTCTGAGCACGAGCTACAGCTACATCTTCATACTAGAATGTCATTTCTTGGGGGTAGAGAGATATCTTGGATCAATAACATGGTTGCTGAGACATGAGTTCAATCTCTCAAAAAGCCAGACATGGGAAGGCATACTTGTGATTCCAATGCGGGAAAGCAGAGACTGGTGGATCCCCAGGGCTCATGGGCCAGGCGGCCTAGGCAAGTTCCTGGCAAGTTCTAATTTAGTGAGAGACCCTCAAAGGGATGAAGCCTGAGGAACAGCACCTGAGGTTGATCTCTCTCTCTCTGTCTCTCTGTCTCTGTCTCTGTCTCTCTCTCTCTCTCACAGACACACAGACACATAGACACACAGACACACACAGACACATAGACACACAGACACACACACACACATGCACACACGCACACACACACACAGACACGCAGACACACACAGACAGACACACAGACACAGATAGACACACAGACACACACACAGACAGAGACACACACACACAGTGTTCTCACACACACACACACACACACACACACACACACACACACACACAGTCCTCACACCCAGTCGCTTTCTATCCCCTTTGCTCCATCTCTGTCTTATTAGTGATTTGATCTCATCTAGTTTTACTTGAGTCTCTACTTTTACCCAGTAGCACTTCCAGTGACGTGGATATTTATTTTGCAAAGCCGATCTTTTACAGTTTTATTTCCTCAGATACATTAGACTTCTAATCCACTAAACGTCCTTTCAATGGAGGATGCGTCCTGTGCACACAAACTGCTCACGTCTAAAGAGATCCTCCTTCCTCTCCAACCTATTCCACCCTCCAGCTCTCACATGAAATTAAAACAGAAGGGAGGGTTGTCCATGTGACTCCCGTAATATATATTTATCTCCAAGCCAACACTCTGAGTCTCCCTGGTCTATTGCAAGGCCTCATTCATGTATGGTGCCCAAAAAGGTCCCCAAACCTCAGGACGCTTTCAGAAGCAGCTCTTATGCCTCTAAAAGCCAGCCCAGACCAACATGGGATAAACTGTCATTAGACAATGCCTCCTTACCATGGTCTCGCAGGTAAACATGGCCTCCTCCACCCAAACTGCGGGATGGAAGAAGGACCTTCCGTGAGGAGCGCAGAAGCATGCTCACTCCGTCCAGACTTCTCAGGACCTACCCCGGACTTTAAACCTGGCCCCAAAATAAGTCCAGTAGTGGACAGAACATCCTCCAGGGTTCCTCAAGAAACACAATCCTGTGCTCCAAGAATCAGGAGGAGAGAATGCTCTAGCTAAAGGGGAAAAGCTATGTTCCACTATACAGCCCTGGCTGACCGAGAACTCTCTCTGTAGAGCAGTCTGAAACTCAGATTCCCCAGGCCTCTGCCTCAAAAGCACTAAGATTAAAGGCATACAGCACCATGTCTAGCTGACAGACATGTCTTTCGAAGTCCATGAACAGCCAGGCATGGTGGCATGCCTATAGTCCCTGCACTTAGGAGGTAAGGCAGGAGGAATACGAGTTCCAGCCAGCCTGGGCTGTGGCAATACCCCATCTCTAGCATACGGGACTGAGTACATCAGCAAGACAGTTTTTTAAAAGAAAATATAGATTAATTGGAAGATGATAACACTTGATAAATCTGCATGACAGGTTATGTTATTAGTCATGTATTACAGTGTATATCATATTGTATGTTACATGTAGTGTTTATATTTTATTATATAGTATTATATATTATATATTAATTATATTATATATCAGAATTTAAAGTAAGTTGAAAATAAATGTTTAAAGAACTTACATTACTTTTATGATTCTATATGGATTTAATAACCATTTATGTCTTGAAAAAAAGCAGACATAAACTGTAATGCAGTATATGTTTAGTAGTATCAAATGTGAGGTAGAGGTGGCCTTTAAAAAGCCAATACTTAGCTAAGCATTGTGATGCCTGCCTTTAACCCCAGCACACAGGAGGCAGAGGCAGGCAGATCTCTGAGTCTGAGGCCAATCTGGTCTATAAAGTGAGTTCCTCACAAGGCTAAAGAGAGGCTACAGGGAAACTCTGTCTTAAAAAAAAGGAAGGAGAAGGAGAAGGAGGAGGAGGAGGAGAAGGGGGAGGGGGAAAGAAGAAGAAGAAGAAGAAGAAGAAGAAGAAGAAGAAGAAGAAGAAGAAGAAGAAGAAGAAGAAGAAGAAGAAGAAGAAGAAGAAGAAGAAGAACAAGAAGAAGAAGAAGAACAAGAAGAAGAAGAAGAACAAGAACAAGAACAAGAACAAGAAGAACAAGAACAAGAACAAGAAGAACAAGAAGAAGAAGAAGAAGAAGAAGAAGAAGAAGAAGAACAAGAAGAACAAGAAGAACAAGAACAAGAACAAGAACAAGAACAAGAAGAACAAGAAGAACAAGAACAAGAAGAACAAGAAGAACAAGAACAAGAAGAGGAGGAGGAGGAGGAGGAGGAGGAGGAGGAGGAGGAGGAGGAGGAGGAGGAGGAGGAAGAGGAAGCAGTAGCAGCAGCAGCAGCCACCGCAGCCAGTGATTAATTCTAGGTTGGGAGCTGAACATAGAATTATGGCTTCTAGAAGAAGACTCGATGGCCATGTCCTGAAGGATGAACAGGAAGGTGTCTCCCAAGAGATGGTGCAAATAGCCACAGCCTTTGTTACAGAGGCAGAGCAAGCACACTCCCCAAGGCTGCCTTTAGCCGTGCACAGGGCTGGTAGGTAGCGTCTCTAGCCAGTCCAGCTGACCAGAACCACTTTCAAAAACCAGGGAAGACACAAGAGACCCCCTAGGCAGAACTCCACCTTCATTTTATGCAGATTTGTGCGCACACAGCCACGCATCAGCAAGTCCCGGTGCTGGAGACCTATCTGCAAATGCACAGAGAGGAGGCAAGCTTACTGCTGCTGCTCCTCAAGGAATGTGTCTTCCCCCCACCCCCTCGATCTTCACCCTGTGTACAGGTAACACTTCCTCAGTAACCCAGTGAGGGACACACTCAGGATGCAGTGGCCACAGCAGCTCTGTGCAGCTAACTGCGGTTTGAGTAAAAGCACATAGAAGGAGATAATTCAAAATAATAATAATAAGTCCAATAGAGTCGTGTGCTACAAACAGATATTTCAGTCCACATACACCACAGTGTCTCTATATCATGTTGTCTAGTGATATCAGAGCCATCTTCATGTGTGCAAGCACCCTTAATAAATGTTATTCACAGAAGAACGAAATTATCTAACAACATACTCCAGAATTTATCTCTCTGGTTGAGTAATTCCTTAAAAAATTACTTAAAGTGCTTAATCACACACACACACACACACACACACACACACACACACAACCTATCTTTCTCTGCTGTCCTTGTAACAGGCCCCAAACTGTTCTTGTCATTTCTCACTCAGACACCCCTTGGGTAGCTGCTGGTGCCAGGCTCCCTAAGCCCAGTTCCAAGCTTAATGAGCCTTCTCATCTCATTAGCAGGGAGGACTGATCCCCAAAGCTTCCATAGCCAACAATTCTGCAGATCCAAAGAGCAGGTGTATAGAGAGAAGACCCTTAGGCGGCTCCTGGACGGAGCAGTGAATTCAACTGTCCAACTGTGGGCATTTTACCACCCACCCACCAAACCTTAGACTTCAACATTACTATTGCCAAAACCTTAAACATTAAATATATGAATTCTGTAAATAATTAGGACCTTCTATATAGTGACCAACTTAACATTTAAAGAGCCTTCAATATTCCCATTACTTTCATGATTTCTCATGACTTTTTACGTGGGAAGATAAGCGATTTGTTGCCATTCATGGTGGCCCTGTTTAATCTACCTCAGTGTTCACCGTCTCATGTAAACACTGAACTGATACCATCAAGTCTCCTTGTAGAATGGATTTTATCTCCCTTTGAATTCTATTTCTCTCTCTTGCTTTTTAATCTCCTCTCAGAATATATGGGCGATACTTTTTTCTACATAAGTGTTAGCAACATTCTTTTACATTTAGTTTTATAACTGACGTGTGTATGTGTATCTCAAATCCATATGTATAGATAAAGATATCACCCTTTCCTTCCCCCAACGTTGTATTTACTGCCGTGCTTCCCTCCTGGAGTCATTTGTGCAGTTTCACCAGTACATTTTTTTCCCTTTAAACTAATAGACCAGCTTGTTTTACATTTTTTAAAATAATGATATTTAAATAAAACTGTTTGCCACTTTTGTTAGTAAGTTCCTCCCATTCAGACAGAAACCTCTTCCCAGTGGAATTAAGACTCACAGCAGATTTCATTGCCTATTATAAACCTTTTCCATGTGGGGCATGCTAGACCCGTAATGCACGCGTTTAATTTGTCGCCTGATCTGAAATTCTCTCATCTATTTCCTCCACAACGGCCTCCTTCTCTTTGTCTATGGAAGCCAAGGATATCTCTTATAACGATCCTTACAACTCTTTGAAGATCAATGAGACTGTTCCAAAACCAAGAGGAGAAATAATTTGTCACCAAAGGACACAGTTGGCTTGAGCAGGTAAATTTCATTCCCTGTGGCTTCATCTAGCTCTCTCCCTGATTATCTTCAGGGTTACAGTCACCTCTCCACACTGGCCCCTCTACTGCTTCCTCTGGATGACTTACTGGAAACCCTGGTGCATGGCTGACATGATGCCAACCACGGAACCAAGTACAGGAGAGTACCCGTAAATGACATCAAAGAATACAGGGGATCCCACCTACCCCGTGGATTCTGTTCAGGATTTGTTGCTGAGTCACGATTTATAGGTCATTTCAAGGGATGCTGATATTAGGGGGAGGGGAAGGGGAAGTGTGTGTGTGTGTGTGTGTGTGTGTGTGTGTGTGTGTGTGTGTGTGTATACTGAGTGTGCTGGTAAGCCATGGGTGCATATGCAGAGGCCAAAACAATATGCCAGATGTCTTTACCATTTTCTTATTGTCTTGAGACAGTCTTCCACTGAACTAGAGCTCACCATTTCAGATAGGCCGGACAGCCAGTAAGCCTTTAGGATCACTTTGTTTCTGCTCTCCTCCCCAGCCCTTCTCCCCCCCCACACAAGCACATGATGCTAGAGTTATAAGCATATGCAGCCATATCCTGATTCTTCTGTCGTTTGGAAGACTCAGGTCTTTGTGAGAGCAAGCACTCTTCCCACTGAGCCATCTCTCTACTCTCTGTGTTCAAAAGTTTTATTATCTCTTTGATTGCTCTGACCTGACTTTCTTTTAATGAACAACTTCCTTATGTTTTCAACATGCATTCGATTTTTCTTGCAGGATTTTTATCATTGCTTTGGGTAGCAAATGAATTTTAGGAACACTAAGTCTTTTGGGTTACATCATTGCTGCCTTGCCCAGGTTCCCTCCATGTTTATAGCTTCCCTTTAACCTTTACCAGATCAGTTCTCTTTCATTGATAAAGATCATTCCCGATGCATACGTCATTCTTTCCAATTTTATCTCTTCCATGGTGGTTATTAACTTTTCTAGTTTTCCTTGCCTGGGTTCCTGCCAGCAGGGCTCACTGGCTAGTATCATGTTTTTTAATCAAGCTTACAAGGGGTGTTTTCATAAATCTGCTTTTGAAACACTGTATTCATCTCTGTTCTGCTTCTGTTTAGCATCGACCATTTCTTACGGCTTTGGCACTAATGAAATGAATGCTGTACATTGTTAACCATTCTCCCATTTTCCTGCAAACTCTTTCATTTTATTTTTATAGTGAAAAAAACAAGTTAAATTTAGAACTTTCCAAACCAAACGAGAGGCTTCGGCCAACCCTGGAATTCACAAGTGTGACTGGGGTCCACTCTTCAGCCATTTCCAGTTAGTTAAGGAGAACACTGCTCTGATTCAAGGCGAAGCCTGACAGAAACTGCTTCAGTGACAACCATCAAAGACACACGCTCCTGACATCCCCCAGCTAACCTCGCTGGACCTCGCAATAATGAGCAGGGAGGGAGTTCTGATGCTGTAAAATTAAACACCCTTTATACTTTCTTCCTGCCAACACATACACAAGTACCTCGTTGCCACCTGGAAACTGGCACCTTGGGTTTGCGAGTCTTCTAAATCAAGTTATTCATAAATTCTACTTCCCTCCAGCTCCAGAGTAAGCTCAGCGGCTGCCCTCCCTCTTTGTGGCCGCTCTCCAGGACAGATACAGCCTCATCTGCACAGTGCACTACTTGTCAGAAAGCACAGTCGGACTAAGGCACAAGAGAATTCACCCAATTTATCACCGTAGCTTGATGTCACGATGACTCACTAAAACTAGAGTCTGATTCTGGTTTTCAGTTCTCTAGAGAGACCTTAGGAATGAGAGTTTAAAGTCCTGAGGTCCAGTCTGGTCTGCCGATAACGATCTTTATAAACTAGAAGCAATCGTAACTTACAATTACCACCGCCCACATGTCCTCCTGTGCTTGGGGGATGAGGAGACGAACAAGAGTTCTTAGCATCTGAACTGAAGCACTACAGTAAAATGCTGCCTGGTACTGTAAATAACACCAACCATCAATTCAGAAACAAATCGTTCTCCTGTAGGGGAAGCATGCATAAGGTTGCCCAGAGTAGGAAAGTAATTCTTTTTGGAAACTTAAAACTTCTCTTAAAACTTCAATTTGCAACATTGTCATCAGGACTGTATTTTTGTCTAGAAAATCTGTCTTTAGGTGTTTTATGCAGTGGTCATGTATCTGTGGCACTAACACTGTTTATAAGGTGCATAAGGTGCATACTGATAGAAGAAAAATTCCTGGGGCTGGTGAGATGGTTCAGTATGGAAAGACAGTGGACAGCAAGACGGACATCCTGAGTTCTGATTCCAGACAGCCAGATGGTAGAAGGACAGAATCAATTCCTGACAAGCTGTCCTCTGACCTACACACACACACACACACACACACACACACACACACACACACACAGGGGGGAATGCTAAGATGTTTTTTAATGCTTTTTGGTTAGTATTCCAACAAAATATTTCCATAAAAGAAACTTCTTTCCATCATTTGCGTATCTAAGAACCATAGCACCTTGTTTGTTACTAACAGCGCTTGATAAGTCACACCTCTGCAAAGGATGACTCGAAAGCCCCCCAGTGATAACTTCCTCACCCAGGAGAAAGACACACCATCCATTTCCACCTTCCAAAACACAAGAACGTGCCCTGGAACAGAATCAGCCTGGAACTTCCTCTCCAACAAGAGGGGGTGAGTGCTGACAACACTATCCTCTCCTGGAGCTCCCCAGCAGAAGGGAGACACTGCACTTACACCTTCCAACAAACGTGGGATGAGAAAACACCACGGCCTGTGGTTGAGAGCAGGGGTTAAAGCTACGACACAGACCTGCATACCAATCCTGAAACCACTTTCCTTGGTCAAACTCTTAGGTCAGTGACCTCACTTTTTTTTTAATTTCTTTTCTTTTTTGAGATTATAATTACATCATTTCCCCTTCTCTTTCCTCCCTCCAAATCCTTCCATACCCCCTCCTTGATCACTTTCAAACTCATGGCCTCATTTTTGATTAGTTACTGTCATATACAGACATGTAAATACATATGTATTCTTAAATACATAAATACAACATGATTGGTCTGTACAATGTTATGTGTATGGATGTTTTCAGGGCTGACCAGCTGGGATTGAATAAAAACCAGTTGGTGCCTCTTCTCCAGGGAAGTGTATTTCTCCTACTTCAAGCGTTCGTTGCCTGTAGTTTTGTGTGGGGCTGAGGCCTCTTCACCCTCCAGTTTGGCATGTCTACTGCTGTGGTCCTTGCTCAGTTCAAGCTCAGGCAGTCATGTTAGTGAGATTTTATGGGTGTAGTTCTGACATTCCTAGGCCTCACAGTCTCACAGCAAACTCCCCACCCTCTGGCACTTTGAATCCTTCTGCCACCCCACTTGCAATGTTCCCTGAGACTTAAGTGTAGGAGTTGTTTTGTAGATGTTTCCAGTTTCTTTCTGTTTCAAGGTGAAGTTCTCTCGATGAGGGTGAGAACCACTCTCAGTGGGTAAGTTTACCACAACAGTGGTTGTAGGTTCTCTCCCAAGATCCATGACTTCACCAGCCCTGATCTAGGTTTCCAATGCAAAGCTTAAGTTTCCTGTTGTTGAATGGGTCTTAAATCTAATCAGAGAGCTGTTGGTTACTGCCAAGGTATGCATGTGCACCACTACTGCTCCCCGGGGGATACCAAGCCTTGCTGGCCATTGTTGTGGTTCACAGGCATCATAGTAGTGTAGGACTGTTGGTTGCTCCCCTCCTTTGGAAGTCTGCACAGAACCTTGGGGTATCATGAAAGCTGGTCCTCAGGGAAGGGGCTTTCAATCGACCTTATTTTTATTTGGTTTGTCTATAAGACGGCAGAACACACTACCTACCTGAATGTCTCACCAGAAAGATGTCGGTAATGCTTGAAAAACATGAGCAGATAGATAAGAACTGAAATAAAGGATGCTAAGAACATCTTTGTAACAGCTAAGACAGGATGGGTGTAAGGGCCAACAGCATGACAGACAAGGCTGTGATCACTGACCTGGCCTGAGGATGACTACTGTTTAAGGTATCTGTCAGAAGATGACACTAGGATATGGTATTGAAATAAAAAAGTGTGAACATGAGGGCTGCTCTTCCAGAGGACCAGGGTTCAGTTCCCAGCACCCACATGTCAGCTCACAACAGTCTGTAACTCCAGCTCCAGGAGATCTGACATCTGCACATAGGTATACATAGGTAAAACACCAGTGCACACAAAATAAAAATAAATCATTTTTTTAAAATGTGAACACAAAGAGACAGGAGGATGAGGCAAATGGGTAATAGTGAAGCGAGTATCACTGAAAAAGAATGAGAAAACCCTTTTTTCTTGGTAGATAAAAGCCAAGCATTTAGAAACTTGACAGAAACAGATGCTCCCAAATGGCTGCAAGCACGTCACCCTGTGCTTAGGAGGTAGGGCAGAAGGAGGAGTCACGCAACACAAGCATGGCTGACAGAAACTACCGAACCTTCCTGAGTACCAAAGGGCTCAGCCAATGGGAGCAGGTGACCTGTCCAAGTGGCCCAAAGTAGAACTGATGACAACACAGGAAAGCAAGAAAAGACAGGCTACAACCCGGGCTGGCGTGAACACTGCATCCTACCTGTGTATCCGTGTGCATTTACCAAGGAATCCAGGAATCTCGGGTGGTTCACAGCAGTTACTCAGGGGTAGGGAGAGAAATGTGAAGGGAAGATGTAACATTTCACTGTCATACTTCTCTATTGTCTGGATTCTGAGCATAGGTATTCTGGTGGTGTTTTTAATAAGACATAACAGTAAAATATATACACAATACCTGGCATCCTGCCTCACAGAGTGGACCTTCAGTGAGGCTCTTCCTAGACTCCTCAGCATCACAAAAGAAGAACGAAGCATGACACAGAGGCCTTGAGCAATTTACAGTAGGACTAGGGGTTAGTCAGCTCAGGAAATATGAAACGAGTCATACAGGGTACCCTCAGTGTCCACCTGCAGGTTTCATACCTATAGATTCAAACAACTCTTGATCAACATATGTGGAAATGGGCTGGAGTGATGGCTCAGTGGGTAAGACTCCCTCTCTGAAAGGATGAGGAAGTGAGCTGACATATTAAGCGCCCACTGAACAAGCCAGGTATAGCTGCGTGTGTCTGTTACCTCAACTGGGGTGCAAAGGGAGGATGCCCTGAGTTCACTGGCCAGCATCATTTGGTTCAGTCAGAAATCCTGTCTCAAGAGTGATACAGAAACATATAATGGCCTTCTCTGGCTTCCCCATCCACATGCACAGGTATGTGCAGCCACATGCACACACTTGGATACATCACACATGGGCGCAATGCACCATATACACTGTAGGAAAATGCATCTCTTGTGAACATGTAAGTATACTGACTTCCTGTCATTATTCCCTAGACAATTTCGTATAATAATCACTTATACAGTGTTTACACTCTAGTCAATATTCTAAGCAATGTAGAGGTTAATTAAAGTACACAGGATATGCATTAAGTTATATACAAATATATTTTATGTCATTTTATATAAAGGACGTGTGTATCCATGATGTGTCTAAGTGGAGTTCTGGAACTAGTCCACAAAGATGTCAAGCAACACACACACACACACACACACACACACACACACACACAATTTTTGACCAAACACTAGTGTCCAATAGCCACAGAAATTACTCAAATCTCAGAAAGCTGAAGCTTTAGAAGCCTTAACGCAGCAACACATATATTGCCTAGAAAGCTACAGGAGTAAGCTAGGATGTGTGCTGTCCTCTGCAGAGCCTACTTAACACTGTCCACTGCCCTGAAGCCATGCTTGCCACTGCATTGTGACTTCTGTGCAGCTTTGTCCCAGTTGATGTCCGAGCTCCAACACCACTGACTAAGAAATGCCTCTGAGGCACCAAGGGCAGAACGGGATGCTGTCGTGTCCCAGAGATCACAGAGCGATCAGCAAACTCATATTCACTCCGAGCCTTTTGTTCTCCATGGGCAAATGACAAGTTCTACATGGTTTTGCACTCCTAAGCACAACACAGGAACGGTGTGTGCAGGTGCTGAGATCACACTATCGGACACGTGAATAAGGCTGAAGAAGAATTTTCTCATTACTCAGACAAGACAGAAATGGATACCTGCATGCTTGGGAAACCAGAGCTCCTCCACAGAGAAGGCTTTCAAAGAGTGCATGGCTAAGACAAATGTGCCTGGACAGAAGCCCCGTACTCCCTTTGGGAACCTGCTTCCTTCATCCTGCAAGTTCAAGCATCAAAGAAGGCAGAAGCCAACAAGGTATGTGGCTCATCTGAAGGGAAGAAACCTCAAGGAAGTCTGGGGACCAAACAAAGAAAAGGACAGCTGCGGGCGAGGAGCCTTAAAGAAACTTCAGTGTAGAAAGCAACACAGAATGGAACTTTAGAAGGACATCAGAGTATACAGTGAAAACTTCAAGAAACCACCTTGCCGTGAGCATGGATAATGTCCCAGCAATATGCAGAACTGTCCCAAGGTGTGCAGGCTTTTGATGCTGGGGAAGGACTCAGAGAGTGAAGGGAGTCGAGAAGGGCAACTACCACAGCTCTTCGGAGTGGAGGGAGGTGGACTTCCAGTGTTAAGATTTCAACATAGGATTCTCAAGACAAAAGACCAGGCAATGTGTTCTCCTGCAGCCTGCGGGCTCTGAGCACAGGAGCAGCCCAAGTTTAACACCCAAGGAGGCAGGTAGCTTTTGGTGTCAACTACCACGCCTTGGTGACCAGCTTTACTGGCATACGTCTCTCCCCAGGGAGGCGAAAGCTCAATCAAAAATTCCAAATGTTGGGGTTGGGGATTTAGCTCAGTGGTAGAGCACTTGCCTAGCAAGCGCAAGGCCCTGGGTTCGGTCCCCAGCTCCAAAAAAAAGAAAAAAAAAATTCCAAATGTTATTACCATAGCACAAGGGGAAGTGAGAGGGAAGGGGTCTGCACCAAGGGCATGCCTAGTGAAGGGTCTACTTTTACATCTTCGCACTTGGGTGGGTGAGATGCATAAGAAGGGTAATGAAGTAGAATGTAGTCCACCAAAGATCTGTAGGGGGCAGGAACAGGGCTCATGATAAAGATCAAGAAGGCTGGCACCCAACCGCACAAGGGGCTGTCAAGCTGGTAGTAACCAGAAAAATGACTGATTATCCTGTACATGGGACAGTTCTACACAACAAACAACTAATCCCTCGAAAACGTCAGTGGCTCTAAAGGCTAAGAAACCCTAGACTAGACTAACCTCATTCCTGGAAGCAGCTATGGGAACCCTCACAGTACTAATTCAGATAAGCATTCGTTACCCTTCTTGAATGAACAGTTACAGTAACTCAAGAGTCTTCCCATTCTAGTGAGCAATATTAAACACCTAGCAAATGATATGACCAGCAAATATTGCAATTTCAAAGGAGCTGGCCACCCTCCCAGCAAAAAGAATAGAGAATTCTCCTTTAGCAGCCAGGAGAGTAGAATCTTCATAGCCGTTCCAATGCAAGAAAGGTGCAGCCTTCAAAACACCTTGCTGGTCACTAGGTAGAAGAAGCTGGAAGGAAGGAAGGAAGGAAGGAAGAAAGGAAGGAAGGAAGGAAGGAAGGAGGGAAGGAGGGAAGGAGGGAAGGAGGGAAGGAAGGAAGGAAGCTCAACAGCCATAAGCAGATTTATCCCTGAAAATATCCCATAATTAATACAGCTTCAACACTCTAAGGTGTGTATATAGCACATCTTCTCATTTATATTTATACAAAGTGATAACCATATAAGAAAAAGAAGGAGCACAAATATAGAGCCCAACTAGTGAGCGCCCTAAGGTTGGTACTACTCAGGTCATCAATAGTGAGTGCCCTGGACTACAGCGTCTTCCTGTCAAGAGTCTCACC
Organism: Rattus norvegicus; assembly: GCF_021556685.1. Classification (NCBI taxonomy): domain Eukaryota; kingdom Metazoa; phylum Chordata; class Mammalia; order Rodentia; family Muridae; genus Rattus; species Rattus norvegicus. The sequence continues at coordinate 87,822,629 of NC_141536.1, forward strand.
TTCGTGCATGGGAGAGGTAAGGTTACTGGGACAACATCTCCATGTAAAGACTGAAATTTATTGGAACTATTCTCCATGAACACTTGTGAGCTCTTCAGAGGCGACTGAGTTCAGGGTCTTATTCCTAAAATGAACAGATCTGAAGAAGAGAAGGACGTCCATAGGCAAACTCTGTGGTGATTGTTTTAAAATCACAAAAGTCCCTGGCAGAGCAGGCACAGTAGCAATTTCCATTAAGCTGGTAATAGCAAGAGAAGCCAGGAAAGGGTTCTGAGAAAAGCTTGGGTTAGAATCTAGGTTCCATCTACACCATGGTGACCTGGAGAGTCACCAGCCCCTTGAGAGCCATGGAATGACATGATGCCCCTTGCTACCTGAGCCCTGGAAAAAATAGAGGAGGTCAATTGTTTTCAGAGGCAAGATGAACATCTCAAGTAGTGGACTTGGGTCACAAATCCTAGAGTCTCCTAACCTCCCTATGCAAGCTCAAGGCTTTAATACAGTATCACCGAATCGCATAATTTCCAAATCTGAAATTCCCAACTGTTTCAGAACTGTCGGGTTAGAATGAATATCATTTAAGCACAGGGCAGTCACCTAACATGAATGAAGCCCCTGTTTTATTCCCAACACCACATGAATAGGGCGAGGTGGTCCTACACCTGTAACCTCAGAGCTTTCCAAGAGGATCAAACATGTAAATGAGGTTGTCCTCATCTACATATCTAGTTCAAGGCTGATAGTTAAGAGGCCAACCTGGATTACATAAACTCTTCATCAATAAACCAAAACATAAATAACAACAGCCAAACAGTGTGGCAACACAAGCCACAAGGGACAGGGTTTCAGACCAGGAATTGGCCAACTTGCCATCTACTATTCAAATCCCCATCCCCTTCCTCCCCAACAGACATTAAATGCATGATCTAGTGGGCTATCAGAAAAAACAAAAACAAAACAGAAATAAAACAAAAACCACCTCACACCCCAGGAGGGAGCCCCAAAGACCATGCTTTGAAGATGAAAAGGAACGAGGTGTGTTTATTTGTACTTCTGAGCAGTCTCATCTACCCTATTGGGTGGAGCTAGGCTAGGCTATGTGCAGCTACTCAGCTAGTTAAAAAATAAACAAAACCCACCCCTCAGGCTGTGAAGCAGATCCCACAAGGAGAAAAGGTTAATAGGCACCCTGCTGCTGAGTTGGAGGAGGGAAATCAAGCCTCTTCCCGGAGGAGAAGGTCAGGGGTCTTATCAAAAGCTAGCCAGGGAAGGAGAGGACTGACCAACCAACTAACCACTCCTCTTCACACTCCCTTTAGAGATATCTAGACTCACAACACACTTAAACCCACCAGACACAACATCTAGGTGCCAGAAAATGGGACATCAGAGGCAGTGAAGTAAGGCTGCCGTGACCTGAACCTCTAGTAGGTTACATTAGGAAATAGTAACAGCCACAATGTTTCACCTCCTTAAGACAAACAGTAAGATAAAAGGAGAGAAAACATCCGTGGAGGTGCTCAGAAAGTTCCTGAGCAACAAAGGCCTTTGAATTGTTCTTGGAACCCGAATGGCCTTCTAGTCTCTTAAAGTCCCAAGACTTGGACTTAATACTCGACTCAGACCCCAGGTTTCCTCTACAGGAAGCCTTCCAAAGTCCTGGCTTCTCTGGGATTACCAACTTTTCAGGAAAGGACTGAGGAATAGGAAGTGAGACCTGGTCTAACAGCCCAGCCCTGCTCTCTACAACTCTTGGTTGAAGACACAGTTCACACTTTAAAAATGATACTTAGTGGAACAAGAAAAGGTTTCAAGCCACCTAAAGGTCCTAGAGCAAGTTTAGTAATCCAAAGCCACAGTTAGCTTCCGCCAAGGAACATGGGCAGGCCCTCCCCTACCCCAACTATAGCTTACAAGGAACCCTGGTGGTCCCCGAGGCCAACTGTGCCTCACTGTGACTGTTACGCTTCTCTGCCCTCTATGGTATACACTCACAGGCATATAAGATAACCATTGCTGACAGGAAGGAATACATCTAATTTTTTTGTGAACTCAAAACTCAACTCATAGGAACCACTACAACAAGGAGATGTGATCATTAGTGTCCACTGGTCATAAGCAGAGAACACACAGAAGCGCCAGCTGGGGTGTCACCAGGGTACAGACCATTGCTATGTGAATTAAGTGTGTGGATCCAGGCAGATCTTCATGTCTGAGATGCCCTGGAACTGAGCCTGCTCTAACAGCCTCCAAATAACTCGCACCTGCTTATAGTTGCCTAATTCACTTTCCCCTCCCTCCTTCTCCACCCCACCCCAACCCACCCTGTAACTCCAGACAAACAGAACACAAGACCTCAGACTTGGTTTTAAAAAAAGAAAGAGAGAAACCTACAGCAGCCACAGGAGTGAGCCTAGCCCCTTACTGGAAACAGAGCAAGACATTTAAATGGGATCTCAGAGGAGTGGGGATGGTGGGGGTGAGGGGAGGGCCGGCTGGCTAGCCTTCTGAGAGGATGCTCAGAACGGGCAATTTCTAGGAAGGGAGGGTTAAGGGAGGATTGCCTGCACTGGGTATCTCAGAAAGGTTTTGACTTCCCCACAACAAACACAACGCAGCGGCCAAGTTTTCTGGAAGTATTTGGGGGAAATCCGACATAAATTAGGGGTGTGAATGATACAGGTACAGAGCAAGAAATCTTCAGTAAAGAAAGTTCAGTGATCATCAGCTGCCCAGAAATAAGCATCAAGAGCCAAGGGCGGACAGAGCTGAGGAGGGGCTGCTGACAGCTGTGGCCGACGGGCAGAGGCAGAGGGGAAGGGCTCCAAGCTGGAATTTGGAGCGTGCCCACATCAGCAGAAAAGTTCCTGGGAACAGCACTCTGTCTGGGAGGGACCCCGCGGGTCTCAGGCTGCACGCGCACTGAGATGCAGGGACCAACGGCCGTTAGAGGAAACCCCGGTCCTCTTTTCCCGGCTCCCCGAAGGTTAAGGCATCTTCGACAGACGACAGAAGTAAAAGATCTGCTCCCAGGATGACTGAATGATTTCCATGTCCAGTCCTTACTGCATCTCACTATTCCGAGGCAAGATCCCAGGAAGAAAAGAAAGGAAACTGGGATGCAGATGCCGGGACAACACAGATGGGAAATTGAGGCAGGAAAGTGCATGTTAAAGGCTGAAGGAGTCGGGGAAGACCCGAAATCAACAGTAGAGTCCTCTCCTTCCCCTCCTGGGTTCCCAGCACACAGAGCCACACTCGAGCTACGCCCAATCCGGGCGGCCGCCCGACTCTGGGGAGCCGGCGCCGCACAAAGCTCCGCCCGCGCACACACGACAACAGCACCCAGTGCGTCGGCCCACACAATAGCGCGGCGCGCGCCCCGCCGCGGCCCCTCGCGGGGTCCGGGCCAGCCAGGCGCCGGGGTCCGCCCTTCGCGCACACCCACGCCCGCAGCCCAGGCCCGCGCGCGGAGCAGGGACGATCGAGGCAGCCCCCGCGCCCGGCGCTCGGTGAAGCGCGTCACGCGCCCCCCACTCACCCGCGGTGCTGCTCAGCAGCAGGCACAGCGGCCCCAGCAGCCACATGGCGCGGCTGCTGCTCCGCTGCCCAGCGACGTTGCTGCCCCGCGGCCTCGGTCAGACCCCGCCTCTCGGCGCCGGCCACGCCCTCTCGCTGGCCCAGCCACGCCCCCGCCCTCCCAGGCCCAAGAGCTCAGCCAAGTTCTGCACGCTTCCAGCCGAATGTGACCGCCCGAGCTCTGCTCCCGGGTCCGGGTTACAAAGGTCCGACGAATCCAGTTCTTGCTACCTCAGGAGTTAGATTTCGGGGAACTCTTAGTTGCCTGGCTCTATTCTCAGCCGGTTTCCCTTTCTTCCTACATCCTGAGGGGATGCAAGAGTCACCATCTCCCCAGAGTCCAGCAGGAATCTTAAGACTTGCATTCAAGGAGAGAAAGAATTTCGAAGAGCCGATTCTTAGGAGAAAACTTTTAAAAAAAAATGTTGACAGTGAAATACGACCACTGCTTCTCAAATTCCAAAATCCATCTGACAGGCTTGGTGACCCTGTTAAAAAGCTCACTCCAACTCAACAGGTCTGCATTTCTAACGAATTGGGGAGTGATTCTCAGACTAGTGGTTCCTGGAGCTACAGGAAGGGCAGAGAAGAAATTTCGTCCTGAAATCTAAGAACACTGAGGAGATCATGAGCTTCAGAGAGTCTTAAGGCCCCTAAAACTTTATGCATGTTCCATTGTTTGGGCATTACACACATTTATTTTTTTAAGGAAAGCATATTATCATGGAGCTGAAGTGATGACTCAGCAATTAAGAGCAATTGCCCTTCCCCGGTTAGTCCTTCAAATGAGCCCTTTGGAAGCCCCAGTGGAAGCCATGACTGCCTCACTAGAGACCTTAAGCTAAGCTGTGTCTAGGTTACTAACCAGAAGACTATGTGTGCTCGTTGGGTTCTTGCTTTCACCCAAAAGCCGGTCATTACAAGTCGATAAGTAATCCATGTCCTTACAGAAAACACCAGAACAGCCAAATCTCACTTAACATCCTCCAGAAAGCAGCAAGAGGATGTCACTAGGCAGTGTCCGCTTCAGACATAGCACTCTCATGATCACATTTAACCTTTACAACAACCTCTGAGACAGACAACAGTCATACAAGTTACTTATCCTAAACAAGCCCAAGTCATAAAACACAGAACTTACCTGCCTCTTCAAAGATGATGAGGCCACTGAATTTGAGCTATGATCACAGAAATACCCAACAAGCAACAAAAAAGACAAAAGATGGTTTCAGTGTTTAATATAATTCTATTCCCAGGAAAAGATTTCTGGGTTGCAACTCCAAGTCCCAAAACTGCTGAGCATGGAAGTTTTCCTTGCTGGAAATTAAAGTCGTTCCTTATCTACTGTGTGTGTGCTTGTGTCTGTGTGTGTGTGTGTGTGTGTGTGTGTGTGTGTGTGCTCGAGCGCACGTGTATGTGTTTGTTGCATGTGTGCAAGAATGTGTAATCATGAGTGTGGTGTGTGTGAGAGTGTGTGTTTGTATGTGTGTTTAAATTGCCAGGCTAACACTGCTGGGAAATTACTTCTTGTAATTCACATTTAATATAGTCATAGGATTTCAGGAGAGAAATTGGCTTACATCTGCTAATAAGTATTTTGCACTATCCAAAATGATAGAAATTTTACCCTTCGCTTTTTTAAAAAAAAATATATGTTTTTATTTCATTTATATGTAGCTGTCTTCAGACACACCAGAAGAGGGCACCTGATTCTGTTTTACAGATGATTGGGAGACACATGTGGTTGCTGGGAATTGAACTCAGAACCTCTGGAAGAGCAGTCAGCGCTCTTATTTGCTGAGCCATCTCTCCAGCCCCAGCCCCAGCCCCACCCCTTACCCATCACTTTGTATGCATGAATTTTGTTATTTATTTTATATTGATCCTTGAATCAAGTTGTCAGTCCACTTAAAAATGTAATTTCTCACGCCTGTGGCCAGTCCTGACACCAAAGAACAGGTACAGGAATAGGGGCAGTAACCTGCATTTTATCAAGAGAAACTCTTACACAGTTTTGTCACAGATACACTTCTTCTTCTTCTTCTTCTTCTTCTTCTTCTTCTTCTTCTTCTTCTTCTTCTTCTTCTTCTTCTTCTTCTTCTTCTTTTTCTTCTCCTCCTCCTTCTCCTCCTTCTCCTCCTCTTTCTTTCTTTTTTTCTTTCTTTCTTTCTCTCTCAGTTGAAAAAAAAAGCAGATTCATTATGGGTACAGGGTATAGTTAGGGTTTCTATTGCTGGGATAAAACTCATGACCAAAAGCAACTTAGGGAGGAAAAGATTTACTTCAGTTTACACATCCTGATCACAGTCTATCATGAAGGGGCAGGAGCTCAAGCAGAGGCCATGAGGATCTTGGCTTGTGGCTTGCCTTCTCCTCAGGGCTTGCTCAACGCTTTGGGACCACCTGCCTGGAAGTGGCGTACCCCACACCCACACCTCCCCCCATTGACCACCCACAGCAAGTAATCAAAAGCAAAATGGCACTACAGACTTGCCTACAGCAATCTGAAGGAGGCATTTTCTCAACAGAGAATCCCTCTTCCAAATGACTCTTGCTTGTGTTTAGTTGACATAAAACTAACCAATAGTGTATATCCCACCCCTCGGCAGTGGACAAGAAGGAAGAGAGCATTGTCTTTGAAATTCCCAGACCTCCAATGTCGATTATGGTACCCTCAAGCTAAGCTTCATTTGATTGCAATAAGCACTAGAAGTGTGGTTACTCTGAATGGTAAGTTCTTTAAACATAATGTGCAAACTAGATTTCAAAGACAGTACCAAAACGAACATGAAAAGGCAATAATTTCACTTTGGTCACTCGGTAAAATTTAATTTCGAAACATATAGGCCTTTCATCACTTTTTTTAATGTGGCTAAGTTGACAAGATGGCTCAGCTGATAAAGGCAGTGGCTGTCAAGATAATGACCTAAGTTCCATCCCCAGGTCCCTCACGGTAGAAGGAGAGAACTAGCTCCTGCAGGTTGTTCTCTGCTCTCCGTGTGAGAATTGTGGTGTGTGTGTGTGTGTGTGTGTGTGTGTGTGTGTGTGTGTGTGTTGTCTGTTTAAATGTACATTTTAAATGTTTTTAAAATGTAGTTATTAGAAAACTTTAAATCTCACCCTGTGGCTTATATATGGTCCTTACAATGCATTTCTCTGGAACAGTGCTGATGTAGTGGTTTCATTTCCTGTGTCAGCACATGACCCCTTAGGGTTCCTTGTTTTGTAGCTGAATGGGCCCTCTTGAAGGTCACTGAATTAAAGGACTTTCCCCTCCCAGTTTCTCCATCTCACTAATTCTGCCTCCAAGACCTCTTGACCTTCTATTACAGACATCAAAGTCCACTGACATGAAAGTGATTTTAATGTCATAATTTCTGTATTACAAACGCCCCCACAGGTCATGAAGCAGAAGAAGGGTAAAATGAATCGAAAAGAACCCATCTTTTTAGACCACAAGAACATTTTGCACTTGAATTTAAAAAAAAAAAACAACCCACAAAATTGAATGTCCTCTACATTTTCAGTAGGGATATTTACCCATTAATTAGCTAACAAGCCAGAAGTCACAAGAGACCCCCAGTTAGTGACAAATGGCAGAGAATGCATTCTGCATGCCCAGTACTGTTTCCCTTCTGCAGGTAACAAACACATTCATAAACAAAGGACGTACAGTCAACCTTAAAAAGAAGCCTCGTGAAAACATTGTAGAAGGTAAACAGATTTATATTTTTAATCTGACATTATTGGAGCACTTCTCCCGAACTATGAAAACCCTGCTTTAATAATTTAAATTGTTTTCCTCAGTATTCTTCAGCCTACTTCTTTTAAACACCTCTTCATTTTGAGCTAAATTCTTTGTGCTTGATTGATTTTTGTGTTTAAAAGCTTGATTTCAGGTGCTGTTTGATCGCTTAATCTGGGATTGGTGCTGCGTGGGCAGTAGCTCAATTATGGAGGGGGAAGGAGGCGTTTTCGTTGTTGTTGTTTTGGAGTTTGGTGGGGTTTTTTGCTTGTTTGTTTGTTTGTTTGTTTTTGCCAAGCTTTTAGCAAATTGCCATGCCCGTGCCCAGTCTGTCAGGACCCTTCAAAGCTATAGAGTGGAAGCCCAGGAGAACTATATAGCATTGTGTGTTTCATGTGCATGCATACACTTGCATGCCCCTGACACAGCACAAAATACAAGCACACACACACACACACACAAAACCACACACACACACACAAAGCTAGGATTTTGTCCTCCATCTTGTGCAAGGCAGAAATCTGACTAGAAGTGTAGTCAACCCTTGGACTCCCCCCATCATTGCCCACAAAGAATCTACTTCACCTCTCTCCCCCTTTCCCTCTCTCTCTCCCTCCCCTCCTCCCTCCCCCTCCCCTCTCTCCTATCACTCCCTAAGTTCAGATCCCTGCACATCTATGCCTGGTTATCTCGAACATGGGTTTCTGTCCCACTGACTCTTCATAAGACTTCCATGCCTCCCCACTGCCCAGAGGACAAGTTCAGATAACTTAGCTGGGTATATTCCTCATGAGCTGCTGATGATGCTAAAGATTATGAGACTAGAAATGAAATCAAGGTCACAAATAATAGCAGAGTATTTGGCAGGAGACATTTGGCCATGTTAGGGGGTTGTGGGTACTATCCTATCAGTGCTAGAAAGTCACAGATGGTCAGGTTCAAGCAGAGACAGGAGCAAATTTACATAATATTTGAGAGCAAGATGTCTGAAAGCACACACAAAGCTTGACCATGTTACTTCATTGTATGTCCTTAGGTACTTAGCCTTGTCTCTGTCTCTCTATCATCTTTCTATCTATCTATCTATCGATCGATCTATCTATCTATCTATCTATCTATCTATCTATCTATCTATCTACCTCTATCTCTGTCCCCTTTCTATTTTGTATGTGTGTTCATGTATCTCTATGTTATTCGCACATGTCTGCATTTGTATGAGGAGGTTAGAGGTTAATAGCCATTTCTCTCTTCATCAATTTGCCTCCTTTCCTGAGACGGTTTCTCATTGAACTTGGAGCTCACTGATTTGACCACTGTCTGGCCAGCAAGCCCCAGGGAGCTTCTTGTCTCCATGTCTCCAGAGCTTGTCTACAGACAAGTGCCACCACAACCATCTTTTAATCACGGAGCTGAGGATCCAAATCCAGGTCCTCATGTTTGTGCGCAAGCATTTTACAACTGAGCCATCTTCACAGCCTCCGCCTTTATGAACCCACTTCCTTATATTTATAAAATGTAGGCTGAGACCTCCTGCAAGAAAGGCTTGGCTATGAGTTGGAAACGAGGTGCTTAGCCTATCACTGGCTCCATAACCCCCACCCCAAAAATAAAATCTGGCCTTAAGGATTCCTATTCTTGCCATGGTTCTTGGAGAAGACTTTCACAAACCCTTAGGACCGAGTTTAGTCCATTCCCACATGCTCTTGTGACAGCCATCTGTAAAATTTAGGAGCCCACCTTGGGTTTCTTTCTTTCATAAAGCTTCATGAAATGTCGAAGGAATAAATAGTACAGCTGGAAAAATAATAAGCAGCCAAAAATTGAGCCCAAGTTCCACCAGAAATAATAATTCCAGGAAGCAGAGCTACATACACAAAAGGGAACACACTCCAGGATACACATAATAAAGCCACCTTGGCAAAGTGTGTGGCCTGATGGCCAAGCCAGGGGAGTGATGGAATGTAAGACGGGATTGGAAGTTGGACATCTGGAGTGGTGTGCCAACCCACCCAGCAACAATCGAGTTACTGCCACATAAACATGAGCCCCATCACTGTGAAAATCCGGAGTAATTGCAATGAAAATTTCCAAGGTGGAAGAGATCGGGCAGTGGTAATGCTAGAAGCTATGTGTGTAGGCCAGTTGGCTTAGAGCTCACAGCATAGCGCCAGCAGCAGCAAAGTCAAGGCCAGTGCTGGGCTAAGCCATTGGCTCTGACTGTAGGGAAGAGCTCCAGGTTCTCAGGATGAGTAGAACCTTAGTCCCACCCAACCGTCCTGAGACTGCTGGTGTCTGAGGTCAACAGAAAGTTATGGAAGAGTTTGAAGGGTGCAAAGTCAATCACAACAACCATGTCTGAAATTCATATTGGGCAGGCCAATACAACAGCTCACTGAAGAAAAAATAAGGCATTTCTGAACTAGCTGATAAATAGGTCTGAGGCCCCCAAGAGCTTCCCATATATATCCCACCATGCTGCCTAGCTGCTTCCTAGGCTCCAGATTACCTCATGATCAGTACTGACTTCGAAATAGAGGCCTGATGCAACAGGGGCTGCATCCCAATTGGTTGATGCCCTGACTGTTCAGCAAATCTCATGTGTACATTCAGTTCTTCAAGCACTTGTTATGTTTGGAGCAGATAAGCCACGTGATTTTCAGTATGCAAAGTGTCTTCTCAGTCTATACCCTTATGCTTTTTGGTTTAAATATAATTTACCCCTCCAGAGTTCCTGTGACCAGAATTTAATCCCAACCGAGAATATTGAGCACATAGAAACTTCATCTGACGGTGGTATCTGGTGTGTGTGCGCGTGTGTGTGGTATGTGTGTATATTCGTGTGCATGTAGGTTTGGGCTTGTAACAGGAGAGTAATGCATGTGTGCATGTAGGTACATAGGGAGACAGAAGTTAACCTCAAGGTGTTTTGTTTTCGCTTTGCTTTTTCCCATTGCTGTCTACTTTTTTTATGAGACAGGGTCCTTCTCCACTCCCCTGAACCTAGAGTTCACCAATGTGGCTATGGTGGCCACTGAGCTCTAGGAATCCAGTTGTCTCGGATTCCCCAGCCCTGAGCTTCCAGACAAACACCACTATACCTCGACTTTCACTTGCATTCTGGAAATCCACACTTGGGTCCTTATGCCTGGGTGGCAAGTGCTTTATGGAATTAGCTATCTCCCCACACTTCCGAATGTGGGGTCTTAAGGCAGGGCCTCTGGGATGTGACTAGAGTTAGAAAAGTTTATCAGGGTAGAGTTCTATGGTTGGGTGTGGTGGCTTTCTCCAAAGAGAATGGGAAAGCAGAGGAGACACACATCCTTCCTGTCTCATGCCATTGAACCACTTATCACTCTGAGACGGCTGGTCAGAAAGCCATCACCTCCTACAGTCTCAGCACTGTGCCTCCAGACAAGTGAGTCAAAATCAACTTCTTATACAGTTACTCAGCCTTCACTACTTAGTTGTATTTATGCAGAGTGGACCAATATCACTGGCAGGCACGTGCCTAGTGAAGACGGAGGTGACAGCTAAGCACTCTAGTAAAAGGATTTTAGTAATGAGTCTTTGGGGTCTGCACCTCTATTTGCAATCCGCCCTTCATATTTATTATTGATCTCCTACATTCAGGGCATTACACCAGGTACTCGAGGAAGTGCAGAAGATGCATCGCACCCAGAACTTGCTCCTTCCCAATCTAAACACGGAATGGAAATCAAGTCTGCCCTAACAGTACAAGGCATAAGAAGGGGTGGGTTGGAGGAGATGCACAGAAATTATGAGTTTCTGACCCTAGGGACAATCTGGTTATATGGGATTTGGTAAGTATGTAACATCTTTCTGCTTATGTATCTTTAAACTTGTATTAAAAACGTTGAGTTTTGGTTCAAACACAAGGAATGAAGAAGGTCTCCTGTAAATAACAATAATTACAAATACACTGAGCACTTTCTCTTTATTTTCTTTTTATTGGGGGTGGGGTTTGGGGGTGGGTTAGGACAGGGATTCTCTGCATTGCTCTGGCTGTTCTAGAACTCACTGAGCACTTTCTTGTATGGGGTCCGCTGACAGAAATTGAGACAAGAGCTTGGCTGCAGGTTGTTCCGTGGGAACAGAAGTAAGCAAGTGGAGACATTGGGGGGAGCCAAGGAAAGTTGCACTGACTGCTCTGAGCTGGTTAATACTGTGGGCAGCTGAGACTCCATGTTGATGTCGACTGTGGAGCCGTGGAAGCCACATCTAAAATCAACCTTCCGGGTGCAGAGCAGGCACTTTTTCTATGAAATCCAGTCCTTGTTGACTGAATTATAAGTCCCTACCCTTCTTTTCTCTTTTTAGATAAGACCCTCAGGGAACAAAACTAGAAGACAGAATGGGTGCTGAAGATAGGGGCCAGCAGCAGTGTGGGCAGTCTATGTACAGTGCCCACCGCCCATGATCACACACCCGTCAAACAGCACACAAGTCAACAGTCAACCAGCACACAACAAGTCAACAGTCAACCAGCACACAGTAAGCAGGCAGGGGTCTCGCTTCCCACAACTTGGCCCCAGAGATTTCTCATTTTCATGGGGAGGAACTGAGATGTGGAGAGATTGAATGGTCTATTATAGGTCACAGAAGCAGGATATGGCTGAAGGGCCAGCCGATCAACGTTGTTTAAATCTTAAAGCCTGCTTGTCGACATGCTCAAATATCAGCTATATTGAGACTTTTAAAAAAGCCATTGTTTGGGGTTGAAAGGTTACTAAGCAAGTTTATCTAGACTCTGGGAAAAACAGAGACAGATTAAGAAAAAAGACACATACACACACACACACACACACACACACACACACACACACACCATCAGCAGTATGGTTGTGATGTACACCTTTAATCCCACCACTTGGGAGGCAGAGAGACAAGTGGATCTTTATGAGTTCAAGGCCAGACTGGTCTACAGAGTAAGCTTGATGACAGCCAGAGCTACACAAAAAACTTGGTATAGAAAACCAAAAAAAAAAAAAAGTATCTGTAAATGTTTTGAGACAGAATTACAGACAATTATCTCCTCTCAAACACTCAAATATTCATATTTTTTCCTTTACAAACCACACGGCTTCCCATGATCCTATTGAAAGCCTAAGGTTCTAATGCTCCATCATGTAACAGATCCAGTAAAGCTGAGGACAAAGTACTTAGAGCAGTTCATACCCTACCATTCTTCTCGGCTTGTATTTTTAAGAAGTTGAGAACACTGGCTTTTCTGAAGCAAACAGAACACCTTGGATAATATCAAAGGCACCTGTCACTTAGAGAGTGACGAGTGGAGGTGACAGAGCACTGTTCTGCGGGCCTGAGCGTTTGAGTGGGTGACAGAGAAGAGTCCACATTCCACATGGGTTTGTTAAAAAGTCATCACACTCCTGGAAAAGAGGAATGATGTTGTTGCTGGTAGTGATAAGTCAGACATCGGCAGAGCCAAGAAAACGGAGAGGTCCAAGATGTCCTTCTCTTGTCTGGGTCTTAAATGCTTGGTCTTCAGGGACACTTGGAGGGAAGCTCACTACCTGTGGTATTAAGCCCCTAAAATACACATTTCCTCTTGTGAGAGCAGCTCTGTCTCCATCTGATCAAGGCCAATCCCACTGCTCACCGTCAATTTGATTTCACCAGAAGCCTCTGTAAGTGGATTTGGAGTTCATGAGTCATGCTTGGGCCTCAGATGGCTGCTCTCAGTCTCTGTTGCCAGACCCTCCTGGACAACTTTTCACAAGCCTGAGCTCAGCTCTGCTCCACTTTAAACGAGACAGCAGCGGGCTCTCTCACACGCTTCCGGTGAACGCTGTGCCTCCGCTTGGTAGCTCACAATTAGGAGCTTGCTATTGTAGTGGAAGGAAATGCAATAAAGCCATCAGATGCACCTGAAAGGGCTAAAACACCCAAACAGGAAGAGCTGTGTGAGGCTGTGGCCATGGAAGACGATGTTGTTTCCAGTTTTGCAGTCAGTCCCAAGGGAAATAGTGTTTACTAAGGCTCAAACAGGAGAAAACTTACAAGGATGTATTGAGTGGAATCTCAGAAATTAAGAACCCAACTTCTGAACACACACACACACACACACACACACACACACACACACACACACACACACACACACACACACACACCCCTAACATGTCTCAAAGATACCTTCCCTCTCCCTGTCTTACTACATATCCCTTTCAGGGACAGGGGACACCCATTGTGACCATTCGGTTAGCAAATATCCACTCCTCCCTGCATAACATAGGAGGAGACTCCTCAGGTGGAGACTCCCCAGGTAATACTGGACTGTGTCCTGTGACTTGTTTGAGTCAGTGGATTATTAACATATGTGAAAGTGCACGGGCAGTAAATTTGCTCAGGGTTTGGCCTGACCCCACATCCCAGAGTGAAACCATCCCGCTGAGCCCAGCCACCACCACCGGGCTAATTATCTTTGATGGCACAGTTAGTCACTGGCTGTTTGGTGGTCTGTTCCTGACCAATGTATCTTTGTCCTGTTTTGGAGTAAAAATCTGTGTTTTCTTGAAGAAAAATCCACACTGGAAAGTTGCCCTTGGCCCTGTAAAGAAGACCACACCCATGCACATAAAATCAACTCTAATTAAACCCAGTGTGTGTGGGGGCAGGGGGGGGCAGGACAGGGGCATGTTGGGAAGAAGTATTCCTGAGGAAGTCGAAGGACATAAGAGAAGGAAAGGGCTGATTCTTACCAACATACATTATATACATACATGGAATTGTTCAAGAATAAATGAATTACTTCTCAAAGACTGAAGTTATCCATCTGTGGATAAGGTGTGAATTGTCACATGTGTAAATCATAGCTACCATTTACTCTATGGCAGGTAAACTGTTTAATAATTCAAAAAATTTGAATGTATTTAACCCTCTCCATAACCCAAGGACTCAGAATAAATGTCACCATTAGACAGAAAAGAAAACTGAGGTGTAAAGCGATGGCATATTCTGTTAGAGCGCTTCTGACTTCCGAGCCAGGATTACAGTATTCAGGTTTAAGCAAGTCCTGATCATTACTAACCAAGCAAGAAAGTGAACCAATCTCAAAATGCAATACCCTCCTTCGGTATTAACAAACAATGATAACAGATGGTCAAAACTGTGATGCACTCTTGTATGGAGTGCCGGCTAGAGTGTGTCTCTTAGAATACAGGCGAAGGTAGAAATTGGTGCTGATGTCCCAGAAAGCCACCTGGGAATATTTGTCTGGAGCTTGAACATTTGCAGAGCCTATACCGGAGGCTTGCACTTCTCTGATTATATTATAAGGACATGATCAGAGATGCAATCAAAGAGGCATGTGCAAAGTTCCTCAAGACATTGCTCATCACAGGACAATTCAAGTCAACTGAATGTAAAATATCTCCAGAATGCTTAAGACACAGATATTGTTATAGACCAGGACAACATGAAGCCACTAAAAAATCACATCAGGGGTATGAGAAAAAGTTAGCGACAACTCTAAATGGGAGACATCAGCAAAGAGAAACTGCAACATTGTAACACAATTGTATCAGTAATGCATTATTTCTGCATGACCATTATTATTTTCTATAGGGTTTCCTGTTTTAAGCACTTGTTATATTTTGCAGATTTTATTGAATAAGCTTTGTGCTTTGTAGGTGAGCTCTGGGGATCAAACTAGCCACGGAGCTATCCCACCAGCCTTAAGACCGCAGGTTTTATCCCTGTAGATCATAAGCACTGCGAAGACAGAAATCACCATCTGCTTTGCTCACCGAGAGATGCCAACCCCTCGGTGACACAGGTACACAACCCCTAATATGTGCTCAGTAAATCTTTGCAGAACGGATGAAGTCCTACTTTGTCACCCTGTCTCTCCTCTGTGTACTAGTCAGCCTCCATGCATAAAGAAATGCCTGAAATCGCTGACGAGGAGAAAGGAGCTCAACTATGGCTCCCAGTGTTAGAAGGTCTCGTCCTTAGTAAAGTTGCAGAGAGGCAAATTTGCTCATCTCACTACAGGAAGAAAAACTGAGAAAGAGAAAGGAGTCTGATTTCACTGTCCCCTTGGGGGGCACACTACTCCTGACCTAAAGACATAGGTGCTACCTCTTAAAGTCACCACCATGCCAAGTACTGTAGCCCTGCTGGCCAAGGTTATGTGGCAGAAGGCTTAGGCTATCTGTGGTTTCTTAAGCAACCACCCAGTCCAACAGGCTCAGGCATTGCATGTGCCAGGACAGTGGAATGGTTTCTCTGCCTCGTGATGTCTGGGTGCCACTGCTGAGGAAATGTGTGCCTGAGTCTGTTTCTAGCCAAGAGAAGAAAACACGACAGCCTGCAAAGGCTTGACCAACAGAACCTCCTTTGTTCACTTTCTGCAGGCTAGGGATCAGCACGAGTAACCTGTCTGGCTCCCGGGGAAGGCCCTGCTTCTGGCTTGTACATGGCTGCCTTTTGGTTGAGTCCTCAGCGAACAGAGAAGAACAAAAAGCCCGTCTGCTGACTCTTCTCGTAGACATCATCCCCATCCCAGCAGAACGAGACGCTCATGACCTCATCTGACTCTGACCACTCCTCTAAGGGGCCCTCTCTATTATCAGGTTCGAGGTTATGGTTTCAGTGTGAGTTTGGGGGAGACAGAATTCGGGGCTTAGTAATAACAGGAATAGCTGGGTGCCTTGAAAGGTTAGGAGCAAGCACTGCCTGCAGGTTTCTTTCTCTGTGGGCCTTATTCTGGCTTGCAGAGCTGGGGCCCAGTGCATCTGCCTTGGGCTTTTAATTGGATCCATCATGAGTGGGAGACCTACCTTTACTGGACAGGGTACTGGCACTTGAGAGCCTTTTTATTACAACGTATCCTGCTCGTCCTGGATGGATGCCGGGTTTTGTTTTGTTTTGTTTTCAGATATATAATTCCATGTATTTAAGGATACCTTAACTCACCTTATCCTCTTGTCTCTGAAAGGCTGAAGGCCCACCCTCAGGACCTTTCTCTTTTGACTGAGACCATCTGCAAAGTTGAGATTCTGCCCCATGAGGATGAGAAACATTTTTTTCTTCCTATCAAAAGAAGTTAGCCTGACAAGGCCCATATTTCCTGACCCTCCTCTTTCCCTGGGACTTTGTATCCATTCACCGCTGTCAGGAGATTGTGGAGTTGCAGCTCTCACCACTGGGCTGACATGCCGTCATAGCTTGTGAGGGATAAAGCGCAGAGGCCATTTTTGTTGAGTGTGTTGCTAGCCTGGTTTGGGTCTTGCAACACTCATTTTGAAGAAATAAAAAAAGTCTTGCTGAATTACTTTCTCTTGGTTCACATGCTCCTTTGTGAGATAGCGAGATTGCTCTTTCTTTCCTTCCCACCATGAAAACTGTGAGACCCATGGGCCCATCTGCATCTATCTGCATGCTGCTCCAGAGGGCTGTGCCTTGGGCAAGCTAGAGGATCGATCAGACTTCCACTTTCTCAGGATTGTGGTGAGTGAGCGCTGAGTCCAGGCACAGCATGATCATAATTCAAATGTCAGTGGCTGTGTTAGTTCTGTGGCTACTCAATTTCTAATCTTCTGATCAGAAGGTCAGCGTGGTATCACGGATGTACAGTCAAAAAACTGGGCCAGGACAACCTGAGGAGTTTAGAATCTTCTGGTTACCATTCCCTGAGCACTGAAGGATGAGAGGAGATCTTGAGCGCCTAACGCTGCAGAAGAGAGAAGACGCCCCTCCGTGATACTAAATACCTACTCGTTTATACACACTTGGCTCAGTCTGAGAACAGAGAAGAGGGAGGGTTTCTGGCCAGGCTGTGGCATCATTTGGAGCAGGAAAAAAAAGTAAAACAAGAATAGAGATAGGAAATAGAAACAAAATACGGCTCCAAAAAATCCCAAGGCATGGGAACCTTGCCCCACACTTTGGCGCACTAAGCTCCGTGAGAGAGTGTGCCAGGAGGGCAGCCAGGCAGTTACACAACCAAACCATTGCTCAATGCACGCTCCTCACATGGGGCCACACCATCCCTGAGGTGCAGTCCCAGCGGAAGGGCTGGGTGGGAGCCTGTGATAAGAGTGACTTTTAGAAGTGCTAGTGTTATGCCTGGCACTGAAAGGCCTGGCTGGGTCACCTCCGAGGTGCGGGGTTTCTCTGCCAGGCCCCAGTGGAAGGAAGCAGGAGAGAGAGGTTGCCGGGAAAACAAAGCACCCTGTTTCTCTCTTCTGTGCCGTCACTTACATTCCGATGCACATCATGCAGACATTCTCCCTGGCTTGCACTTTTGAGGCCGTTTAATTTTTTATCGTTGAGTTTGAACAATGAAAGCAGGCAGTTTCCTGTTCCTCAACCTCAAACCCCCACCACGGAGGAATCTGGCCTTAAACTGCATTTAAATCCTATAAATTAGCCTCCCTAAAGATGCTTAAGCATTTATGAAAACATTCAAATTTTATATTCTGCGCAATAAAATCTAAAAGAGAGAGAGAGAGAGAGAGAGAGAGAGAGAGAGAGAGAGAGAGAGAGAGAGAGAGAGAAAGGAAAGCTACCCCGAAGTGTCATGTGAAGCTAAGTTGGCAGAGAGCAAACAGTTTAGAGCCGGGAAGCCCCCGGCTTCAGAGCCTGGAGCCTGGGGGCGCTGCCATGGATCAGAGATAAAGTGAATATTCCTGCCTTTATGGCAGAGTCCCTGGAGACTCCCTTATGCTAAACCCAATGGCCTGGGAAGCAATCTCAGTATTAACCCATTTTTGCCCAAGTTGATGCCAACCTTCAACATTCACCAGTTATACCCAAGTTTATGTCAGCTTACAATATTAACCCAGCTATACCCAAGTTTATGTCAGCTTACAATATTAACCCAGCTATACCCAAGTTTATGTCAGCTTACAATATTAACCCAGCTATACCCAAGTTTATGTCAGCTTACAATATTAACCCAGCTATACCCAAGTTGAAGGCAGAGCAGGGAGCCCTCTGACTCCAGCCCAGTTGCTCTGGAAAGCCACTGTGATACAAATCAGAACTAAACTTCATTCAGAGACCTGGGCTACCTTCTCAGGCTATTGACCTGCCTCCGAGCTTGAGCAATGGATCGCTTCGCTCCCAGCCTTAGTTTATTTCTGTGAAAAATGAGTATCTTCTACCACACAGGTTTTCAGTGAGGGCAAACGCCGACACTTGCATTTCTGTAAGTCTATCATTAGTACATTTAAATAAGTGTGTTTGCAGTCACACAGACCCGCACACCACACACACACACACACACACACACACACACAAACACACACACACACATGCACACACACATGCACATGCTCACACACTACAAAATAAGTGTGCTTGTGAAAGAAATGAAGCGCACTAGCATTTCATCCCTTTGCCTACCCCTTCCTCACATTTTCCCCAAAAACACCTGGGCTCTCTGTGACTCTGACAGAAAGAGGTTATACTCTCCTCCTAATCCCCACCCTACTCTCCCACCCCCCCCCAAAAAAAACAAAACTAAGAGAAGAGCTGGGACTATAGCTCAGTCAGTGGTAGAGCACTGGACTCTGGTTTGATCCTCATCAACACAAAACAAAATGGAAGAATAGTTTTGGCTGGTTGTTCTGAGGGCATAGGCTTTCTATTTTTACATGAGCATGTCACCTATACATAAAATGCTAACAGTCAAGAGTGGGGGGCAGGAGAATGGTATGATCAAGGCCAGCCTAGTTCCAAGAAGAAATCCTGTCTCTGAACACCAAACCAAAGAAAGAGACTGAGGAATAATTTGGCCCACCCAGAGACTGACTAAAGCAGACATGGAAGTTCTTAGGTTTGAATGGGTTAGGTTGTAGCCAGGACTTTTCAACCATGCTTAGCAGAAATGCTAACACACACACACACACACACGCACACACACACACACGCACACACACGCACACACACGCACGCACATCAGTTTTCTTTTATTCTCTGATTTATTATCATTTTTCCTGCCTGATTATCATCTTTTCTAGCCATCAAAATTAGGTGGTTACCCTAAATGTCACCTGTGAAGCTGTGTGCTCAGCAAAATTTGAGATTACAGCTGCCAAGGACAAAAACCCAGTTAAGTATCGATCCCCACTTGTCACTTGTCACCGCCTGCAGAGTTTTACCTTTGATTGACTTTACTCTCAGGCCATTCCATCAGTGACAAAGGGAACTGTCACAGTCCTGGTACTTCCTGGTGATGTGCACTGCTGGATCTATGCTCGGAGTGGAGCCTCCCAGGGTAATGTGCCTTCTCGCTTTGTAGGGCCTGGTAGATACTACCCAGGTACACCTTCAGGCTAAATACCCACAATGTGTTGAGGCCAGGAGTGTTTGGAAAGAATTCTTCAGATATTGGAATATTTTCATATCTGGACTGGGGTATATGGGGATGGAACAAGCCTGAACATGAAGTCCTTCCATGTGCCCATTAGTCTCACACATAGGCCTGTGTTGTAAACATTAGTGCTCCTGTGTTTCGATTAGGACTTAACTTATGAGTCAAATGTGGAATTTTGTTTAGGATTTGGAG
This sequence comes from Rattus norvegicus, assembly GCF_021556685.1. NCBI lineage: Eukaryota > Metazoa > Chordata > Mammalia > Rodentia > Muridae > Rattus > Rattus norvegicus. The sequence goes on from NC_141536.1 coordinate 87,842,509, forward strand.
CATTTTAGATATCAGATTTTTTTTTTGTCAAATAGTCATGTCCTAACTGTATCACATTGTGATAGTCTAACTGAGGACTTAAGTTTTCTGTTACCTTTTTATTATTATTATTATTATTATTATTATTATTATTATTATTAACATGAGTATTTATTATATACATTTTGAGTGTTATTCCCTTTCCCGGTTTCCGGGCAAACATCCCCCTAATCCCTCCCCTTCCTTATGGGTGTTCCCCTCCCCATCCTCCCCCCATTGCCGCCCTCCCCCCAACAATCTAGTTGACTGGGGGTTCAGTCTTAGCAGGACCAAGGGCTTCCCCTTCCACTGGTGCTCTTACTAGGATATTCATTGCTACCTATGAGGTCAGAGTCCAGGGTCAGTCCATGTATAGTCTTTAGGTAGTGGCTTAGTCCCTGGAAGCTCTGGTTGCTTGGCATTGTTGTACATATGGGGTCTCGAGCTCCTTCAAGCTCTTCCAGTTCTTACTCTGATTCCTTCAACGGGGGTCCTATTCTCAGTTCAGTGGTTTGCTGCTGGCATTCGCCTCTGTGTTTGCTGTATTCTGGCTGTGTCTCTCAGGAGCGATCTACATCCGGCTCCTGTCGGTCTGCACTTCTTTGCTTCATCCATCTAGTCTAATTGGGTGGCTGTATATGTATGGGCCACATGTGGGGCAGGCTCTGAATGGGTGTTCCTTCACTCTCTGTTTTAATCTTTGCCTCTCTCTTCCCTGCCAAGGGTATTCTTGTTCCCCTTTTATGTTTTTTTTCTTTCTTTTTTTCAGAGCTGGGGACCGAACCCAGGGCCTTGCGCTTGCTAGGCAAACGCTCTACCACTGAGCTAAATCCCCAACCCCTTTGTTCCCCTTTTAAAGAAGGAGTGAAGCATTCACATTTTGATCATCCGTCTTGAGTTTCATTTGTTCTAGGCATCTAGGGTAATTCAAGCATTTGGGCTAATAGCCACTTATCAGTGAGTGCATACCATGTGTGTTTTTCTGTGATTGGGTTACCTCACTCAGGATGATATTTTCCAGTTCCAACCATTTGCCTACGAATTTCATAAAGTCATTGTTTTTGATAGCTGAGTAATATTCCATTGTGTAGATGTACCACATTTTCTGTATCCATTCCTCTGTTGAAGGGCATCTGGGTTCTTTCCAGCTTCTGGCTATTATAAATAAGGCTGCGATGAACATAGTGGAGCACGTGTCTTTTTTATATGTTGGGGCATCTTTTGGGTATATGCCCAAGAGAGGTATAGCTGGATCCTCAGGCAGTTCAATGTCCAATTTTCTGAGGAACCTCCAGACTGATTTCCAGAATGGTTCTACCAGTCTGCAATCCCACCAACAATGGAGGAGTGTTCCTCTTTCTCCGCATCCTCTCCAGCATCTGCTGTCACCTGAGTTTTTGATCTTAGCCATTCTCACTGGTGTGAGGTGAAATCTCAGGGTTGTTTTGATTTGCATTTCCCTTATGACTAAAGATGTTGAACATTTCTTTAGGTGTTTCTCCGCCATTCGGCATTCCTCAGCTGTGAATTCTTTGTTTAGCTCTGAGCCCCATTTTTTAATAGGGTTATTTGTTTCCCTGTGGTCTAACTTCTTGAGTTCTTTGTATATTTTGGATATAAGGCCTCTATCTGTTGTAGGATTGGTAAAGATCTTTTCCCAATCTGTTGGTTGCCGTTTTGTCCTAACCACAGTGTCCTTTGCCTTACAGAAGCTTTGCAGTTTTATGAGAACCCATTTGTCGATTCTTGATCTTAGAGCATAAGCCATTGGTGTTTTGTTCAGGAAATTTTTTCCAGTGCCCATGCGTTCCAGATGCTTCCCTAGTTTTTCTTCTATTAGTTTGAGTGTATCTGGTTTGATGTGGAGGTCCTTGATCCACATGGACTTAAGCTTTGTACAGGGTGATAAGCATGGATCAATCTGCATTCTTCTACATGTTGACCTCCAGTTGAACCAGCACCATTTGCTGAAAATGCTATCTTTTTTCCATTTGATGGTTTTGGCTCCTTTGTCAAAAATCAAGTGCCCATAGGTGTGTGGGTTCATTTCTGGGTCTTCAATTCTGTTCCATTGGTCTATCTGTCTGTCTCTGTACCAATACCACACAGTTTTTAATCACTATTGCTCTGTAATACTGCTTGAGTTCAGGGATAGTGATTCCCCCTGAAGTCCTTTTATTGTTGAGGATAGTCTTAACTATCCTGGGCTTTTTGTTATTCCAGATGAATTTGCAAATTGTTCTGTCTAACTCTTTGAAGAATTGGATTGGTATTTTGATGGGGATTGCATTGAATCTGTAGATCGCTTTTGGTAAAATGGCCATTTTTACTATATTAATCCTGCCAATCCATGAGCATGGGAGATCTTTCCATCTTCAGAGGTCTTCTTCAATTTCTTTCTTCAGAGTCTTGAAGTTCTTATTGTACAAATCTTTTACTTGCTTGGTTAAAGTAACACCGAGGTACTTTATATTATTTGGGTCTATTATGAAGGGTGTTGTTTCCCTAATTTCTTTCTCGGCTTGTTTCTCTTTTGTGTAGAGGAAGGCTACTGATTTATTTGAGTTAATTTTATACCCAGCCACTTTGCTGAAGTTGTTTATCAGCTTTAGTAGTTCTCTGGTGGAACTTTTGGAATCACTTAAATATACTATCATATCATCTGCAAATACTGATATTTTGACTTCTTCTTTTCCAATCTGTATCCCCTTGACCTCCTTTTGTTGTCTGATTGCTCTGGCTAGAACTTCAAGAACTATATTGAATAAGTAGGGAGAGAGTGGGCAGCCTTGTCTGGTCCCTGATTTTAGTGGGATTGCTTCAAGTTTCTCTCCATTTAGTTTAATGTTAGCAACTGGTTTGCTGTATATGGCTTTTACTATGTTTAGGTATGGGCCTTGAATTCCTAATCTTTCCAGGACTTTTATCATGAATGGGTATTCAATTTTGTCAAATGCTTTCTCAGCATCTAATGAAATGATCATGTGGTTTTGTTCTTTCAGTTTGTTTATATAATGGATCACGTTGATGGTTTTCCGTATATTAAACCATCCCTGCATTCCTGGGATGAAGCCTACTTGATCGTGGTGGATGGTTGTTTTGATGTGCTCTTGGATTCGGTTTGCCAGAGTTTTATTGAGTATTTTTGTGTCAATATTCATAAGGGAAATTGGTCTGAAGTTCTCTTTCTTTGTTGGGTCTTTGTGTGGTTTAGGTATAAGAGTAATTGTGGCTTCGTAGAAGGTATTTGGTAGTGATCCATCTGTTTCAATTTTGTGGAATAGTTTGGATAATATTGGTATGAGGTCTTCTATGAAGGTCTGATAGAATTCTGCACTAAACCCGTCTGGACCTGGGCTCTTTTTGGTTGGGAGACCTTTACTGACTGCTTCTATTTCCTTAGGAGTTATGGGGTTGTTTAACTGGTTTATCTGTTCCTGATTTAACTTCGGTACCTGGTATCTGTCTAGGAAATTGTCCATTTCCTGCAGATTTTCAAGTTTTGTTGAATATAGGCTTTTATAGTAAGATGTGATGATTTTTTGAATTTCCTCTGAATCTGTAGTTATGTCTCCCTTTTCATTTCTGATTTTGTTAATTTGGACACACTCCCTGTGTCCTCTCATTAGTCTGGCTAAGGGTTTATCTATCTTGTTGATTTTCTCAAAGAACCAACTTTGGTTCTGTTGATTCTTTCTATGGTCCTTTTTGTTCCTACTTGGTTGATTTCAGCTCTGAGTTTGATTATTTCCTGCCTTCTACTCCTCCTGGGTGTATTTGCTTCTTTTTGTTCTAGAGCTTTTAGGTGTGCTGTCAAGCTGCTGACATATGCTCTTTCCTGTTTCTTTCTGCAGGCACTCAGCGCTATGAGTTTTCCTCTTAGCACAGCTTTCTGTTGCCTTTAATTGTCTCTTTCAATGGTGTGTGTGTATGTGTGTGCGTGTGTGTGTGTATCTGTGCATATGTGAGTATAAGTACCCTTGGAATCCAGAAAAGGATGCTGGATTCCCTGGAGCTGAACTTACAAGTGAGGCATCTAATATGAGTACTGGGAACCGAATTCAGATCCATTGCAAGAGCATAATGTAATCTTAACCACCAAGCCATCTCTCCAGCCCTTTATTTAACTTTAAATTTCAGCATAGGCGCCACATGGAGTTAGCTGCTCTCTTATTGACAAGACACATTAGACACTATGCACTAAAAATTTGAGTGAGCTCAGTGCTCGAGTTACAGAAATACAATATGAAATATAGGTAATGCTATAGAATTTTAATGTGAATCCCACATGTAATTTAAGTTTTCCTAGCCTTCCCCATTGAGGTTAAAAATAAGGGTAAAACTAATTTCATAATGTATTTTGTTATTGATTTAGTCAAAGTTTTATTTCAACGTGTAATCAATACAAACATTGAGATAGTATACGTTCTTTTTTCTGCCTACCAGCTCTCCCAACTATGATGTGCACCGTAACAATGCATCTCATCGGGGCCAGCTGTACTTTAAGCCTTCAATTGCAATAGTTGGTTAGTGGCTAATGATGGGTGATACGACACAGATTAGTGCCAGCCTGGGGCTACCTTTCCTACCTGCTGCTCGGCTTTTAAAGCTCTCTACTAAAAAGCACTTGTGTTTAACTAAAGTTTCTAAGCAGTGATGTTCAGTGGAAACCATTAAACACAAAGCCCACTGCATTCATTTCCACCAAAGCGTACATAGTTACGCAAAAATATTTTGTGTTTCCTTTCTGATGATGTTCCTGGTTCTTTCTCTTTGATTTATGCCAATTAACTAATCTCACCGATGTGTCAATATTTACTGCTCATGATTCAGGAGCCTCCACATCTTGAAGAAAGGCAGTGTGTGACTGTGTTCCTTGGAATGCCGGAGCTCGGTGCCTGGCAATTTCCATGTCAATAATTTCCATTAGTGTAATGGGATGCAATAGAGGCTGCCTCTGGAATGAGGGTGTGTGATAAAGAAAGCAACCATGGAGAATCGCTTAGCAGCCAAGTAGATAACCAATCAGCCAATGATCTGATCAATGGGTGTTAGATACACTAAGAACAGAAGATGGTCCTAGAGTATCCATTAGCAGAAACACTAACAAATAAATTACCTAATCATAATCAATAGAGCTGGCTGAGCATGACCTCCATGGATGCAGAAGCAATGTGGAAAATTTGCATACCTCCACTGGATTGTCTTTTAGAGCTTACCACTCCTGCACCAGCCCCTCACCAGTCCCCTTTAGCACCCTTTCTAAGTCAGCTTGTTGCTTTGTTCTTTACAGGTAATGAGAACCAGAGAAAAGCAGTCCCGTAGGTTTTCTCCTCTCCTGGGTGCACCTCGCATGCTCAATATTTGCTAACGGCTTTGCAGGAGAAAGCTGCAAAGGTGCACCCTGTACTTCCCCCAGGCAGGATGCAAGAGGGAATCGGAAAGGGGGACAGCAGGGGTGGGGGTAGCAGGTGTAAGGATCAGAAGTCTCTTCAGTCTGTCAGCCTGGCCCGAAGTGGGCTGGTGCTGGTGCAGCAGAAAGCAATTTCTGCGCTCTGTGTTCTGCAGGTTTTCTGATCAAATTCGCCCCCCCCCCTTAGAACAGCTTATGTCCTTTGATTTCATACACTCCATAAGCATTTACACATTACGAAGTTAGCCGACTGGGAGAAGACAGGATAACGATCTTACCATTATGTATTATTTAACTGATATTAAGCTTTCATTTGCTTCTTTGGGAGGAGCAAGATTTTGCTTTGCTTAGAAAAGCGATCATGAATGGGCTGCACATGAGCTGTCTTCGCCGTAAAAACTCTGGCCCTGTCTTCAATGAGCTTGGCTGAGGATAGAGACAGAGACATCCTGAACCCCTTTAATGTCCCCTCTCCCTTCCCTTGTCACTCTGTGCCTGGGAAGGAGACAGAGACATTGACTAAAGCCCAGAGTGTGTCAGGTTAACATACCTACGTTTATTGAGATTTGTTTCTGCAAAGGCATGGTTAGTACCACCACCACCACCACCACCACCACCACCACTACCACCACCACCACCATCACCCTGCCCCCAAGGTCATTATTTGGAATATGGAAAGTAGGAGAGCCCCATACCCACCCTAGTTACACAATCTTGTAATGCTAGCATTCCAAGAGAAAATGTTAGCAGGAGCCTTTGACACTGTTTTCTTGTAACAAGGAAATGAACCTAGGACACTGAGCCAGGGCTATTGTTTATGGTCCTCTAACCACAGTGCTTGTGTTACTGGGGGTCAGCATCAAGCTCCCAAGGAGGAGACCAATGAAGCCAGCATCCTTATCACTTCCAAACAGCAAAGCACACGAGGGCTCAAGAGCTACAAGCCAAATTCTTTGGAGCGATGTATGGGAAATCAGGTGTGTACATCAAAAAGGAAGCAACAAATCCACACTTTGTAAGAAAAAGTTCCGAGCTAAATATTCATATAAAAGTTGGTGTTAAAGGGTGGGTTTTTAAAAAAAAAGTAAAATTATAACTCGTTAAAAATGCAAAATGTACAAGATGTCAAGGGTTTTATACAACTTAATTTAATGAGAGAGCCAGAGATGTTCTGAAGGTTCAAGGTGAATTCAAAGAGCAAATACGTGCACAGGCAAGCAGTCAGGAGCATGGACACCAGCTTTCTCTCATAGATGCAAAGTCCTTCAGAGGAGAGTTGGGGAGGGAGATTCCTAAAGTTCACTTAAATGGGATGGAGATGCCTGTCCCCCAGGGTACTGACCGCTCTACAGAGTTTCCTCCCTGGTGTATGGCCTCACTTCTGAGACAATGGATCTCATTGTCCTGATTATGTGACAGAAGAGGGCACAGGTGAAGGGGTTTTAGCAGCAGTAATTAAATCTTTGAGACAGGGTAATCAAAAAAGGAGCTTATCTCAAATAGGTCTGAGCTAATCAAGCAAACCCTTAAAGGGGGAGATTTGGAATAGAAAAGCTGCCACTGGCCTCTGAGAAACAGGTTGTTAAAAGTGGAGGAGGAGGAGGGGAAACCGAAAAGAGCTCCGCTGCTGCTCCCTTCGAGGACCAGCACCCCTTCAGGTTTCTCACAACCCCCTATCACTCCAGTTCCAGGGGATGCCCTTCCCAATGCCATGGGCACCTATACTCATACAAGCACATACTCCCCCCGCCCGCCCCCCACATACACATACACATTAAAAAAAGAAGATTGAAGAAGGCATAGAGAGGAATACAAGCCAAGGCTAAAATCTGAGAACAACCCACAGCCAACTGCAGGGACCTCAATCCTACAACTGCAAGATGCACTCTGTCCTTGTCAGTGAGGTTGAACAAGGAACTGTTACTGGTGGTTGAGGTCTAGGCTGCGTGTTTCCAGGTTCTGGGTGTTGGTATTCTGGGCCCAATACTAGGTACACACCAGTGGCCAAGTAGCAATCAAAGCTTCAGTGCAGATCAAGAAAAAAAAAACATTATCATACATGACAGGGAACTGTGTGAGTGACCACCGTGCTCATGGGTGCTTTGGGGAGGTCTCTTTTGACAAGATTCAAGAGGACACACAGTTGTGTTGCTAAAGAGTATCAAGTAGGTGGTTCTCTGTCTTGATGGACAGACTTAGATTATATAAAGCCTTTGGTCACTGGGAACGTGCTGTGATGCACCTTATTTGAATTGTGTCTATGCCCAATTATGCATAGGAATAGGGGTTCCCCTAAAAAGTTCCCTCAAGATTTGCCTTGCTGAGCATGTTACCCCAAATCAGTCTAGGTGGAATCAGCCCCCATCTTCTCCACCAAGTTATGTTCTAAGATATATTTGAATAAAAGCTACCCGTAAGAGGGGAGTTATTTGAAGGTCGTCTCAGGTAGGGGAAACTTATTCCATTGTTAGGAGTGGGGTTCCCTGCAGGGTCATGCTAGTGTCCACTGTTTGCCATCAGGTCACTGAGTTATTGGAAGAGAGTTGTGTATAGCCAAGCAAGTCCCAGGGTACTCACCTGTCTCAGAACCTCAGTTCCAGACGAGAAGGCAGTGAGGGGCAGCCCCTTTGCTTCAGCTAGGACAAAGAGAAGATCCAGTTCATGGCTACCCAGATGCCCTGCCCCCCCCCCAATGCAAGGTAATGCATTTATATTGTATCAAGATGCTAAATTTGTAGTAGTTTGCCGGGCAGCCATAGAAAACGGGCCACCTCTGCAGTGATGTAACTGGAAATTCTCTTGCTGACAGACCCAGGCAAGGTCCTAGGCTCGGCTGCAGTGTTTATATGGATCACCACTGCAGTGATTGGGTCCAGATTCTGAAAGATTCAGACTTAGTAAGGCACTTTGATCAGTCGTTACATGGAGGCTGCCTGTGCCCTGGAAGGGAGTCACTCTTTGGTAATAATAACAGCAGTTAACACACACACTCACCACGTACTCATCTCTGTTTTAGTGCATTGCATAGTCTAAACGGTAACTTGATAAGTGGTTATTATTATTTTATCTTTATGCTGCAGATGAGGAAACCAAGGCAGAGAAAGATTCAGTGACTCCCCCAAGTCCCAAGTAAGTGAGTGTCAGAGTTAAGATTAACACTGAGTCCTAGTGATTAACCCTGAAGTGATATGTTTATAATGCAGGATTTCTTGAGCTTGCAACCTGCTATATTAGGTCTTTCTGAAGAGTGCCTTGCCTTTCATTTGACTTCAGTATTAGTAACAATAACCAGTTTTTAGTCACATTACACTCACAGTTTACCACCTACTGAACAGTGACTGTCAGCTCCTCTGTGAGCCTACTCTTCGCACTGTCTTTGGAAGAAGTATTCTTTCTCCCCAAGGTACTCTGCCTTAGAGATTGGCACTGCTCAGTGCTCCGTGAGGGTCCAACCCTGGGCACAGGCTGCAAGCAAACATCCCACAGCTGCCCACAAACAATAGCTAACAAAGGATGAATAGGTGCCTCGAGTTTCCTGTTTACAACCTCTATCCAATGGGACTTGTCCCAGACAAGTGTAAGGCTGGCGGTGGATTAACAAGGGCTTGGTTATTTTACCCGGGAGAACAATGGTTGTTCTGACCAACACTTTTGCTTCATTCCATCCCTGGCTTCCATGGAGTGTTACAGGAGGCTCTATGTGTTCCCCCTCAGCTTTGAGGGAGAGAAGCCCACGAAGCATCTGCATGAACAATGAGTCTTGTCTGAAAGAGAGTTCTGTACCAACACTCCGGATCCAGTTCCTGTGTGGGTGGGCTGCTCTGTGAGGGGAAATGGTGACAGTCCTCATTCCAGTGCGCTCTCTCTCTCTCTCTCTCTCTCTTTCTCTCTCTCTCTCTCTCTCTTTCTCTCTCTCTCTCTCTCTGTATGTGTGTAGTTGTGTCTACAGGTTTGCATGCACATGTGGGTTAGAGTACAGATAGATGCCAGATGTCAACCTCCCATGTCTTCCTTATTTGCTTTACCCTGATTTTTTTGTTTTATTTTGTTTTGTTTTGAGACTGTCTCTCACTTTTCCCTGATTAGGCTAGGTTGCCTGAGAAGGGAGTTCTAGGCATTCACCCGTTGCACCCCACCCCCCACCCCTTCACATTAAGATTAAAAGCTTGTGACACCGTGCCTGGCTTTGGCACATGGGTTCTGGGGGCTGAACTCAGTGTTCATGCTTGCCGCACCAAGCACTTACTGATGACTGAGTCATCTCTCCAGCTCTCTAGTATTCCTTTTCCTCCCTCAAAAATCACTAGCATTCCCTCGCCCGTTTTATTCTTGACTCTTTTTTCCTAATTACTTATTTCTTTTCCATTTATTATGGTGGAGTGCACAGCCAGTGTCGGAATCAGATTGCCTGTTGAGCTATATCTCTCCAGGTAACAGTGAAGAACTTTCCAGGGCTGGGAGTTGGAGTAGCCCATATCCAACTCTTGGGACCAGAAATGCTCTGGCTTTGAGTCAGGGGTGGAAAACTTGCACCATGCTGGATGTTACTGACGACCCAGAACCTAATCTCCCTTCTTTTGATGATCCCGCCCACAGATCTTCCTTCTCAGTGTTGGACTCCAGCTGAATCATACTCCTGGCTCAAGAATACTGCAGGTCATTTAGTCTGAAGCAAATCAGGACATCACAATCCCATGGGCTCTAATGGTTGACTTAGGATAATTACATGACAAGGTGAGCCAACCTGAGGAGTAAGGATGATTTCATAGGAATTCTGGGAAGGAGATTCATGCTAACCTATTGAACTTCAGAGGGAGGCACTTTTCGAACCTAACAGGAAATACTGACAAGAGGTGACAGTCAAGCCTTGAAGGGGACAAGATAGACAGTGGACACCAGAGTCAGGGTTTCATCCTCTAAATCAGTTTCCAGAAACTAAGTCTACCGACTTAACACATTTTCTCAGGGCACTGACTTGGGTCAGGTTTCCACCGCCTCTCATGGGGAAAAGCTAATTTTTTCCTACCAGGGAAGACTGAGGAAAATCTCCGAAAGTAAGAGCAGAGGCCCATGGTCAAGCAGGCATGCTCACCCGAGGCTGTCGCTCTTTTCCATTTATCAGGAGAGAGCAGAACCCTCAGCGCCTGCTTTTAAAGCCATTAGCTTTGCTGTTCTCTTCCAACTGAACCTGACATTTTGATGGGGTAGGAGTATCTGTCCAATTTACTATTCACATTTTGCCCGGGTCTGTCTTACAGTGACCACAAATACAGGTTGATGCCTCAATAAAAGTCATCCAGATCTGGTTGTGGCTACCGTGTTTTTTAAATGCACAGCATAGCATCTCCACTTAGGTGTATGAAGACACCTAAGTTCCGGGTTTGACCCGTCTCTCGGCAGATGCTTCCAGGGGAGCAAGGACCACAGCGCAAATTCAAGTTAGGGTGGACTTGACACTCTTATCTCTCACTGTGCAAAGATAGCTCACAGGGATGAATTACCAGCCTGGCTTCTTAGAACCATGTGTTTGGAGCTCTGGCCAACTAGTGTTACTTGGATCAGGGTAATTACTATTGTTTGGTTTGGTTTTGATGTGTGGTCTTTAAGATATATCAGTGTGATATTAATATTGATCATCAACTTGATGGGATCTAGGATCACCTAAGAAACAAGGTTCTGGACATGCCTATGAAGGGTTATCCAGATAAGGTTAGCCTCCAGTCTGGCCTGTGAGGGATCATCTTGTTTAGGCTGACTGAAGTAGGAAAAGCCATCCTAGAGATGAGCGGCATCCTTCCCTGGGTGTGGATCCTGGAGTACATGAAAAGAATTGACCTGAGCACTGGCATTTACTGTCTTCTGCTCCATGACTGTGGGTGCCTGTGACAAGCTGCCTTCAGCTCCTGCTCCCAAGACTTCCCATCATGGTGGACCACACCAGTGGTTCTCAGCTTTCTTAATGCTGTGACCCTTTAATACAGTTCCTCATGTCCTGGTGACTCTCAACCATAAAATTGATTCATTTCCACTTCCTAGCTGTAATTTTCTGCTACTGTTATGAATCCTAATCCGGTATATAGAATGTCTGATATGCTAACCCTGAGAAAAGGTTGTCTGACCCCCAAGAGATGGTTGACAGCCACTGGGCTATATCTTCAAACTCAAAGTCAATATATCCTCCTTCATCCTTTAAGTTGCTTTCATTCAGGGAACCTTGTCACAAGATCAAGACAATTAAGGAAGGGGAAAGGAGCATTTTGCCACCTTTGCCTAAGATATTTGCCATGCGGTTGGCCGTTCTTATCATCTCAAGCAGGTTTATCTGTGAGAAAGATGCCTTCAGATGCTTTGATCTAGGAGCAATCCATCCTTACTGAAAGCATTCTGGTCAGGCTGTTTGTCTCAGGCTTGCTTCTCCAGTGTGCTTCACTGAGTAACTGCTAAGAACCCTTGATTTCTATCTATTTTTATGTTCTTTAAGGTTTCCACCTTCCCTAGCTTTGGTGATGTTCTGTTTCAGCAAGCCAAGAATGAGCTTGCATACCAGGACACTTATGCTGCGACACGCGAGTGGGAGAGAACAAAGAGAACCTGTCTTGGTCAGTGTCCTATTGTTGTGAAGAGACAACATGATCACAGCAGCTCTTGTTTTAAAAAGGCATATAATTGGGGCTTTCTAATAGATTCAGAGGTGTAGTCCACAGTCTATATCATCATGGCAGGGAGAATGGGAGCACGCAAGTAGACGTTGTACTGAGAAGTAGTTGAGAGTTGTACATCTGGATCTGCAGGCATCAGTAAGAGAGAGGGACACTGTGCTCAGCTTGGATTTTTGAAACCTTTAATCCCATCCCCCAGTGACACACTTCCTTGAACAAGGCCATACCTCCAATAAGGCCACATCTCCTAATCCTTCTCAAGTAATGCCACTCTCTGAAGACTAGGCTTGAATATATATGAGCCTATGGAGGTCATTTCTTTGTTCAAACAACCACAGGATCTATAAATACTTCTTCTATTGAAGACAAAGACAACCTTAGCTCTTTGAACGCTTGAAAATATGTTTCCAGCTTCTTGGAAGTTAAAGGCTAATTTGAGCTCCTTAATTCTTTAGGCAGGGAGAATGGCCAGAGAGAATTTGGAAAGGGGTTAAAACTGAGCAATTACTGGCATTTAAAATATGACATCCCAAATAACCTAAATTACCTTTCAGGCTTTTAAAAGTCAGTTTAAAAGAATCACTTTGGAACCTACAACCATACTGTGACTTTTAATTTCGTGAGCCTTTTCAAATAGTAGGAGAAAGTGAGCCCTTCCACATCCTGGGAATACATAAATGATCATATTTATTTGTTTGGGTCAAAGATCATTTCCTGGTGTAGAATTAAAATCTACTTCAAGGTACCAGTCACATGTGTGGAGGTCAAACTATACCACTCGATGCTTTTAGGACATCAGCCCTGAATTTAAGAGCTGTGTTTTTCTTGTTTTTCTCCCCGGTCTCATAGAGCTAAGCCTTGGCAGATAAGTCTTGCTGCTGTTTGCATCGTGGTTGGAATGGGGTGAGCAGCAGAGAATTCACACAAAAGGAAATCCACCTGCCCTGTCTTGCAATCTGACCTTAACTGCACAAGGGCATGTTCCTACATGAGTCTCTGGATATTGTACTAAGAATGTCACATGTCATTGACACAGTTCAATTTTGCAACCTAACTGATTAAAAACCTAATTCAATTGCAAAAGCAACTTTTGGCATCAGCATGAGCATCTTCTCAAAATATATTAGAGTTGCCCTTGACAGATGATCCTAGATGGGTCTAAGAAGGCTGTTGACAGATATCCCCCAGCAGATCTGACTACATTGACATATTGGAGGAAGGCCCTATGGGAAATGTCTCCACTGGCCTGAAGGGACAGAGCAAGATGGAGGCCCTTCAGAAGAATTGCCAATAAAGACTGAAAATGAAAACAACCTTCCTGGGGTGATTTGGCAGTGTGTGTTGAGCCTTAGAAATCCATGCCCTTTGACCTTGTACTTCTCAGATTTTAACCGAAAGTCCTTCTCAGACATGTGTGAAAATAGTCATATTTAAAGACTGTTCACTGCAGCATTACATAGAGAATACAGAAGAATTGGATCCCCACAGCCCATGGGCAGGACAGTTTACCTATCGAGAACAGTTGGGCCTCCTCAGCCATGGGCTCCATATCTATGCATTCAACGAACTTTACATAGAAAATGTAATCAGGTTTCTGATGGTTGCTTTTGCACTGAACATATATTGCCTTTGTTTTTTAAATGTTTCATTACTCACTAAACTACATGGTATAAATGCTCATACAGCTTTTACATTGCATTAGGTGTTGTATGCCATGTAAAGACAGTATAAGGTAGTCTAACGAGCATAAATATGATAAATGAGGAAGCCCACAGACTATACCTAAGGCTACTACGGCAGTTAAGAACACCTTGCTGCTCTTGCAGAAGACTAAGATTTACTTCCTAGCATCCATGTAGAACAACTCACTACCACTCTAGCTCCAGGGGATCTGAAACCCCTTTTCTGGCCTCTGAGGGCACCCCCACTTACATGAGCAGACGTATTCCCAGACACATATCCTGAGGGGTCTATCCCACCTAGATAACAGTGGATGGCTACATATTTATAGTCATACTTCCTATGACTAAAAGAAAACAAGGGTGTGATGGTTCGAATGATAAGGCTGCCCACCCAGGTAGACTCATATATTTGAATGTTTGGTCCCCGGGTGGTAGCAGGATTAGAAGGTGTAGCCTTGTTGGAGAAGCTGTGTTACTGGCAGCAAGTATTGAGGTTTCAAAGGCCCATGGCATCTCCTCCTGTGTCAATACCGTGTCTGCCAGCCTGCTGATACCATGCTTCCCGCCATGATAGTCATGGACCCATTCTCTGAAACTATAAGACTACAGGTATGCATGCACATGTGTGTTAGAGTATGGATGCCAGTGGTCAACCTCCATGTCTTCCTCAATCATGCTTCACCCTGTTCATTTGTTTGTTTGTGTGAGAGACTGTCTCCCCTTCTCCCTGACTAGGCTTCCGAGCAGGGAGCTCTAGGAATCCACCTGTTTGCACACACCCACCCCTTGGTATTAAGATTAATAGTCTGAGCTTTCCGCCGGGGCAGCCATCTTCCAGTAACTCGCCAAAATGACGAACACAAAAGGAAAGAGGAGGGGTACTCGGTATATGTTCTCTAGACCTTTTAGGAAACATGGAGTCGTTCCTTTGGCCACATACATGCGAATCTACAAGAAGGGTGATATTGTAGACATCAAGGGAATGGGCACTGTTCAAAAAGGAATGCCCCATAAGTGTTACCATGGCAAAACCGGAAGAGTCTACAATGTCACCCAGCATGCCGTGGGCATCATTGTAAACAAGCAAGTTAAAGGCAAGATTCTGGCCAAGCGGATCAATGTGCGGATTGAGCACATCAAGCACTCGAAGAGCAGAGACAGCTTCCTGAAGCGGGTGAAGGAGAACGATCAGAAGAAAAAGGAAGCCAAAGAGAAGGGCACCTGGGTTCAGCTGAAGCGCCAGCCTGCGCCACCCAGAGAAGCGCACTTTGTGAGGACTAACGGGAAGGAGCCCGAGCTGCTGGAGCCCATTCCATATGAATTCATGGCCTAATGTACGCAGAGGAAATAAAGGACCTGGACTAAGTCTTCTCCTTAGGTTGAAGTGTGGTGTCTTCTCCCTGAAAGAAAATGTTAAAGCAAAAAAAAAAAAAAAAAAAAAAAAAGATTAATAGTCTGAGACATCACGGGAAACTTTAGAAGACTGAAGAGTTAGGATTTGTACTTCAAATCAGAACAAGTACAGAAAGCAGCTTTGCTATCTTCTTCAAACAAAGTTAAGCCCCTGGTTGTGTTTTCATGGGGCCTTTATATACTGCTCAAGTCAAAACTGGACTTTCATCAGAAAACGGTTCTTTAAAGAAACAGCTCTGGAAACATTTTATGAAGTTACCAGTCAAGGTCAAGAGAACTCATAGTCTCAACAACAGAAAGAGAGGGGACACCCGTGTCTGTGTCTAGACCAGTAATTCTCAATGTGGAGTAATTTCGCCCATCAGGGGACATTTGTTAATGTCTGGAGATTTTCTGGTGGGTTTGTCTGAGGTGTTTGTTGTTAAGAACAGCCTTCTACAGCAAGGTGTTAAAAAAAAACTCGCCTAAAGCATCATTGTCAAGGTTGGAAAGCCCAGCCTAGACCATGTCAAAGATTTAGGAGGAAATTACCAAACTTCGGGCTATGGAGGAGGCTCGGAGGATAAGGGCATGCACCAGGAGAGCATGAGGACCTGAGTTTGGATCCCCAGCATTCCTGTAAAAAGCCAGGTTGGGCTACACCTGTCTGTAACACCAGAGCTCTAAAGGGTGGAGGGAAGAGTCCTGGCCTTAGGACTTGCTAGGCTGTATCCCAAGTTCAAGCCCAGTAGAGGCCTTATCTTTAAAGAATAAGACAGAAAGTGATAGAGCAGGTCACTTGATAGTCTTCTTTGACCACACACACACACACACACACACACTGATGATTTGAATGAGAATGTCTCCCATAGGCTCACACATTTGAATACTTGGCTCCCAGTTGATGGTGCTGTCTGAGGGACATTTTGAGATGGTATGTTCTTATTGGAGGAAACACATCACTGGGATAGATGGGCCTTGAGAGTTCATAGCCTGTCTCACTTCTGAGTGCTCTCTGCTTTGTGTTTGTGGTTGAAGCTGCTTCCTTCTCCTGCTGTTAGGCCTGCTCTTTGCTGCCAGGCCTCCCTGCCATGATGGATTCTAGATCTCTCTGGAACTGTAAGTCAAAGTGAACGCTTCCTTCTGTAAGTTGCCTTGACTGTGGTGTTTAATTACACAGAGAGGGAAAGAGGAAGAGAGGGAGAGGGAGAGGAAGAGAGGGAGAGGGAGAGAGGGAGAGAGGGGGGAGAGGGAGAGGGAGAGGGAGAGAGGGAAAGACTGATTTGTCAGTCTGCACTCTGGCAGTGAAGGAGAAGGAAGGAGCTGCTAGGAATGGATAGACCTCTCTAGGTCTCCGTACAATTGCTGGAAGACTGGGTGGGGTGGAAAAGGATGGATTCTACAAACATACATGGTTGGTTTGGTACATATAACATCTTAATGAAAAAATTAAATTCACTAAATGAAATCACACTATAGAGCTCGGTTTTTGTCTCAACTCAACCTTTGGCCTCAGCATCTTGATTAACTGGAATTACATGACTACCCCACTTTGGCTTAAAATCTCGACTTAACTGGAATTTATATGAGAAAACACCCAATCTGGCAAACTTCTTTTCCTCCTCTAAATACAAGGAGAGAGGAACAAAATAGGGAAAGGAAAAGGCTCATTTCAAAAACTTGAGAAGGGTCGCAGGGCCAAGGATGAATTCTACCTGAGTCCTATTTTGTTTTGCTTTCTTTTTCTCCAGACAATGGGAACTGGGGTCCAGCCTGACTGAAGTGCTTTCGATTACAATTTAGGGTGAGCTACGCTTCTGAAGTCAGGAAACTCAACACATTCTTTTCACCAAACTTCCCAGTAACGAGGCTTGGTGGGAAAAGGACTTTCTGGTTAGCGCTGAGGTAACCTGGAATCTCCCATGCCTCAGACATTTTGACTAATTGACGTTTTCCTGTAGTCTGTATTCTCGGAGATAGCCTCGACCTTGGCAAGGCTTATAGGAAGTGCCACTGACAGTGTTTAACATTCAAATCCAAACGTCTTTTTTCTGCTCTTTCCATCTGTGATGCTGGAATGCATTAAAACAAGAGTGTAACATCCCTTTGTAATAAAGGGAAACAAGTCGACCGTGAGAGTTTTCTTTTGTTAAAATCTAAATGTAGTGAAACATTCCATAGGCAGAAAAGCGTTTGTTACAGCAAAAGAAGATAAAATTTGTTGATCCTGGCTTGCTGTATATTCTGGATTGAAGATGGGAGGCTCTACAGTGTTGGATGGGTGTCAAGAGTTGGGACAGGTTGATTTGAACTATGCTTGGCCAGGGATGAGCCACAGGGAGGGACTATTTCTCCTACACTTCTACATTGAAAGGTCTCCATACTGGCTGTTTTGTATGCAGCCTTCTTACCAACCGGCAGCATCAGCATGTAAACCCCAGTAGCTGAAAGACAGGAGAAGACGAAAAAACAAAGCCAACATTCTACAACTCCAATAGCTTTTAATTAGTCAAGAGAAATCAATGCTTCCAAATGTTCACTGCGGAGAGAGGCAGAGCCAGATGGTGGCGGCATGCTCTGAGTCCATTTGAACATCTGGGCTCCTCACCTTTGCCTTCTTTTCTTCCACCATTATAAATAAGACGTTAAAGATCACTATTGTCTGTGCCTACTAGATGTAGCCGTGCTTAGTTCAGAAAATGCAACACTATCAGATTAACACCCGTTCAACACACACACACACACACACACACACACACACACACGTTCAACACACACACACACACACACACACACGTTCAACACACACACACACACACACACACACACACACACACACACACACACACACACACACACCAGCCCTGAGGATATCATGCATTACACAAAGTCACCCGGATTTCATTTAACAGGGTATTTGTAGTTAAACTCATTGTAAACCTGACTGAATTTGAAATTACCTAGAGGACACAGCTCTGGGAGTATCTGTGAGGGTGTTGACAGAGATGTTTAGTTGAGGAGAAAAAACCCACCCTGAATTCAGGTGGCTCGTCCCATGCATTGGTGTCCTAAACGTATGAGTAAGGTGGGAGCAAAGACCAATGCCACTTTCTGACTGCAGACACAATATGGTCAGATTGTCCCATGATCTTAGCATTGTGCTCCCCTACCGTGATCAACTGTATCCCTTCAAACTGTGAGCCAGGGCCTCCTGAAGTTGTTTTTATCAGGTGCTTTGTCACAACAGTGAGAAAAGCAACTAAGAAACACCCAGTCAAAGCGCCTGGCCCTTTGAACAAGGACTGGAAGGAGTGAAATCGGCAGATGTCATGACGACCAAACCTGCCTGTGCAACCCTCCTTCACGTCTTTCCAGCTATGTGACTTTACCAAATCAACGTGCTTTCTGAGACTCTGCTTCCTGGCTGATAAAATGGTTTTATAATGATCAGTACCCAGCATGGGGTGAGGCTTCAAGTCAACAACACATGAAAAGCAAACGGTTGGAACTCAACACACGGAAATCCCACTGCCACCCTTTCAAGACACAGCACAGCACGTGCTGCAGTACGTTGCCGCAGTGTTTTGTGGCGCGCTTTTTGGGACTTAGAAACTGAGCGAGGGGGAGGGTTTCAGCTGGGCAGAGGCAACCCTTGGTATCAGTGTGGTGAATTCTTGACAGGTATGACTCTCCTTGCGTTTCATACATGGAGTCCTGTAAAATGAGATCTGGAAGTCTTTAATGAGGACCCTAACATCTGCCAGGCCCTGGGTTATCTTTGATAAAGGACATTTGTGCCCCTATGTGGCATGTAGGGATCTTTTTGTTAAACAGTCTAAAAAGACTTCTAAACTAGCTTGGAAGTGTGCAAAAGTACATGCATGTGCAAAAGGGTGTGGGTGCACGTGTGGGTGTGTCTGTGTGTCTCTGTGTGTGTGCATCTGTGTATATGTCTGTGTGCATGTCTGTGTGTGTGTATGTCTGTCTGTCTGTCTGTCTGTCTTCTGGAGACAACTTGTCTACTCCATGCCTTTTCCTTTGCATCCCAATCAGCTTTTCCTTTGCATCCCAAATGGCAGAGAAACAACCACCTCCACTTCTAGGACTACTATGGACGCCATCACATTCAAAGAACAGGAAGCAACTGGATGTTGCCCTCTTACCAAATTTGCCAAGAATAGAAGCTGATTGGCCCAGCCACACCCCACTGTCCATCCTGGCTCCAAATGCCCTTGGCTAAGGGCACTGATCACACCATGCACACACGACTGTGGCTTAGCTTGTGAGGTTCTGAGGATAGGTACGAAAGAGGAGTTTTCTAAGGACCTGAAGCAGGGCATGTCCTTAGATGTCAGCATACCAGAGATGCCATTTTGCTCTGCATAATGGTAGAAACAGGAAATTAATAAATGTCAGAGTGGTTTAAAATCACCAGAGTCGCAATAAAAAATTTGCATCTTCCCCGGTGAAGCCTGAAGTTCCATTTACACAGACTTATCCACATCCTGCAAAAGACACAAATGGTTCCTGCAGAACAGCCTTGCTCTCTTTTATTCTTAGCTGACAAGGCTCACACCCATTTGGCTGTCCCTTCCTTTTCCATCTCAGTCAGAGAAGGGCAATCTCGCCCCTCGGTTTAGAGCCAAATCACTCAGGGCTGGGATGTAGCTTAGGGTACAGCACTTACCTAGCAAGCAAAGACCTCAGCTTCTGCCCCCAGCATACAAAGAAAGAAGGAGGAATTACTCCAGTATGACCCCGTTCTCCTTTTCAGTGACTGCTGTAGACATAGGCATGTGCCTCAGTTCTGGTCATGATTCATGGTGCTCCATCTGCTGAGAGGTCCTCCACCAAGAAGACTTTTCTCCCTAGTGAGAAGGCGCTCACAGTCGAAAGCTCCGAGTTCCAGGCTTTCTCACAGCTAAAAGGAAAGCTGGATGTCAGCACCACCAGGGGACTTCAGATGAGGACCCAGCAGCAGAGAGAACTCAGCTTGTGGCCACACCCTTTGACTGTTAAGTCCAGCGTTCTTACTGTTTGAAGTCATTGAGCTGGTTTTTAACTTTTAGCCACTTGCATCCTCACTCTGACCACCTGCACACTGGCTGGCACTCCTCCGAATGAAAGCAAATCACCAGGACACAGAGAAGACAGGTTTTGATGATAGCTGACTTACTGGCAGGGAAACAAATCCTGCAGATGCTAAAGAGAAGATGTCCCGGAGGCAGTGGTGGTACCCGTAGCCATGAGATCATAGATCATTTCTAATCCCCCCAAACCTTATCAATACATAGCATTCTGCAAATCTAGGAGCAGCATAATTTATGTTTATCAAAGGCCCTTCGAAGAATGATGCTTCGGGCAGCCTTTGAATGCTTCAGTCTTTCCATCTTTTGATAGGAATTTGGATGAGTTTAGCACAACTGCGTTGCGTGTCCTGCCTGCTCGAGTTTGATAGGAAGTGTTCTCATGACAGCCTCGTCCCTGTAGTGGGTGCTGGGGACGCTTTGATGTGGGCTGCATTCGGACAGCCCAATACTTGGGGAAAATGCACTGAAATTGAACAAGATTGCTTTCTGCCCAGCTGCTCTCCAAAGGCTAGCCGTTTTTAGCAGCAAGCAAAGAAGCTCGTATTTGCTTTGACAGTCCTGGCAGGGAGAACAATGGTTGATTATCCCAGCACTTTACTAACAAATAAGACTGCCTCCAGCAGAGATAAAATATGGGTCTTGGCTTGATTGCACTTCATGTCCGAGGGAATTCTCATCTCTTCGCCGGCGCGCCCTTTCATTATGCAGAGCATCTTTTCTGTCCCTCATCCTTGCCCCGCAAAGCAACCCGTGGCTCTCTTTCTGAAAAGGCGCCTTCTGCAGTCCCTGTGGGCTCGGCGCTTTGATTATCTTATAAAACATGCATTTTCACCTTCTCAGCTTGATTTCTCGGAAGCTTAAATTTTGTTGTTTGCTTTCGGATCAGCACACTGGTGAGGTTGGTTTCATCTGCGATTTTGTGACTGTTTACTTTTCGTAGTCGTTTAGGGCGCCCTCACTGTTGCAGTGTAGAGCAGCCTTGGAATTTTCCATCAGAATCTCCATTGCAAAGGGCTGGCCTAGGATCGGAGAGACGCTCAGCTTTTAAGGAGGACCGGTGTTTGGATCCCATCACCCACATCCTCCGGCTCACCATTGACTATCGTCTCAGTACCAGGGGTTCCTGTGCACTCTGCTGGCGGCCTCCAGTGCCTTTTACTCATGAAGATATTTCCACAGAGACACACATAATTGAAACACAGAAGTGCCTCCCATAGATTGTGTTCGAAACCGAGGGATTTCATATACTATAAAAATACTCTTATTCTCTATCGTCCAAAAGACTTTAGAGACTGAGCATCTTTGAAGTGTAGCACAGATGAAGAAAAGTTTTACCTCGATGCATTTTCAGGACCCACCTGTACAGGGTTCCCCTCTCTGTCCTCTGCTCCCTCTCTAAGGTCACTGCTCGTCAGCTTCTATCATCTAAATCACTTCTGCTGGTTGCTGTCCCTAAGTTCAGTTGGGCTAGCATGTCCCGAACGGTAGTGGTTTCTCTGTTTTCACCACCACATGCTATTCCACCCCACACGTGTACCACCGTGTACTGTCCTTTGATTCATGTCGGTTTGGGACCGTCACCAATGACACCGTCATCACACTTCTGTGCATTTCTTTTGGAAAATAAGTCTCCTTTTTTCTTAGTTATGTATACCCAGAAGCAGGGTTGCCGAGGGAGAAGGCACACACATTTTCAGTGTTGGTAGAACTTTCCAGAATAGACTTCCACAGAAGCATATGGAAGCCCCGTATCAACTCAGATCTTCAACAGAACCTGGGACTATTGTTTCTTAATTATAAAAGTTCTTTTAAGTCTCAGGCAGCGTCTCACCGAGCTGTTGCTTTGCATATCCCCGATGACTGACAAAACTGCATACTTTCTGGGTCTGTCCACATTCCGTGAGGAGCTTTAAAGGATTTTGTTCTTTTTGTGTTGAGTTTTGTTTTCGATATGTGCGTGTTTGTGTATATGTAATGCACGTGTATCCCTTCATACAGATTTCTTATTAATTTGTAAATCTTTACATAATAGGGAAGTGCATTTTTATTATGTTTATTTTGTGTGTGGAAGGGTGTCACGCATGCCCTGGATCACAGGTGGAGTTCAGAGGACAGCTTTCAGAAGTTGGTTCTCTACTTCCAAGGCGTAGGTCCCTGGGATTGAGCACAGGCCATCAGCTTGGTGGCAAGCACATTTCCACGCTGAGCCATTTTGCTGGCTTTGGAAATAACCTTTCTATTGGGTGGATGTGTTGTAAACAGTACATCCTATTCTGGAGATTTTTAAAACTTGCCTCTTAATAAATAGAAAAAAATGACATAATTTTAGGTTTTTAAAATCTTTATATTTATAAAATTGTAAAGAGAATTCCTCTATGCCCATTTCCTGGCTTGCGACATAGTATACAATGAAATCCTTGGGTAACTACCTATCTTTACTCTCCCCTATAATTCTTGTATAAATTGGATAACACAGAATCTTTTACTCTGGCTTTTTTTCTTTTTTGCTCCACATACTACATTCAAAATATATTTGTCGGATAGCTCTCTCTGAGCTCCAGGCCACCCTGGTCTACAGAGGGAGTTACAGACCAAGCAGGGCTACATAGTGAAGCCCTGTCTCAAGGGAAGGGAGGATGGATATTTATATGGTTGTACCAGTAGGGGTTTCTTTTTTCAGTGCCAGTAATATTTCACTGTATGGATATACCATAACTTTTTAATGAATTCGCCAGTCGACGGACATTTGAATTGTTTGTAGTTTGAAGCAAATACAGATAAAGACACTCTTAAAAATCCATAGGCTTTGCTGTTTGAGGTGGGGTGTGCGTGCGTGTGGCTGTGCTGCATCCTTACCCGTGCTTTACACCGTCATGGACTGTTTTCACCAGACTGAGGTGATGTTATCACTTTTGACAGGAACACCACCGGTGCGATGCATTGTGTCAGAATCCGCATCACACTGATCCATTCCTGTGAGGTCAGCTGCACTCTCTTGATTAAGGTGATGTGAGCTAGGAAGCTGCACCATGGCGCTGCTGCTGTCTCTTCTGTTAGTCTAAGCATCTGTAGCGAGTCTTCAAGACCACTCATGTTCTGTTTCTCCCCTAACCTGCAGGCAATTCTGGCCGGCAGGAGTTCTTACCCTTTTGTTGCCAGACATCAGTGTCTAAGCTTCTTCCTGCATGTCCGGGCTGAAATTTGGGGTTTCTGCCTTTCCATTTTTTTCTTTCTTTCTTTTTCTTTTGTTTTGTTTTATTTTTGAGACAGGGTTTCTCTCTGTAGTCCTGGTTTTCCTGGAACTTGATAGCACTTCTTTTGGAACCTACTTCTACAGAAAAGCAGCTGAAACAACTAGCCTCGTGGGATTGAGCAACTACTAGGTCCTTGGACTTCCCATCCACAGCTGACCAGTGTTGGGAGTTGGACTACAGACTGTCAGTCATAATAAATTCCCTCAATATAGATAGACATTCCATATGTTCTGTGACTCTAGAGAGACATGACTAATACAGAAGTTGGTACCAGCCAGTACAGATATCAACATGGCCTCAGGCGGTGGTGTGGGCCTCTCAGATCAGAATGGCCTTTAGCAGCATGGCTGCAGCACAGACCACAGACAGCTGCACAGCCTTTGGTGGTAACACTGACCACAGGGATATGCTGGGAATCAGATCATTCCTCTCTTTTAAGCCTGACTTCCTTTGGAGTGGCCCTTTTCCCACAGTCTGGTGAGACCTCCCTGTCATCTCTGAATCCTAAGCTCTCCCAGGCCTAGAGGCAGCCCTGTCCTCAAGTAGGGCTCAGGGACAAGTGCTTCTGGGTTCCCAGTGGCTGGCTTCACTGCCCCAGCATCCTCTGTTCCTCCTCAGCTGGCTTTGTTCTCTCTCTCTCTCTCTCTCTCTCTCTCTCTCTCTCTCTCTCTCTCTAAGGCACATGGACTTGGGAGCAGGAAACTGCTGATGGGTGTCTGGAGATGTGTGAATTCAGGGCTGTCACCCCAGTTTTCATTTAGGCAGCTGGCCAGTGCCCTGTGGATTTTCTGGATTTGGCAAACACACATGGGAAGACAAGAGTCTCGGGAGGATGGTGGGAACAGGAGGGAGCTGGGTGCTGTGGAAAAGGAGGCTGTGAAATCCACACCAGCCACTTCCTGTGGGACCCAAGCAAATCGTGTAAGCTCCCCAGGTCTCACTTTTGTTATCTTTAAAAAGAGGAAGCCTTGCTCTATTCTTGGCTGGGTTATATTTGGGATTAAGTGAAATAACATCTGCTTCAATAGTGTCAGGAACCTTCATCTGAGCCCAGGGCCTTTTTTCCTATAGGGATGTGTCTGCCTGAAGAGCTGCTGAACCGCTCAGTGTCTTGGTTTCTGCATTCACAGAGCTGGGGTGATCATACACAGTGGTTGTGAGGATTAAAAATGTTAATGTATATGAGGCTACTTACAGCTGGGCTGAACCCTGATGTTCACAGTTCATTTAGGGCTGCCTGAGAGTTACAGAGAAGTCTGCAAACATGAGATGGGCCCAGTCTCCCATCTTAGTTTGTGCTACTGTAACAAAATGCCATAGGCTCAGCGGCTTATAAACAAGAAAAAATGTTAGTTCTGACAAGTTGAATGCAAATATGGGGCAAAAGTCTCTCTCTATGCTTTAGTTTGGATGTGAACTGTCCTCCCAAAGGGTCATAGCTCAAACACTTGGTCACTGGCTAGTGGCACTCTTTGGGAAAGTTGTGGAACCTTTAGGAAGTAGAGACTTTCTGGAGGACAAGCCTTGAGGTTTTACCCCTCATCTCATCTTCATGCTCTGAGTGTGCGGGCCAATGTGAGCAGCCGGCCTCCCGCTCTGCCGTCATACCTTCCCTGCCTGCTATCCCAGTTTCTTCCCTCCTGTGATGAGCTATTTGCCTCTGGAACTGTGACCCCCAAACAAGGCCTTCCTCAAGTTGCTTTTGTCATTACTCCATCACAGCAAGGAGAAACAGGCAGGGCCCTGTTCTGGGATCTAGGCTGCCCACTTCTTTCTTTTTTTAGAGGATTAGAGAGCTCTTCCGGGTTTCTCGCTTACATGTGTGTACTGAACCCATTCATTAGGCTCCACCCTGAGGACCTCTACCCTGACCACCTCTTCAAACCTCTACCTTCTCATACAGTCTCACCAGGAACATACCCATCTGGGGAGATAAACACCCACACCACACCACACCACCCCCAGGAAACCCTCTGACACACCCAGACCACCCTCCAACCCACACCCCCCACTCTCACCCACTCCCACCCCCATACCACACACCTACCCCCACAAACCCATATACCTGGCCCCCATACACTTGCCACCCCACCCCGACAAATCCACACACATCTGCCCCCATATACTTGCCCCCCACATCCACCACACACACACTTGCACCCTCCACCATCCTCCACACAGTCCACTCCCACCTCCCCACACCCATCACCCCCACACCCCTACACCACACCCCCACCACTTCCACACACACCACACACTCACACCCACCCACCCACACACACACACACACACACACACACTCCCACACCACTTCCATATCCCCACAACCCCTCTACATCTACACAGCCCTCCACCCCCCCCTCTCTCTCTCACACACACACACACACACACACACATGCACACACACATCCGCCCCCATGGTGAGCCAGCTCTGCTTTCTATTCTGGAATACAAGAGCTCTTTCTTGGGAGAACCTTCCCATTCTCTTCTTTCCTACACAAGTTCAAGAGGGCAAATCATGTTAGTTAGCAACTGCTGCTTTCTATGTTGGTGCCTCAGAAGTTAGTGGTTTAAGACACGCATTTGTTGCCTAGATTTTGTGGCCTGGGAATCTCAGACTAGCTGAGCTGAGTGGCTGTGGCTGGGGGTCTCTCCCAAGATCACAACCAAGGTTTGGCTATGATCGTAGTTTTCTGAAGGCTTGGTATTGTGAGCCAAGATGATCACTCATTATTGGCGGGCAGGAATTCTCTGTGCCTATCTGGGTCTCTCCAGTAGCATAACAGCAGTACCCATGTCTTTAAGGCCTCAAAATTAACACAGCATTTTGCAACATCCCCTTCATGGGAAACTATCCTTAAGGTCCCCCTGTGCTCAAGAAGGGAAGAATTAGGCTGCATCTTCCTCTTAAATGTGTGTTTGAGTATTTTCCTGCATGTGTGCATGTATATGATGCATTTGATATTTATGAAAGCCAGAAGAGGGCACAGGACCCCCTGGAACTGGAGTTATATCATGTGGGTACTGAGAACTAAATCTGGGTCCTCTGCCCAGAGCAGCGAGTAGACTTAACCAGGGAACAGAGCCATCTTTCCAGTCTTTAGGGGACATCTTTTGAGGAAGTGTTGTCTAAGAAATTAAGGAGCTATTCTTCAGTCTTCACTCCGCCATACTTAAATAATGAGAGAGACCGGGAGCGTGATGGTAGGAAGATGGTTTCTGAATGAGCCAGTGTCTTTGTTCTCTGGGTCTTTTCTACAGGTGACCCTGCTTGAACAGGTGTTGCAGCCTAGTTGAAGACGAACTCAGAAGCAGAACAGAGACTGGGCCTGGATCTGCAGTCACAGCTCTTATCACTGGCTGTCTGTGCCATCTCCTCCGTGAGGTGCTGTAAGGGGAAGTCAATGAAACAGACAGACAGACAAGCAAACAAAACTATACCGTAAAGGAACTTGTGTGCATTCCATAAGCTATGGTGCTTGCCTAGGATGCTCAAAGCCCTGGGTTCAAGTCTCCTATCCTCATAGAATGGACACAGGGAACATGCCTGGAGTCCTGGCTCTTGGGAAGTAGAGGCACAGAGATCAAGAATTCAAGGTCCTTCTCTGCTATATAGTGAGTTCAAAGGAGCCTGGGATGCACAAAGCTGTCTTAAAGCAGAGGAGGAAGAGAAGGCAGGGAGGAGGAGGAGGAGGAGGAGGAGGAGGAGGAGGAGGAGGAGGAGGAGGAGGCGGCAGCAGTTATGATAAAAGGAGATAAAGGTACTGTTATGTAGGTCCCTTGTTTTGTTTTTCATTTCTGTATGGTCCTCTTTGCATTTACCCCTTCCTGTGAATAATTACCCCCCACCCCAGGAGAGAAGCACTGTCACTGCCGTAGCCAGCAGGGAAGGTTTCCTTTCCCGCAGGAAGAACCCTGTTCTGAGACTGAGGGTAACCGAGAGACAGTTAAGCAGAGCTCAGGTATTGATATTTCATCTCCAGGAACCACATTTCAACTTAAAGGGAAGCTCAGGTGGCCGAGAGGCTGTGGAAGTCTCTCCTACTACAGGAAAGCAGGTGGCAGGATGGGAAGGGGCAGTGAGGGGAGGGGAGGGGAGGGGAGGGGAGGGGAGGGGAGACAGGGAAGGGGAGGAGAGGGCAGGGGAGGAGAGAAGGGGAGGAGAGAGGCGAGAAGGCTGCAGGAGGAGACTAGAGGAGGGTAGGCAGTTGCAGAATCAGCTTGTGAAGAGCCCGAGGGAGAATCTGATGAGGAACGTGGACTTCCTGGTAAAAAGCAAGGGAGGACTCTTTGAAGGCTAGAATGGCCTTTTGAGATCCCAGTGAGGATGGGAGAAGCCACCCCAGGATCCATGTCCAGGGTTTGAGAGAGGAAGAGGGCTGTAAGCTGGTTCAGGATCCATTCCAGAAGGCAGCAGTGAAACAGGCATGCGGGGCCCATCTTTCTGCAAAGTGTACAGCCCTAACCCTGCACCTCTTTGGGAGGCAGATGCTCTCCTCTGCACAGAAGCAGCTGCTCAACTCTGTTGAGAATCGGGGGTGGGGGAGCAGCAGCTGCCTCAGGCCATGAGGTAAGGTCTCACTGGGCTGTGCCTACAGGCCTTCAGAGCTCAGGGTAGCAGCCCTCTGCTCCCCAACCCATTCTGGCTCCCTTCAGGGCAGGGAGCTGGAACGGCCTCTGAAGGCACAATTACTATAGCTCAGAGATCATCAGCCTGTGAGTTGGAAAACACATCCCCCCACCCCCACAGAAGAAAACTGACTGCTCCCAGGATCTGCCTGCTGGGGTTGACAGAGGAATGTGCCGAATCACAGGGAAGCAGTTTTCTCTTGGAGACATATGGAAAACAGTTTGTTTGTTACGAAGAAAATCATAACTTGTTGTCTTTTTTCCCCCAGAGGAAAATGAAAACACTCACGCATTAAGTCCTTTCAATCCCTTGTTTGTCTTCGGTGGTGCTTTTGAACTAAACTGCTGGCATGGAGAGAGAAGTGTTTGTGGATAGAGAGGAAATGTTAGTTGGAAGGAAATAAATGGTAAAAATTGTCCCATTTTCCCGAAGGCAAGAAGAAGGGTGAATGACCCAAGTCAGGTGACACATCTCACATGGGGCACAGGCTGCTTGGGACATTAGGGGTGTGTGTGTGTGTGTGTGTGTGTGTGTGTGTGTGTGTGTGTGTGTGGTGTCTCACTGAAGCAAGCTTGTTCTCCCCAGTGGAGATGAAAACAAAAGAAATGCCTGCATTTTCATTGGTTCTCTGCTCCAGAAAACCAAACCCAGGAGGCTGGGTAGATCGTCCAAGGCAAATGCAAGGAGGCAGGAGGCCCAGGCTGGGACTGCTTTCATCTGAAGTGCCCCAACATGGGTTCAGCCCAGGGGGACCTCCCGCACTGCCTTCGTCCGCTGCTCTGAACGGCCCCCGCAGCCTTTTTCTTGGTAACATGAAAATCTCTATGCATAGCTTCCAGGCTCCATCTGAATGAAGATTTAGGCCAAGTTTTTAACGGTCACCCCTCCCGGCCAATAATTCTTCCAGAGAACATTGAGTTGATTTGGAAAAAGTCTACTGAATTCCCCCATGGGATGGTGTGCATCTCAGTTGTGGATGAATGTGGTTCTGGTCCTGCCATCCATGCTCTATGTCCCACAAACGAGTCTCACAAATGTGCAGAAAATGCTCACCGGCTTCTGAAGAGAAAATTGGTTACCATGGAGTGAAGCCAGGTGTGGGCAAAGGAGATGAGTGTGATTCTCCAGGTGGGTCATTTTAGTAGCTTTCTGGGTATTTCCAGAACTGGGACTTCAGTGAGCCAGACTCATCCTGTCCTCCTGTGGAAACAGCTGACCAAGCACCTAATATGTGCCGAGAGCTTTCTTTGTTCCAGGCTTATAAAGACTTAAGAAAACTCACTCAGGGAGCCCTGAGCAAAGAAACACGGAGTCAAGCTCCATAGAACCCAGCTTTCTTCCCAGGACACATTTAAGTGGCAGCACAAGTAATGGATCCCTCAGACAGCAGTGGTCCCCTTCATTGGATGAAGAGAGATGAGGGGTTTCAAAGAAGAAGGAGCTGATCAGAGAAGATAGCCCAGATATCTGCATGCAGGTCCCTCTAGTCTATGGCCACACAGAAAGCTGCACAGGCCATAGGACTTTTCACAGGGCCAGGGGTTGGGGTGGAGGCTCAGTCAGCATATATGTGCTTGTTCCACAAAAAAAAAAAAGACCTGAGTTCAATTCCCAGACCCCACATAAAATGCTAGGCATGGAAGGATGCATGTAAGCCCAGATCTGGGAAGGCAGAGAAGAGGGATCCCTGGAGCTTGATGGCCCGTTTCAGTGGAAGAGCCTGTCTCAAAAACTGAGGCAAAAATCTAACCAGAAGACACTTGCTATCAACCTCTGTCCCCCGCCCCCAACCCGGCCCATGCAGAGCACCTTGCGTATCCTAGCAAGAACAGCTGCTGAGGGATGTGAGCTGGACAGTCTGGGGTTACAAGGATGGCAGACGTTGAGCTGTTGGCCACTCAACTCTACTGCCAAACACTGAGAATTCAGTGGAGGCTCCAGAGATACCAGTCGTAAAAAACAGTACCACCCGAGCACGTGGGCTGCTCTTGACCCACATTATCATCGCTTAAACATAAGCCTCAACAGAATCCAATAGAGTCATGAAGACATTATATGATCTGCAGAACAACTGTCAGCACTCTAGACTCAATGTCATAGTACTCATACTGTCTACCATCCAATAAGAATATTAGTAGGAAAATGAAGTAGCAAAATAAAAGAAAGAATAAGGTCAGAGGAGCATAGAAATGACACAGATATGGGCAGTAGCAAAGACTTTAAGATAGTCACCCCAAGAATGTCCGAGAATAAAAAGTAAAAAATGGACATCTCGGTGCAAATATCTTCTTATAGAAAGGTTTTTAAAAGGCCAATGAAAATTATACGATCAAAAATCTATTATATATATGTAAAAATATACATATTTTATATTATATGTATGGGAGAGAGAGAAAGAAAGAGAATGAGAATGAGACAGAAAGAAATGGTGAGGAAGTAATGGTCAAAATTTCCCCCAAAGATCCATATGTTAGAAATTTGGGTCTTGGACTGGAGAGATGGCTCAGTGGTTAAGAGCACTATCTGCTCTTCCAGAGGTCCTGAGTTCAATTCCCAGCAACTACATTATGGCTCATGACCATCTACAATGGAAATCTAGTGCCCTCTTCTGGTGTGTCTAAAGACAGCTACAGTGTACTCATATAAATAAAAATAAATAAATCTTAAAAGAGAGAGAGAGATTGAGAGAGAGAGAGAGAGAGAGAGAGAGAGAGAGAGAGAGAGAGAGAGAGAGAGAGAAATTTGGGTCTCAACAAAGAGCTATTAGGAGCCAGTAAAAGCTGCCCCAAGCACATGATGTGTTATTTTAAGACAGACCAATAGAACCTAAAAATCAATCATGGTCTTAAATGACTAAAAAAGTGTCAAAACAACCCTTTCTATTTATAAGTTAATTATCGCAAGTGTTTGTTATAGAAACAGAAAGGTGACTAACCTAACAATCAACCAATTGTAAGTCCAGGCTGAAAGACTTGACTAACTACTTCTTAAACAAAGAGGCAGTAGTCAATACACACTCGGCAACGTTCTCACCATCATTAGTCATGGAGAAAAGTCAATTAAGATCACAATGGCATACAGCCACACAGCCGTCAGTGAGGAAAGTTAAAAAGGTCAATGATCTCAAGCAATGAAGCCGTGGGTTAGATGAAACTGTCACCCATTGTTGACTAGTGCATAAAGCAAACTAAGGCAGAAGTTTTTCCACACTCTCACTTCACACTGTACAGCACTTCACTTCTGATATCCAATGGCTGCTCCTTTCACACTAGCAGGGATCCCTTCAACCTTCCACTCACCAAATGTCCACCCAGCCCACTCCATTCCAATGCCAGTTGTCTCTGCCTGTTGCTTGTCCTGCTGGCCAACTGGGTACAAAATGAGGTTTGCATAACCCAACTCTTTTCCTCAGATTCAGTCATTTGCTGAAATAACTCACAGAGCTTGGGGAACACACTTACTGCTTTGTTGTAAAGGGAAAACAGTAAAGGAACGAGATGAGGAGATACCCAGAACTAAGTTCCAGAGGGCCCAAGAAGAACCACATCTATCCCCAAAGAGTTAGGGTTCTCCATGTTCTCGGGGTCTCTCTGGACTCTGTCTTTGGAGATATTTATCTAGCTGTCATTTTATAAGCACAGTCTATTACTAGCTCGGTATGCCCTCCTTTCCCAGGATGACAATAAGGGAGGCTGAAGGTCCCTTGCTTCCATTTATGACTCTCATTCAGATAACCAGGCCTGACCCTGAAGCTAGCCAGGAGCCCACAGCAAGTCACCTCATCAAAACAAGAGAAGGCCCACTCATTCTAGAAACCCCACAGGATTTAGCAGCTTTGTTCCAGGGGCCATGGGGAAAAAAACAAATGGTAGAACAAAGGTGATTGTGGCCCCTCTGTCCTTCAGGAAGCTGCAAGGATGCTGTTCGTCAGAACCCAAAGTGTACTCGCCTTAGTAACAATCTCTCAAAAAA
Organism: Rattus norvegicus; assembly: GCF_021556685.1. NCBI lineage: Eukaryota > Metazoa > Chordata > Mammalia > Rodentia > Muridae > Rattus > Rattus norvegicus. Next base: position 87,874,619 of record NC_141536.1, read on the forward strand.
ATCATCCAAATATTGTTTATCATTGGTTTCTTAGAGAATTAAATACACCTCTTCTCTAAAGCCAAGCATTTCCCTTAAGTATTCACACCACGGCAATCAAACTGCATAAGGACCGAAGACCTCAGCGATATTTACAGTAGCGTTATTCATTATGACCCGAAAGTCAAAACAATTCAAATGCTCATCAGAAAGAAAACAAAGGAACACATGGCAGTGCCCTTGCACAGATGGAGTTCTACTCAAGGCACAATGCTCAAAGTCGTGTTAAATGGATGCAACCAACATTTTCATGAGAGCGGAGACATTAGGGTGGGACGATCACAGATAGTGCATTTCTACATCATGCAAATAAGTCACAACAGCAGCTACTGAAGGGAAGACTGACTGGATAGAGGGAACTTTACAGAATCATGAAAGTGCTGTCTATCTTACTAAGAATATGGAAAACCTTTAAATGTAGCTAGAAAGATAGTTCAGTGGTTAACAGCACTTGCTTATCAAACAGATGACCCGTGTTCAGCCCCTTGGACCCACATCGAAGCTCACAAACATCTGTAACTCCAGTCCCAGGGGAACAGATGCCCTTGCTTAGGCACTAGGCGTGCCTGTGGTGGGTGGTGCACAAGCACGTAAAACACCCATCCACAGAAAATAAAATCAATCAATATTTTTTAAAACAATTATCAGAAGTGTGGGTTAGAGAGAGATATACTAAACTTTGGGAAACGCGCACTTAAGATGTGAGCAGTACATGGATTTAATCCCAGCTCTCAGAAGGCAGAAGCAAGTGGATCTCTGAGTTTGATGCTAGCCTGGTCTACAGAGTGAGTTTCAGGATAGCCAAGGTAACACAGAGAAACCTTGTCTCAAAAAACAAACAAACAAACCAAACAAACAAAACCCCACCACCACAACCATCACCACCACCACCAAAAAGCCGACAAGTACAGCTCTGTCATGAGACAGATGTGGGTTCAACATCTGATTTTGTCATGTATTATTTACCAGCTTTGGTTAAATCAGGTCTTAGTCTTAAAATTCCTCACCCATCAGAAGGGGGTTGAGGACAAGATAGAATACTGGGTGAAATCAGCAGGTGTCTAGGAATTGTAGTAATTATGTTATGTAATCAAAATAAAATGACACATGATGCTGTAAAAAAATGATAAGAAATTAAATAATCAACTGTAATGCCACCCAGCACAACCCCTGTAAACCTGGAAGTAGAATTCTTTTCTGGCCAAGCATATGCCGGTTTTCTCAGCAAAACTGACAGCTTATGCAATGTTGACTCATGAGCTTGTGCTTTTAGAAGACATGTTTATAAAGATATTAAAGGCTGATAGCTTCTGAAAATCTGTGTCTTCTTATAGAATATCTCCACTGAACACGTGCATCTGTGGGTTGTCATGTATATACATGTGTGGGTTTTCATGCACATACATGTGTGGGTGTTATTCCTCAGCTCCATCACATCAGGTCTTTTTTTCCCTCTTTATTCTTTTCTGAGGCAGTCTATGAACCATTTGCCTCTGCCTTCTGAGTATTGGAAATAAAGGTGTGTACTACTTACTACACTTGGCTCTCCAACCAACTAACCAACCAAACAAACAAACAACTAACCAACCAACCAACCAAACAAACAAACAACCAAAAAACCCACCCCTGCAACACCACCACCGCTGCCACTACCACCAAAAAGCCAACGAGTACATGCTCTGTTTTAGACAGATGTGGGTTCAACATCTGACTTTGTCATGCATTATTTACCAGCCTTGGTAGAATCAAATCTTGGTCTTAAGATTCCTTGCCCATTGTTTTTGATTCAACTAGGTTGGCTGGCTGGCAAGCTCCAAGAATCCCCCTTTCTCTGCCTGCCCAGTACTGAGATGACACACACAGGCCACCCTAGCTTTTTACCTGGGTGCTGGGGATTGAACTCAGGTCCTCACACTTGGGCTGGAAGTGCTTTGCTGATTGCTCCACCTCCTCAGCCCCACAAAATGAACGTTTAAAAAGGCAAACTGTGAGGGCTATCTACATGGTTATTGTATAAAATTGCTTGCTCCAAAGCCTGATTGCTTAAGTTTGTTTACTGGAACCTACATGGTGGAAAAAGTCTCATTTCCTACAAGTTGTCCTTTGTCAATGAACATGCCATGTGTGTCTAGACAAATGATTAAAAAAAAAAACCCAAATCAGACATGGTTTCTCAGACTTCACAGTACATTCAGTGTCATCAAGGCCAAGTTCAGCAGGTCCCCAGGACCTTCATGCTTGGGGAAGATCTAGACTAACCTCGAGGGTTGATGAAGACTCTTCTCCACATGTCTTCCATTCTCCTTGGACCACAGGCTAGCGAGAATGGCTGTTTCTTGGGAATGGGTTCTTGGCAGCACATGGATCTCCCAGTGCTTAAGGCCTAAGCTTCTTTGGGTTGGCACACTGGCATACCTAGCAGGCCTCATGGCCAAGATGATGTCAACAGGGAGAGAAACAGCCTGATTAAGGGAAGGTAAAGGCTAAACAGCTGGTAACAAACTAAGACCAGCATCCAACCTCCTCCAGTGCTTTGAACTCCTGACAGATGGCCCAAAGTGAGCCCTCAAATGCATCACACTGCCTTCAGACATCACACTCCTTTTCTGCTGAGTCCCAGTTTCTCATCTGCCCTTGAAGCTTCTTGATTCTCTTAGGTCAAGGTCAGGTCAATTGTCCCTGCTATGTGGCACCTGTCACAGCCCCCCTCCCCCCCATTTCACATCATAGTTCTATTTCTCTCCCAGCTGGGCTCCTACCTTTATCTCTGAAGGTTGACTGTGGTTGTCCAAGTTATGGAAGGTGAAGAGGGGGAAGTCTGTCCTGGCGTACAGGTGTACATCTTTAGTTTCTGGGAATGGAATGCTGGGTAAGGCATCCTTCAGGTGAGAAGCCTTGGGAAGGACATGTGAGGAGACACACCCCTACTTATCATGAGTTACAGTCAGAAACCAAAGCACAATGATATCTAAGCTCTCTGCTCACCCACATCTCCTTAGTGTTTTTCTTTCTTTTTTTTTGTAACAGCTGCCGGTCTTTTGGAGTCTGTGGCACTGCATACAAGTTTCTGTCTCCTGGGGCTGTGGCCTCCTACCTATGTTCCATAGTCCCTACCTGGGCCAAGTTTAAGCTAATAGGCTGCCTCACCCAGTAAGTGAACATAACAATAGTCTTCCTTCTGAGAATCAACAGACCAGGCTGATAGACAAAGCATTCTCCCGGTCACTTCACGCAACTCCAATTATAAACTTCTCTTGCTTAGATTGGTGGAACTGCTAAGCTTTCTTTCTTGTAATAGCATTCCTAGGTTTAGCTTCCCCTAGACTTCTCTATGCATGGATATTGTCATATCCTCCAAGCACATCCCTGCACTTTGCTTTCATCAAGCTAACCAGAGTCAAAATTAGTATTATTATTAAGAGCACAAAACCTTCCGGTGATCCCAGCAGGTGGCTGCTAGATCCTCCCACACAATCTCTCTTTCTCCATCAGGTAGGGAAGGAAACTTGCCAGCCTGGACGCTGGCCTAACTAGCCTACAAGCTCTTATAAGATTCACTTTTAAGAGAAGACTCCCTGGATACTTCATGAGGCAGGCGGTTGAGTGCCTCTGCATGCACGCATCTTGTCTTTGCCGAAGAGAGAAACTTCCTGTGGCAGTTGGAATATCAAGTGGCTGTTCAACATCAAGTCCTGCAGGTTAAAAACTTACCTTCATAATTATACTTGCAGAGTAGGTCTTTCGAGTATTCTTAGAGCTCTGGGGACAGACAGTCTGTGGAAATTAGCAGGATGGATGGGCTAGTGGGCAGCCTGAGAATCACCAAGTAAATCCCTCTGCTGTCTATCATCTGTCTGTCTGTCTAGCTCTCTGTGTCAGTCTGTCTGTCTATTGATCTATCATCTATCATTCATCTATCATCTACCTATGTATCGATCATCCATTTTTCTATCATCTATCCACCCAGTATTTATCATTTTCCATCCATTATCTACCCATCATCTGTCTATTCATCTATTTTCTATTAATTTTCTGTACATTGATTATCTATCATCTATTCCTCTTTCTCATCAACCTAAACCTATCTATCCATTACCTATCTCTCTCTATATATATCATATATTTATCTATTATTTATTATATATCCATCTATTCCTTATCATTTATCCATTCATTATCTATTTATTATGTATTCATCTATAATTTATCATTTGTGCATCTATTATCTCTCTCATTGTCTATCATCTATCTGCTTGCCTGTCTGTCTGTCTGTCTAGCTTTCTAGGGTCTCTCTCTCTCTCTCTCTCTCTCTCTCTCTCTCTCTCTCTCTCTCCATTAGATCTGATTGCATTTAAGCAGGCCCTAGGCATGTCTGCACTTTATATAAGGTAGCCAGCATGTTGCTAGTGATTTGGTTGTTAGTCTGGCTTGCCGAGAAGGCCTGAGGCACAGCTCACCATGGGCTGATCCTCACCTTGTGATGAAGCTTCCACTTGCTGGATGACACTAGAGAACAGAAGTGTATACTCATTAGTGCATACTCATTAGTGCCTGCTTGTCAGAACTTACTACATCCATGAAATAGGAGATTGTGAAGGACCACCCTGATTTGGAAAAAGTGACACTTCTGGTTTATTCTTAATTGTCCTTCTGTGCAAATTTTTCTTTCCCTTTCTAATTTGTTATGTGAGAAAATATTAAATAAGCCTGAACACGTAGGAACTGTCTCCCAATTTTGAGCTTTTGTTTTAGTTCCTTAGGCATTTAATCAGGGTTTTTTTCTTCTTTTTTTTAAACTAGATTTGTTTGGCAAGTTGGAGAAAAAAGATAATGGGATTGGGGGCTGGGGAGGCAGCTTTTTAAAGGCAGAAGTACAAAAGGAGCTGCCATGTGAGGTCTCAAATTAGGATGGGAAGCACACACTCTATAGCTGTATCTTACTATAATTGAATGTTTAAAACAGAGAGGACCTGATGTGACTCAAGAGCCTGCAATTAAAGTTATTTTTTCTAAGAAGTGCCCTCTTAGTATATAACACAGCCTAATGGTCACCCCTCACTAGCTTGGCGAAAGAGTGTGCTTCACTGTGAGTAGACTCCATGTTAAAGAGCACGTCTCATCTTACCGTACAGATTTCTGAGAGATGGCAAAGCGTTAGGTTTTCTGAAGACCTGGATATTTAACTCCTGTCCCCGATACTCATCTGGTGGGGTAAGCCTGAATAATCTGAGCAGTTCCCATGTCCATCAACGTGTAACTTCTTCCATGACGTAGGCGCATGGTCATGGGGCTCCGTACGAGGCAAGGTGCTCTGAAAACAGGACAAATGTTAAGACCCAAAGGACCCCAAGATGGACAGATTTATGAGACTAGATTGGGCCACGATGAAATGCATACCAAAGCCTCAGAGCCATTTAAGTGGGCTTCCTGACTCCATGGCTCTGACTAGGTTACTGTGTGGAGGGCAAGCTGCTTTCTGCAGGGCCCTTAGAATTTCCCAGTAAAATAAACCCAGTGTGAGCCCAAGGCTTTACATGTGCAGGAACTTGTCCTGCTGAGAGGTCTGCACAAGTTCATAAACTGAGGCCTGGGGCGATGGCCCAGTCGGTAAACTGCTCATTGTTCAAGCCTGCAGACCTGGGTTCTGATCCCATCACCTGAGTAAAAAGCTGGGCATTTCAGTGAGTGCCTGTAATCTCAGCTCTGGTGAAGCAGGCACCTATGGTCCTTTGGGCTTGGTGACCAAGGGGTTAGCTCAATCAGGCAACTCCAGGTTGCTTAAGGATCCTGAAAAAAAGAATACAAGTAGAAAGTGATCAACGAAGATACCTAATGTGATCTAATCTCTCCCTCTCCCTCTCCCCCTCCCTCCCTTGCTCCACCCCCCCCCTCTCTCTCTCTCTCTCACACACACACACACACACACACACACACACACACACACACACACACATCTCTTTTAAAGAAAGAAATAGCTACCTTCGACTTCTCCCTATACTCCATCCTCACAACTCCTGGTTTACGCATTGCCGCAATGAAATACTTGAACAAAAGCAGTGTGGGGGAGGAGGGGTTTATCCTGTGGGGCAGTTCAGTGTGGCCCTCCATGGTGGGGAAAGCGATGCAGTAGGAGCTTGAAGCAGCGCCGCTTTGCATCCACAACCAAGACATACACCGGTGGACAGGTGTGTATCAGGTCCTTAGTGCTCAGGCCTCTGTGTCAGACCGTTAGGGATCCCTTGCTGAGGGAATAGTCCTGCCCGCCGTCAGGATGGGCCTTTCCACATCTATTGACGCCCCTCATGAAGACAAGCCAAGAAGCCCATCTCCCACATGTTCCCAGGTCCTGTCAGAGCTAACCATCACAGTAGCCCTCTGAAGCTTTGATCGCCATGGCACAGAAGAGGAAACTGAGGCGCCAAGATGCATAGGAACCTGCCCAGCACGGCAGGAAAGGGAAAAGGCTCAGGCTCGACGTTCAGTGGTGCAGTCTGGCTGCAGACCCTGAACGCCAGTCACCCTGCAGGCGCAGGTGGAAGCTGAGCCTGAAGCTCATGCAACTTTAAAGTGCCTCCCCCCAAATTCAAGCCGCAGACACAACTTGGACATGAATGAACACCGATTTATAGCGAGGGAAGGAACTACGAGGTTTACACAACTTTAAATAGCTGACAAAAATACCACAAGCATCACAAAATTCAGAAAAATGACTTTTAAAAAATTAATTTACTTTCTTGTGTACTTTCCCCCCTTTTTTTGGCTGCTCACTCTGATCACTTAGGGTTTTGAAATATTCTTGTTTTATAAAGAGAATAGGAAGTTAGCTGACTTTCCCCTGCAGATTGGTAAATAGGCTTCCTCCCTCCCTCCCTCCCTTCCTTCTTTCTCTCCATTATTGCTGTTGTAGCACAGAAGGGATGTCACTTTGGATGGTTGTTTACCTACCTTTTGAGGTACCACACAGGACTCTACCACAGTGGACATCGAGACAATGCTCTGTTTCTGTCCCTAGACACAAAGCCTCATTCACAGTCGTTATTAAGAGTGAGCTGCTTTGTTAAGAGCATTTCTGGTTGTATCTGATAGGCATTCAACCCTGCTTGTGTCCCTCATTCTGAGAACTTTCTGACCTTAGCAATCGGTTGCACATATTTTGAACCACTTCTCTGCTCCAGCAAAATCCTGAACCTTTTTTTCCTCAGACATGTTTGTATTGAAGCACTGAACCTGTAACCCTACGAATTCACAGGAGTATTTCAAGATTTCCCATTTACATGTAGCTAGTGCTATATAGCCACACGCCATAAAAGCAAATTGAATGTGTCCCCTAGAAAGATAAAAGATCAGAAGTATATTCGTTGAATATTTGCTGCCAAAAATTGTAAAAGAAAGGCACTCATGGCAACCTGGCTTGTGCTCTCTCTCTCTCTCTCTCTCTCTCTCTCTCTCTCTCTCTCTCTCTCTCTGTGTGTGTGTGTGTGTGTGTGTGTCTCTCTGTCTCTTTCTCTCCCTCCCTCTCTCTGTCTCTCTGTCTCTCTCAGTCTCTGTCTCTGTCTCTGTCTCTCACACGTGTGGGCAGGTATGTGCCCAGGAGTGCACACAAAGGCCAGAGGAGGACGTCAGGTGCTCTTCTTTGTCACTCTCTGTCCTATTCCCTTGAGACACAATCTCCCACTGGCCCAGAAGCTAGGCTGGCAGCTAACAAATCCCAGTGATCTTCCTGTATCCATTCCCACAGCACTCTGGTTACCAGCACGTATGTGGCCAACCTTGGGGATTTGAACTCAGGTCCTTGTGACTTTTCAGTAAGCACTCTTAACTTGTGAGCTGTATCCCTAGCCAGCAACTTGTTTTAAAAGGCAAAGCACTTGGTACACCCAAGTAGACATCAGTAGAGGGCTGCGTGGACTGTGGGCAGTCAACAGAGTTGATCTATCCTTTGTAGGTTTCAGGGGAAATGAAGTATGCGTCTAGATGCAGGTAAGAAAAGGTGGCCCTTATTTCATGTGAAAGCAACCTTGTGAGACAGGGAGCTAGAGGACAATGTTATCTGTGCAAGTGCTGGCATAGTTGTAAACATACTGACATAATTTGGAAGCACATTTAGGAAACCGAGAAATGCATGTGTCTGGGGAATCTCCGAGAATTCAGGGATGAGAAGAGGAAGCTTTAATTCTTACTTAGCATCTTTTGGTACTACCAGGCTACTATTTGATGGTGAACACAATAGTAGCATAGTCTGTCTTGTAAATGATGGCACTTAAGCTCAAAAACCTAGAAGAAAATGAAGTGACTTGATCCCCATGATCGTTTGGTTTTGTAGCATCAGGCTAGGCTGGATCTGCAGGCTCTGAGGTTATGGGGCTTCTCCTGCTCCCTCTCTCCTCCCCTCCTTGAGTTTACCCTCAGTGAGACTCCTCATCTGAAGTAAAATACTAAATGGCTACTGGTTGGTTCAGACTTCAGCTTCTCTCGGCTCAGGACAAAGAAGAGAAGTTGCCTTTCCAAAGTTTCCAGTGAAGATGTTGGGATCGACTTTCCATGGATCAGTTCTGTAGTCTGTCGGTCACTGAAGCCACGGTTAATGCCAGAACTGGGAGGAGAAAGGCCACCAACCCCAATAGCCATGGTCAAATTAATTAATGCAAGCAATTAATTAAAGCAAGCATTTTTGTTCAAGTGCACAGGCTACCTCCTCCTAAGGTGGGGTTCTGGAGGTTTACATTGGATGTGAGGAAGACAGTTGTTACAATTGTATTACAAGTTATTTCTAATGATGTCTTGAAACTAAGGCACAGTTGCAAGAAAGACCTAACAAAATAGAGAGTCATGACAAGGTAGTCATATGACAAATGGTCATATAACCTTTTGAAACAAGGGTAGAGTTGCAAGATGGTTGGTTATAAACAACTTTTTGAAACAAAGACATATTTGCCACTCCTGGAATAGGCAGCACAGCACCATCTGTAGTTAAGGTTACAGGTGGGGCATAGCCCAATCCTTGAGAGACTGAGGTTTAATCCTGACCAGGAATGAACCTAGTTTGTCTTTACTGTAAGGTGGCTTTTAAGCCTAAAATAGAGGCAGGCTGGAACTTTATCGAATAAATGTAGGCAGAGTAGCAAGACAGAAGGCCAGGCCAGCTTACCCGAGTCACGTGGGAGAGTTGCTGCAGAGGAGTGAGGGGACTCCAACAAGGGGAAGTGTGTGTGTGTGTGTGTGTGTGTGTGTGTGTGTGTGTGTGTGTGTGTGTGTGTGTTGCTGTTTCCTAAACAGAGGGAAGCAGGAAGCCCTCCTCAGGTGAGAACAGCCACCTGCTACACACATTCCATTCCAGTCTTAAACCACAGGAGACCCTTTATGAAGACTGTAAGTCTTCAGGGGAAGATGCCAGAGAAAGCACAATAGAAACCATTGACTACCACAATGATACCCGGGGGAGAGAAAACTCCACTCTGCTGGCTTTTCAAAGGAACCCCAAGTTGCAGTGTGCTGGAGGAATTAGGCCAACAGAATAATTAGTGGTAAGCGTTGGGCTGAATTCAATAAATTATAGTATATCTATACAATGGGGAGTCTGCAGACAGGAAGCCAGGTGGTAGATGAATATTGATGCAGAATGCACTTACCACAACACTTTAAATGCAGACTGAAAAGCAATGTTTACAGCACGAGCTCGCCTTTATTTTTCAACTGTGCACGCCTGTATACAAAACAGAGAACAAAACCATCCCATCATCGCTTCATGGATAGCTGTTCCGGGTTTGTACATTGTTATAAATTGTTCTGTTTTACTTTGGTTCCATATTTGAATTTCCTAAGCATTCCCTAATGAATATTTATTACCTGAACATGAGCAAAGCACGATGATCCACATGTATGAGAATGTCATAATGAAATCCTTTACTGTGTATGCTAACTAAAGATTTCATAAAAATAGTTATTACTGACTGAAAAGCCAGACAGTCCCATGAAATCCAGTGTTCATTTCCGGAGACAAAAATGTTCAATGCTTTGAGCTATTTTTCTGGGACTTACCTAAGTTTCATGAGATTATGTGTTTATGCTGACGTTGGTGATGTTGAGGGAACTATGCAATATGCATTGACTCTCATTGTGCTGAGATTTTTCCAGGGGAGTCATGGCACACATGCATCCGCTCACTGTGGAAGAGGAAACGAAGGAGCAAGAGTGACGATTCTGTCAAAGTCTGGCTTAGTGAACTTAGTAAGCGTATTGGGGTCACCTACAGGGGATAGGAAAGAAGTTCTTACAGGAGGAGGGAGAACATCACTGAAGAGCCCACCGTGACATGGGTGAAGTCTCAAAAGCTCTCTACATGACTTACAGTCAGTTCCAACTGGCCGTATCCACAACTAGAGTCAGTCAAAGTCTCCTCCCGTAGCTGATGTCTACTGTTTCTACAACCTTGGGTAGGGGTCCTCATGAACTGTGTAACTTCCAGCTTTCCAGATTTATGAAGTTTACTTCCAGGGTCTCATGAGCTTAATCCCTTCTTCCTGGGATTGCATTGGGAGTATGGCAGACTCTCATAGGGATGAGAGAGGTACACTGAGTAGACCAACCACTATGGCCATTCTCCTACTGCATACACCTGGCAGAGCTAAATAGACCACACCTTTCTTTCTTTCTTTTTTAAGATTTATTTATATTATGTATATGAGTACACTTGCTGTCTTCAGACACACCAAAAGAGGGCGATTTTATTACAGATGGTTGTGAGCCACCATGCGGTTGCCAGGAATTGAACTCAGGACCTCTGGAAGAGCAGTCAGTGCTCTTAACCACTGAGCCATCTCTCCAGCCCAAACCACATCTTTCAATCAACAGATATGTGTTGTTTTCAGAGTTAGAGCATGTGTTAATATCAACCACCAGTGAGCCATCTGCTGTATTCATATCTCTTTCCCTAAATACCCATTTTTCTTAAGGATTTTGTTTTGACCCCAGAAAATCTGCCGTGGAATGAAAAACTGTTAAATTTAAAGATTAAATTAAGTGGGTGGAAATATTGAGGCATCCCATGTCAACTCTAAAATGCCCAAATGACTTTCTCAGGCAGAGAAATATAGAAGATATGACTATCACCAACATATGTTCAAATATACAATTCAGGGTGAGTTGAAAGTAACTAGTTTATGTGTAATGCCATATAAGGAAGGCTTAGCTTACTCAGCAAAGCTAAAGCCGAATCCAGGACGCGATGATTGATGGGAGCTGTACTTGAAAGCCATCTTCTCTTCAGCAGCTTTGTCGTCTGATCCTTGCCTTTCACTTGAGCTGAACATTTGAGGACTAAAGTCCAACTAAAAGGACACATCCAAGCCAATGGAGACAGCACACACACCATGCATCGGGCTCTGTGACACAGCCTTTCTTGCCTAGGGTCCTTCCCTAAGAAAGCATTGAGCGTTCTTCCTAGCACAGGGAGTGACTAATGTATCCGATGTGCTCACCACTGTCTAGAAACTTAAATCAGTCAAGGTTATGTGCTGTGCCATTGTGTGAAACTAAATGTCAAATGCGATATGTGTCGCATGTGCTTCTGGGTAAAACTTAATCTACAAAATAAAAATTAAAAAAACTGAAGGATGACAAATGAATGTTATCTGGAATTTGGCATAATTTTAAAGTAGATAGTGTGAATAGAACATTTGAACAGTCCTTGTATGAGTCAATTACCTATTTTTTTGTGTTTCTTACACACAACTGTATTTTTAAATTTTTTTTTTTGAGGCAGCATCTTGCTATGTAGCCTAGGTTGGCCTGTAATTCAGTAGGCTTCCCAGGCTGGCCTCAAAATTGCAATTCTCCTACATTAGCTTCTCAAATTGTTGGTTTTCAGAACTTTTCATCATGCCTAGACTCCATTAGTATATTCAAAGCATTATTTTGAAATAAAATTTCACATAATGTATTTTGATAATGTTTTTCTTTTCCCCCAATTCCTCCCCAAGTCCCTATCCATCCAACTTTGTTTCCTCTATCTCTCTAAAACAAAAAACAAAAACAAAAACAAGGAACACATATAGTAAGACAAAAATATGCACAAATAAAGGAAGATGCTACAGTCTATAAAACACCATGAAGTCTACCATCCATCCATCCATCCATCCATCCATTCATCCAGCCATCCATCCATCCATCCATCCATCCAGCCAGCCAGCCAGCCAGCCAGTCAGCCATCTATTTTTGATCTTTTGAGACAAGGTTTCTCAGTCTTGACTGTCCTACAACTCATTCTGTAGACCAGGCTGGCCTTGAACTCAGAGATCCTCCTGCCTCTGTCTTTGAGTGCTGGGATTAAAGGCGTGTGCCACCACCCTCAGGCTCCTCCTTCATTGTAGTGGAGCACATCCCTCACTAAAACCTTTCTTAGAAAGGGACCCAGAGGTAAAACTTTAAGACCTTGCTTCTAGAACTGTCCCTATTTAATTCTCTTTTTTCAACTCCTGTTTTGACATAGTATAAATTTGAAGCTCATTTCCTTCTGCATTTTTAACACACTGTTCTGTTGTCTCGTGTTTGGTGACATTCTGACCCCCATTTCTCCCTGACAGCATTTGTGATCCTTGTTTCTGATGATCTGAAGTTTGGGATGACAGCCTTTAATGAGAGAATTTCTTTGTTACCCTTGGCTTTTGAAGGCTCTGTTACCCTAGAAACTTGCTTCCTCTGTTAATCCTACTTCTCCCTCCCTCTCTCCCTTTTCCTCCCTCTTCTTTCTTCTGTCCCTTCCTCTTTGCTTATTTGCTTTCTTGCCTATTTTCCTCTCACACTAGAGATTAACTGGAGGATTTCTGGATCTCAGGCAAGCACACTCCTACTCAGAGGCCTCTCTAACCCGATTGCTTGGACTTTGGATTATTCTATTAGCCACCTCATTCTCTCATCTCCCATCTCTGTGATGCTCGAATTTCTGGGAATGCTCTTACCTGTGTTGATTGGGTGCTACCTCTGACTCCCTGACTTTAACTTCCTCAAGTTCTTTCTAGTTCTCTTTCACTCTTGCCATTGAGGTATTTTTCTCTCTGATTCCCCATCCTTCTGCATTTTCTTTTCCTTCTGGTCATTGTATTCAGTATCTCCCTCTCACATTACACACCTGACAGAAAACCAGGGGAGTGTCTAGGCTGCTGACCAGAAGTCCTGTCCATTTGCTGGAGTGCCTTGCCATCAATGGGACTTGTCTGTGGATTGTACCAAATGTACCATCTGGACCTCCTAGCTGTTCATGTTTAGAAGCCTCTTTATGGACCGATTAGCCCCCTCCAAGCCCTGTCCATCGTGCAGATGGGTTTAGTCTATCTGCCAGCCAGCATTACTGGACCAGTCGGTATAGGAACAGAATGTTCATGGATCCAACTTCTCCTAGTACAAGCCTAGGGTTTAACAGGGAAAGTTACCACCCTCAGTGGTTCCCGTGTCCAATGCTACAGTGTGACAGAAAGCATATCTCTTACCCCAAGTGGAGTTTCCAGACTGTGAGGATCTGTGAGGTTGGAGATCAAGGGACTTTTCTAGACAGAGCTTTAAAAGGATTGCTTAATTTTAAAGACATTTTAATGGAGAAGGACAGTAGTAGCACACTTAAACCAAATGCATATGATGGCACACAATGATTCTGAGCACATACACACCCAGGCTCCACAAGATGTCTCATCCTGAATCTAGAACATACTCAGTAAGCAGAGATCCAGGACAACTTCAGTTAGTCCAGGTTCTGTGATGAGAGCACTTAAAGCTGCTTCTCAGTTGACATCACATTCCACTACTCCAAAGTCAACTTTAACATGGCTATCAGCAAAAGGCTACTTGGTGCCCTTCTGTGAACTGGAGGGATAATAAATCAGTTTGCCCACAACGGATTTCATGCATACTGGATGCTCAACCTTGTACCAGGTGCTTCCAACCTGTGGCACATTAGACTGGTGTCCTGCACAATCCAAACCCTGTTACTGGGTTCGTAGTCTATATGAGTGCTACCCCGCCCCCGCCCACCCCCGCCCACCCCCGCCCCCGGCCCCGCCCCCGGCTTTTGCTGGATGTGTGTAGTGTACAACCTGAAGGTTTAAATCACAGAAGGGCTGTGGTTTAAAAACAATCCTACAGGGTAGTACAACTCATGCAACAGATGATGTCACTGGTTCAGAGGTGATGTCATTTGCTGAAGTTCTTACAAATCAATAGGTATTGGGTCCCAGAGTCTAGGGCCCACCAGGATGTTGCTTTCTTGTGACACTGCAAGCTCAGCAGAGACCTCTGCAGGGCTGGCTCCGTGCCCCAGCTGCCTGCTGCCTGGTCTTCAGGGCCTCACTCTAGGGCATTGAACACATTCACCTCATGCATTTTTGCCATCTTTGATCGGCAAAACTTGGACTGTAAGTAGCATGGACTTACCCAGTGTCCTCACACATTATTACCTTTGTAGCCAGAACATAAAGGACTTTAAGGAACAGGGCCATTTAGGAAGAGTCAGAAGGGACAGTCCAAGGGTCAGGAGGGTGGGCAGAAAAGACCCAGAGCAGTGTGAAGCTCAGGGCCTGTGCTTGCTGAACCACACCAGTACAACCATGTTCTGTGGGCCAAGTTTCTCACCCAGTCTCAGAGGCAAAGAATAGTGAAATAGCAGTCAAGCTTCACAGGCTCTCCCTCTGCATGAGAACTTGGGAGCTTCTGTGCACAGGCTGTGGTATGGACATACAGGACTCATGTGCATATGCACGCTCATGCATGTGTGCACAAGTGCCAGTGTATATGTTCATGTGATCATATGCATGTGTGTACACATGAGTGCATATGTGTATGAATGTGTGAGTGTGTGTGCACGCACTCGTGTGTGTGTGTGTGTGTGGTCTGTGTGTGATATTCACAATATAGTTTGGAGGGGGTGGGATGGGGTGAGAAGCCACAAAGCCTGACTTCGTGTGAGAGAGGTGTGCATGTGTCTACACACTCGCTCTCACAGGTTTGTACTCTCAGTCTGCTTTGAGCACGCAGCTTCTCTGCCCTCAACCCAGCCATATTTCCAGGCTTTCATATTTTCATCTCTTTTTAAACAACCACCTCTTGTATTTATTGCAATTAAAAAAAACTTTAGTGAAAGTCTGCACACCCGTGTGCTGGTGGAGGTATGCGTGGGTGACTACAGTGTCCTTGGGCACCAGAAAGCGTGTCTGATGCCCTGGAACTGGAGCTGTGACCGCCTGCCATGGGTGCTGGGAGCTAAACTTATGTTCTGTAAACTGCTGAGCCCCCTCCCCAGCCCCCAATTCTTGTGATTGATTGTAAAACACCTGCGTGTTTCCTAGGCAGCCTCTGTGTTCCGACTTTTATGTCATCTTGTTAATGCTTCCTGGATCCCTGTGGAATAAATATTATACATCATTTCCAGGTAAGAAAACCGAGACCCTGAGAGGGGAAGTAATGGACCAGCGTCTTATTATTTATAAACTACAGAGTACACGTCAGAACCCAGATATGATTCCAAACGCGACTCTTTGCAGTGTGGGCAATGAAGCAAATGTTTATTGGGAAGCTACCACTTGCTGGGCACCCCCTCTGACTGCTGGGAAATCATAGTAAGCAGACAAGAGCATCAGGCCTCATGGAACCTAGGTTCCACCACTGGGAATAGATATGCAAGTTAAACAGCAGAGCGTATCAGACATAAGTAATACTCAGAGCTAAGACAGAAACAGAAGGGGAACAAGGAGAACAGTTTGGAGCTCTCGAGCTCGGAACGCTCTGGAGCTTGGGTTGGTGCTGGGATGTGGCTGATGCCCGGAGTCTGGATGGTGCTGGGATTTGGGTCATGTTGGGATTGTGATGGTGTGGGATTTGAGTGGTTCTGGGTTCTGGAGAGTGCTGGGGTCTGGGTGATACTTTGGTACGGTTGACACTGAGATTTGAGTGGTGCTGGAATCTGGACGATGCCAAGCTTTGGGTGGTACTTGGGTTCGCATAGTGCTGGAGTCTGAGAGAGTTGTGCTGGGGTCTAGGTGGAACAGAGGTTGGGTGGTGCTGGCTTTTGGCAGTGCTGGAATTTGGAGTGTGGTGATATGAGAGGAGGTGGATCCATACTAAGAGGTGCATTAATATCTAAGAGACACATTCTCTTAACATTAAAAAACCTGTTTTGATTCCTTATGATTTTTGCATCAGGCACCCCAATCCTACTCATCTCCCCATCCCTTCATATCTGCCCTCTGCCCTTGCAACCACGCCCCAACAAACAAAACAAAATAAAATAAGGCCACATCTCACTGTGGAAGCTGCAGTGTGTTACAGTGTGCCCTATGGTATACCATTCTGCCCATTTCTTTCCATGCAAATGTTCATTACAATGAGTTATTGGTTTGTTTCAAGGCCTCTGGCTTCTGTTTCACTATCAATACTGGATCCTAACAGGGACTCCTCTTGGAAATCCTGTGTTCTGCTGTGTCATGGAGACCCTGCAGCTTCTTCGGATCTGCAGGACTGATCCCTTCATACACTCAAACAGTTTATAGATGAGGGAGATGCTTGGATGACCCAACCCGAAGCCCTGGATCTGGACTTGGGTGGAAGCTGAGTTGGTCAGCCCACCAGCTCTCCTGCACCCACACCACCAGGGCAAGCTCGCCAGCCCTGCCAACTCCTAGCTTACCCAGTGCCACAGTGGCAAGAGGCGGGGCTGGCTCTCCTGGTCTCTGGCCACTAGGACAAGCTTGAGTCACTGAGCTGACGGTCGAGAACTGGCTATTATAGGAGCGAGCCTTTCCTGGCTTCTGGTGCTGTGATATTCTCTTCCTCCGTGGTCACTGTTGCCATGATGCCTTCTGATGTGATATAATACAACTCTGGGGGGACTTGCAGACCTTGTGTCCTGGTGCTGGAACAGTTTGCTACCAAATGTTCAGCAAATGAGACTCTTTTGTTGACTAGTACTCAGTTTTGTGTGTTTCATCAATGTAACAGAGAGCAGACTGACAGAGTGGCCAGGGAGAACTCACAGGGGCTTTGTATGAAGACCTCAAGGGAGGGAGGGAGTTGGCCACACTACGATCTGGGTGGGAAGCATTCCAGTAGGAGAAACAGCCAGTACGAAGGTTCTGCGGTGCGGCAGGGGTGGCAGGTCTATTCCAAGGCCGTGGAACAGATGCTACGTGAGAGGAGGGGGGAATACCGTATTCCTTTGGCCACGAAATGAACACTGTGTTAACCATTTCCCACACATGGGTGATTCACCCCAAGCAGAGTAGACTCACACCCACGTTCAGGCTTCTCTAGAGCAGTGTTTCTCACCTTCCTAATGCTGCGTCCCTTTAATACATTTTGTTTTGTTCCTACATTGGGAAGACCCTCAACCATAAAACTGTTTTCATTGCTACTTCATAACAGTAGTTTTGCTATTGTTATGAATCATAAATGTGATATTCGGGATAGCTGATATGTGACCCCCGTGAAAGAATTGTTTGGGACCCAAAGGGGTTGCAGCTCACAAGTTAAGAAGCGCTGCTCTAAAACCTGCAGAGAGTAAAGGCTGGGTTCTGTTAGGGGAAGGAGTGAGGAGACCTGTCTACCTAAGCCGAAAGAAAAGTGTGTGAGGTTCGTGGCTGTACTCTGTGAGTGGGAACCTTTACACTGAATATGTAACCCTGAAATCCTCCCAAGTGCCACTATGCGTGTTGATCTTTTCTTTCCTAATGAAACCGAGCAAGAAGCCTGTCTAACTCTTAAGGCTGTGTATTCAAGCAACTTGCTCCTCCCTAAACACTGGTTTGTGAGGCGTTAATATAACAGCTGTTATACCTGACAGGTGAAAGTGTAGACCTTTCTGTTGAACCCAGGTCTGAGCTGGAGAAATGGCTCCTGTGTAGC
Source organism: Rattus norvegicus (assembly GCF_021556685.1). Taxonomy (NCBI): domain Eukaryota; kingdom Metazoa; phylum Chordata; class Mammalia; order Rodentia; family Muridae; genus Rattus; species Rattus norvegicus. The sequence continues at coordinate 87,892,541 of NC_141536.1, forward strand.
CTTGGTTCCAGAGACAATCCAAGTTGGGAGTTTGGAGGTCTTAAGGAAATCAGGCTCAACCCAAAGGAAATCAGATACAGAAAACAACACAAATTGAATTTTCGCAGGAAATTGCTTTTTGCCTCTCCCGTCTAGCACCCGTTGATTCAATTCTTGGGACTGTATATAAGTTAGTTATAGACAATCAACTTGGTATTTTCCACCTGTTAATCAATAAATATTAAATATTAAAGAATTCAATTTGGGAATGTCTGGCGGGCCTAGGTGACAGGGTTCCAGAAGGCTAGTTATGTCTCTGCTGCCTGCTTGGGTTCCTTCTCCTAAACTACACTGGTGACACATTGGGAATTCTACTCCCTGAACTTGAGGATTGGGTCTCCTCCAAATGACAGCCATCCCCATGATGACCATCTATCTGCCTATAAGGTGCCCCCGCCCATCAGTTGGGTCCCACAGGCAACTATGCGGCCATTTAAATTTCCTCATATACAGAATTTGAGCTCAAAGCCTGAGGGCTTTGTAGCAGGAGCTAAGGATGAAGGTTCAGAGGTGGAGGGGAGGCAGACAGTAGCTAAAGCATGACAGAAGAGGCTGCCAGGGGCTGAGGCGATAGCTCAGTTGGTAAAGTACTTGCCTTATAAGCGTGAAGCCCAAGGACACAAGTTCAATCTCAGAGCCCACAGAAAAATAGCCAGGAGTGCATGTTTATAACTCCAGCGCTGGGAAGACAGAGTACAGGCAGGTTCTTGGTGTTCTAACCAATGAGAGACACTGTCTCAAAGAGAGGGTGGGTGGCACCTGACAGTGTCTTCTGGGACAGGCTCACATGAACGTGCACACACAGAAAGAGGAGCAAGGGAGGGCACCAAGCCCATGATCATCTTAGGGACTTTCTTCTTTCCATCCCAAAGCTCTTCCCTCCTAATGTGTGACTTCATACAAGGGCAGGAGGGGAATAGGAGGAAGAGGAAAAGGAAGAGGAGGGAGGAGGAGGAGGGAGAGGAGAAGGGGCTAGTGTCAAGTTGAATAAGGTCGTATCACTCCAGTTGGAAATGTCATGAGAATGGGGTAGGACAGTGTATACCTGGGAGAGACAGTCACATACATGGTTTGACTCATTTTCTTGCAGTGGGCAGAGGAGAGGGCACCTCCCTCTGCCTGCAGAATGGAGTGTGGAGGAGGCTTTGTGCAGAATGTCAGCTGAGCTAAGGCTTAAAGGACGTGATGTTCTCTAGATAGACCCGACGAAGCAGATGGACACAGAACTACTGGCCCGTGCAGTACCCTGCCTGTAGGAAAGCCAGTTCACATCTCATTTGCAGGGGATGAAGCTTTCGTTATAGTTGAATAGCTATATGGGAACCTGGGTCCTGGAGTGCTTTAATTATCTTGCTAAGAGGTTAATGCTTCAAGCTGAAGAGACATGCAGGGATGCACAGACCTGATTCTGTGCTACTCAGAGAAACATCCATCTCTAGCTTCTAAATCTTGGTCTGAGACAGTGCAAGTAACCCGGAGGCACATGGAAAGCCTCATTTCAAGGCCCGAAGGCATGGCCAGTGAGTCGTGTTCTGACTGTATGCCTGCTCTGACCTGTTCCTGCCACTGCCCATATGATGATATCAGAGGCAGCGTCTTTGGGGCGCTGGGGTATTGAGAATAGAAGGCTGGCATGTGTTTTGTGCAGCTGCCTGCCTGGGCGAACTTTTAAGGAGTGAGTAAAGTATATACTCTCTACCTGTGAGTCCTTGAATTCCCTTCAACTTCCCAGCTGCTTGAGACCCTCTTTTTTTCCTGGCATTGGTGCTTGGGTATCCTACAGGGTATGGTGCAGAGTCCTCATAAACAGGTTCAGTGACCTATGAGAAAAGTGTAAAAGGAACCCTGTGATGACACAGCCAGGCAGTATTCATAAACCAGAGAGCAATCCAGACCCAGGGTCTGCCAGCACCTTGACAGTAGCCTTTCTAAGATGCTTGAACTCTGAGAAACAAGCTTCTACTACTCATAGATCACAAGTATTTTTTTTAAGTAGCAGAATAGATCAAGACAGGCCTTATGTACCAGATCCTTTACTGTATTAGCCAATGCCTCCTTGCAGGAGATAGTGTGAGAGAATGAAGTCGGCAGGAGTCAGAAACGATGTGGGATGGCGGACAACCCCAGATGGAAGCTATATGCTGCTTCTAAAGGGACAGCTGTTTCTGGGCCCTCGCTGGTCAGTTGTTAGCAAAAAGAAATGTGGTCCTAGTTTTGAATATTTGGCTTTTTGAAAGAGGAGAAATCTGGTTTTGAAGTTGTGTGTGTGTGTGTGTGTGTGTGTGTGTGTGTGTGTGTGTTAAAGAAAGCAATGAATTAAAAAGTTTTCACATAATCATGTGGCCAAACTTAATCACAAGCAGGGTTTAGCCACCTGGCTCCTCTACTGACCTGTCTACCTACCCCATGCATCTCCATCCATCCATTATCTGTGCACACACATCTCTGCAGGCCTGCTCTTGGCTATATATTCCCTCATTCACACACTGAACTGTGTAACTGCTCCATCCACCCATCCATCCATCCATCCATCCATCCATCCATCCATCCATCCATCCATCTATCTGCTCGCTTACCCACCTACTCAGTCACCCATTCATCTGACCATCCATTTGTCTGTCTATCCATGACTCTTGCAAGGTTAAGATCCAGTCTCTTTTGAAAGATGGGAACATTTAGTTTGTTCCATTTTCTCCCTCTTCTTTGGACACTTGAAGCCTTGTTTCTGTCCAAGTTCAAACAGATTATAAATTTGTAAGGTGGTGCACATGTGTGAGGTTTGTGCCTGCCTCTCTTGATGGGGGAAAGTTCTGGTTTTCTCTCTCTTCACTGTGCTGCCTGAAGTGGTAGTGCATTTTTTTCCTCCCCTTGGATTTGAGCCTTCACAAGTGTTCCAGAAGAAAATTAAACCAAATAGAGAATTAGATTCCCCTCCCTTTTCTTGGAAATATCTTGCCACTGGGCCACGCTCCCTGGGAATTAAATAACTCTTCAAAAGGAGATCAGAAATAGATTTCTCAGTGGGGTTTCTAGACGTCAGTAAATGAATTTATGGAAAATGGGTTAGGTTTGGCAAATTTTAAACTGAGATCCAGTGGATGTGTAATATCTCCATACAGATTCCTCTTTTTCCCTTCTCCTTCTCCACAGTCAACTAGAACCATTCCTCTTTAGTTCAGCTGTCCAATCGAATATTTTCCTCCAGCTGGATGCTAATGGATGGGAAATGGGGTGTGGTAGAAAAAACTAATGTATGCTGTGGTAAACTCCTGACTGTGCAGTGGCAGCTGTAGTCTGGAGTAGGAACCCAGAGTGATCTAAACTGAGGGCTCTGATCAGGTGTATACACTGTAACTGTTTTCTCATCTGCCAAGTTGGAGAACACTTCACGTTCCCTCCCCTGAAAATACTATGAGACCGTAAAGGCATCCTGGAGCTCTCCCGTCCAGTTAGAGTTAGTCGTACGCAGGTGCACCTGAGATGACATGGACAGAGGGAGCAATATTGAGAAGCAGGATGCCGGAGCCAAGGTCTACATGGCAGCTGCACCCAGGGGCACTTTGAAGCTGCCTGAGGATTGGGGGAGCATGTTTCTCTCTCACCCCTAGATCATTTGACCAGCTGCTTGTTCACCAAGTCACCCTATCCACAAGGACTGGAGGTCAGTCAAAATACGATAGCGTCACAGACTGAGGCTTCTCCCTTATGACACTCTTCATTTCTGCCAAAGAGGAAGAAACGGGAAAGATGAAGCTAACATCGGTGTGGAGTCTGCTTTCTTCTCTGAGAAGCTGCTTCAGGTCAGGTCTCTTCAACACCAATGCCCGGCGGGCAGAGGGAGGGCTCTGCAGCTAGACTAGGGTGAGAGAACAGGTCAGGACGCACCCTACCCCTTCTCCCCTGCAGTGCCCAGGTTGGGGAAAGCAAGCATAGGAGCAGTGGCAGCCATTTTGCTAATATGGGCCAGGCACTTGCCAGGTGTTACTTCCTCTAACCCTGCCAACGATCCCCTGAAATCAGGACTCTCTGCTCCCATTTCATAACCAAGGAAACAGAGGCACCGGGGGAGACTGAAATAAAATTAATGTAGTTAGGACAGGGTTGAAGCAAAAGGGATCCTGAGGCCTACAAAGGCTAAATATTGCCTCTCTGACCCATTACAGGAAAAGCACCGGGAGCAGGGCTCAGAATAGAGCTGCTGGGGGAGCATGCGCTGTGAGGTGGGAGGAGCCCCGGGCACCCCTGATTATCCCCTTCACCACCGGGCTACTTCCTCTTACTCCTCTGCATCTTCCTGGTCTCCTTGGCTTCCTCCACTTTTTCACTGAATTTCGGCTGCTGGGAGCTGAGGTCTGGCTCCCGACTGTGCCTGCCTCTGCCTCCCTGTCTTACTTCTTTGGTGGTTTCTGGAGAGATAGAAATTTCTGGAAGACAAAAACAAATCCATAGTATTTAGGTGTCAGGGAACTCAGAACCATTGGACTTACGAGCCGCGTGACCTCATTGGGTTCCTCACCTTCCTAGGCCTCAGTTTTCCTGTCTGGGCCATGCAGCCGGCACCCACAGCCTTCTAAGCAGGCTGACGTGAATCCAGAGGGGCTCTATTGCATAGAGCTCGAGCGGCTTTGTGGGGTACAGAAAACTGACTGCCTTTCTGCCCTGGATGGTCTCCCTAACCTCCCATCTCCCCATCTCAGCCTCTTTTCTCTTCCAGAGCCTTGTGCCTACTTCCTCTTAAGTGTGGAGTATATACTCCCATTTGGGTATTTTACATGTAGACACATCCTCAGTCCTTTTGTGCTGTCTTCAGAGTCTGAATCTGGGATCCCTGAAGATCACCAAATCCCTGGATGCGTAAGTCCCTCAGACTGGACGGCGTAGCATTTGTACATTGTCTGTGTGATTCTCCGCTGGTGTACTTCAAACCCTCTCACAATAGCCAATGCGGTGCAAATGCAGTTGTAATAGGTGCCGTGTATCTCACTCAGGGGACGGTAAGGAGGAAAGTCTGTACATGTTCACCATGCACAAGTCTCCATCCCTTTCAGTTCGCTCTTCATTCATCTCATGCTACAGAGCCCACCGCGACACGGGATGTGCACAGCTGAGCGTACACACACCGATAAGTGTCCGTTCCTCTTGCTCCTCTCAGTTATCTTACTCATCTCGGCCTCACCGGTGCCGTAAACGCCCACTTGCTCTCGTTAGGCATTTCATAAACTAATAAATGCTGGTTGAATGAATGAGTGAAATTGTGTCTGTTATTTAAAAGAAAAAATATTCGGCACACCCCTGCTCCCCGAGTGCTAAACAAGGACCGTGGTCCAAGCAGCCTCACTGTTCCGGGTGAGTTGGGGCAGTTTGGATCCCAGTGTACCCGCAGATATTGAGGTGGGAACCCTCAGTAGTGGAGAGGTCATGGCCAAGGGGGAAAGGGTGTCTTTTGGCTCGGGGACTCACCTGGATTCCCTCCCTTCCTGTGAGCTCATCCTCCTCACTTCCTCCCTGTGAGGCCTTTGCTGGCAGGTGAGCGGGCAACAGCTGTGCGGCCAGCAAAGCAGGGGAAATGTGTGCAATTTCCTGAGCGGAGGACTAGGAGAGCAAGGTTCATAAAGAAGAGGAAAGCGCAGAGCTGAGACGCGAGCTGGCAGCCTGCTAACCTCATTTCCTGGGGACCCAAGCAACCTGCAGAGAGCCTCAGGGTCCCGGAGGGCGGTTTCCACAGGGTCTGGGAGGGTGGATTCCACGAGAAGCCCATGGGTCAGCAGTGCACAGCCTGGCTCCAGAGTAGCCAGGTCGCAGAGCCATCTTTATCTCTGATGAAGCCAGTGCAGGACTCTGTGGCCCTTAGGGTTTCCTCAACAGCATGTGTTGGAAGTTTGCAGCTGGTTTCAACCCTTCAAACTCAGGCTCCCTTACCTAGTTAAGTGCTTAACCTGACAGGTGAAGACAGCTTGAGAGTTCCCAAGCTTTCTCTTGAGCATGCCGCTGAGAAGTGTGGCTTCTTTTCTTTGTTTACCACAGCTCTGACTTTCCACAGGAGTTCTCAGATGCTGGATAATGCGGACCAGTCTCACATCTGTGGGGTTGAACCCACAGATTCAGTGAATTGTGGGTTAACATTTGTTGTTGCTGTTTTTGAGACAGAGTTTTGCTATGTAGATTTGACCTGGAACTCATGGCAATCCTCCTGCTGTAGCCTTTAGAATCCTGAGCCGACAATATTTTTCAAAATTTGCATCAGGATCCATTAAGATTGCTCCTCAGCTAAAGGATGATGAGTGAGTTTGAGTCCTAGGACCCACAAGATGGAAGGAGGGAACCAACCCCTGAAAACTGTCCTCTGACCTCTACACACATGCCAATAGCATATGTGCGCACACACATGTCTAATAAATATGTAAAATATAAAACATTAAAGACTTACATGAGTACTGAACACATTGAAGCTCTTTACTTGTCAACCCTACCCAGCACTGCCTGACATTATTTGTGGAGCAGTTACTTAGTAGCAACGACTATAAGTAGCCTAGAGGTGATGTAATGTATACGGGATGCTGTGCAAATTCTATGCCATTTTATGTAAGGGACTTTATAGTGATATCCAAGCAAAATCCTGGAACAATCTCAGAGGAATTGTTCAATCTCTCAGCAAGGGATGGCCTTATGTTACAGTCTAACCCCATAAGCACAGTTTGATGTAAGTCTTTGGAAGTCAGGGTTACTTTCTTTAGGTGAAAGAAAACCTCCCAGTCCCTCAGAGTCCTTTTCTGGTGTCTCAGTGTGTGGTAGGGACACATACCATGGCAACAGAGGAAGCAGATGACCTCTGGATCCTTGTTGAAAACTGATGAAGAGTGGTTGTTCTAGGGTACTTTTTGCTCTGGACCTGCTCTTGGACCTGTATGACAGGTCCAAGTCTGGTTATCACGTGGTGGCCACCGAATCCTCTCTTTCTGGGCCAGGTCCTAAGCATGCCCCTGCCTGCTCAGCCCATGTTGGTTCTCACTGGTGGGCACCTGTGACGTCTTCCTTCTCTGAAGCTGGTGGAGACACTGTGAAAGGCCAGGGATCTGTCACGCGAATGCTACCTTCCAAATCTATCCTTTCCTTTTATTATGACACTCTGTGGGAAATATCGAACATACAACACTAGTTTCAAATAAATATACATTTTTTGGTTGGTTAAGATCCAGTGGTTGGGCTGGAGAGATGGCTCAGCAGATAACAGCAATGGCTGCTCTTCCAGAGGTCCTGAGTTAAATTCCCAGCACCTACATGATGGCTCACAGTCATCTGTAATGGGTTCTGATGCCCCCTTCTGGTGTGTCTGAAGAGAGTGACAGTGTATTCATATACATAAAATAAATGAATAAACCTTAAAAACAAATCCAGTGGTCAAGATCCATAGTCACCACCTTACCACTCTATTGCCTATTTCAGTGGCTAGATAGAAAGAGACCATATGCTTAATTAAGGGGGATTTAAGTAAAAATAACTGAGTGAAGAGAACAAAAGAAGTGTCATGTGGTTAACAGAACAGAGAGGAGACAGCAACACTGGCAATAGTGGGGAACTGTGATCACCCTTTGTCCTTAAGGAGTGCACACTGAGAAGTGAGTGCATGGGAATATAGCAAGGCAAGGTGAACATTAGTCACAAGCTTTGATAAGCTATGGCCTATGGCCTACCACTTGTTTTTAAATAAAGTTTTATTAGAACATAGCCAAAGTTGGTTACTCACATACCACACTATCTGTTGCTACTTTATGATTCAGCAAATGGGAAATAGTGACAGAAACCATATCGCCCACAATACTTAAACTATTTACTGTTTGGTTCTATGCAAAGAAAGCTTGCTGATCGCTATTTTTACATGCTGGAGTACTCCCCACTCCATTCATTTGAATTCAGTTCCTCATAATGCAACTCTAGTTAGAGAAGAGGTAATTTTTGCTTGTTTGCTTTTGTTTGTGTAGACAGATTTCCATGTATCCCATCCTAGTCTGAAGCTTCCCATGTAACAGAGGCTGGCCTTGAACTCCTGATCCTCCAGCTCTCAACTCTTGGGTGTCAGGGTCAGAAGTATGTATCACATGACCAGGCTGGGGTAACATTTAACAATGAGGTCATTAGAGTAGCCCTACTCCAATCTGAGCAGTGTTTTTACAATAAGAAGTGAGGATGCTAATGTGTCCACAGGGAAGATCCTGGGGGGACGGGGGTGGGGAAGACAGCCCCCAATAAGTCATGGAGAGATACCTCAGAATAAACCAACTTTGCTGACACAAAGTTTTTTTTTTTTTCTTTCTTTTTTTTCTCGGAGCTGAGGACTGAATCCAGGGTTTTGCGCTTTCTAGGCAAGCGCTCTACCACTGAGCTAAATCCCCAATCCCTGACACGAAGTTTTAATTTAAAAACTATGAGGAAGGAAATGTGTGTTGTTAGAGGCCTTCTGTGTTTGTCCCAGTAGCCCTGAGACATGAATGCATATGCCACAGTAGAATATGTGGAGTCAGGAAGGGACTAGGTGGACTAGGCACCCACTGTTCTCTCCCACTCCTGCACAGCTGTGGAGACACCACTGGCTAAGCCAGTGGAAAGGTTCACCTCCCAGGGACAGGGTCAACGAGCAGAGAATTAATGCAAGAGCAGAGAGCAGAGTGGCCAGTGTATAGGGAGAGAGGCTGTGCTGCCTGTGCCCTGGACACCCAGCCCTACCTGCCCTTGGGGGTTGTGGAATCAGTGACACAGTCTCCCCAGCAGCAACAAGCTCATCTGAACATTGCTTCAAGCTCCTTTAATACTCTCTCCCCAGGCCCCATTGGTCCCAAGACAGCATCTCTTCTAAACAGCAGTTCCTGATTGGCTGGCATTATATGCGTCAGCAATCCTTGGTCTCTCAGGCAGTCTTCAGTTAGGTCCTCCTGCAGGAGATGCCTTTGCAACTCTGCACCCCCGGTGTTTACATAGAGGTGGCCCCCACTGTTCCTCCTACAAGGATGACCACTTCAATGATTGTTCACCACACGGGATCAACAGTTTCTTACTCTTGTGAGCACCTCTCTCCTTGATTTTCTTTTTTGGTAAGGAAGATCACAGACATGATAAAACATTGCCAGGCAGTGTTCAGTGGGTATCGCTAATAGGTAACAACTGTCGTTTTCACACCCCAAAAACTGAACAGACGTTGTTAACCATACCTCATCCTATCCCTGCTCAAAGGTCTCCATTGCCTCAAAGGTGTGTAATGCTTCCTCTCATTTGAAGGCCTGAGTGGTCATATTTATTTATTGAAAAAAAACTTTATTTGTCCTCTTTAAAATGTCTTGCTTGCCACACCCCTGTGCGGGCTCGTTCCTGTCTCCAGAATTTCCTGTAAAGTGCCAGGTAGATTTAAAGTCTCGTTAAGTTATGGGTGGTGCCTTCGACTGTACCACTTTACAGGGGTGGAGCTTCTGCTTCTCCCACTTTCTGTAACGGTGAGGACAGTGGGTTCGGAGATAGTAGCTGACCTTTCTGTTACCAACGTCTGATGACAGCTTATCTAACACGATAGCATATACTGGTGAGCACTGTCAAGCCTGCTCTTCCAGTCTGACTTGCAAAATGTTGATTTTTTTTCTAATCTAATACTTCCTCTATATTTATCAACAAAATTATTCTATAAGGAAGAACTTCCCTTCATTGACTAGAGGCCTTGAAATATAATCTTTTTGAAAAGACAAAAGTTATTTTCTTTATTGCTTTCAGAACACCGGGATGGTAGGACAGATACAAATGGCCATTTTCTTGGTATTATTAAGAACTCAGAGTCTGGGGGCTTATTAGTACTCTGACAGCAGTGAGCCTGCTCAGCAGAGATGAGGAGATAATCAATCATGGCCCTCAAGTAAACAGCCAAGTGTGGCCACTTGGTTGTCACCCCAGTACAGAGGAGGCAGAGGCACCTGGGTCCCTGGGTTCAGTGGCCCAGGGAGAAGCAGTGAGCCCCAGGTCCCAGTGAGACAATTCCTAAAGAACAAAAGCCAACTTTGACTTCTGGACACACACACACACACACACACACACACACACACACACACACACACAGACAAAGAGTTTAAAAATTGTATTTTATGTTTTTAAATCCACTGATGTCAGTATTTACTTGATGCCAAATTGCTCTATCCTCAGCCAGTGGGTGATTTCTCAAATCGGTTCTTGGTGTCCCTTTGACTCAACACCATTAGCCTTTGATAATGTCCTTGCTTTCTGGCATAGTAAGGTGCCACTCTCATCTGCTGTAGCTTTCTCTCCATTAATAAGCCCAGAGTCTCTGCCCAGTTTCTCTAGAAAACAGAAGCTGAAGCAAAGCCAGGTACTCAGACTTTATTGGGAAGAGTTTGGGAAGTAAAAGAGGCAAAAATCAAATCAAAGGCAGGGAGAGAGCGAAGGAGACGCTCATGCGGAGGGCTGTGCCCAGGCTGCCATCTCTTCTCAGTCAATTGCATGGGTGCTCAGAGCCTTTTGAGCAAGAAGGTGTGAAATAACCACACCCCAGAACAATGGCAGACACCATCTCACCTGCTCTTTCTTCCTGTGTATTCATGAGCTGTGATTCTCACAGTGCCTCTCTTTGAAGCAGGAGGTGAGGCCAGAGTATCTACATGGTCAGTCCTGTCAATGTGGAGAGGAGATGGTCTTTCTTGACATCACTGCTCTTTGTGGAGAGTCCTTAGTGTGTGGTGGTAATGGTGATCAGGGGCTTTGTGGCCAGTAGGACAGTGTATTATTGTTAGTACTTTGTGAATCAGGAAAATGGGAATAAATCCAAGGCCACTGATGTAAGTGGACCACGTAAGACTAGGGTAGCTCATTGACTGGTTCTGGTATGTCTGCCCCTTTTGCTAGGTAGATTTACATGTGTGTTTAAATCTTCTTACAATATACAGATTTAATAAGAAATAAATTATCTGCATGTCTGTACAGGGGAGGGCAAATCCAGTTGTTTGAGGTATATTGCAACCTCAAAGGACTTCAAAGCAATTAGTAAATAAAACTATGGTCTAGTGGTCAAGATCCATACTCATCACCTCACCCCTCTGCTGCCTATTTCAGTCCTGCAACATCTGGTTCAATAGAATCCGAACCATCCACATTGGTGGAAACATTTCCACCCAGACTCCAAAACCTTGCATTCGGTAGAGTCTACTGTGACCGTAGGCAGAGGAGGCTAATCTTCTGTGTCTCTACAGGGAACACCAGTAAAGCTAATTATATTTTCACTTGCTCTCTGGACCCAGCAATTTTGACAGCATGCACCAGGTTTGTTCACTGTTTGCACTATTTGGAGCAGAAGTTGTGCAAAATGACCTTGGTTTGGCCTTTTAGCTGTGATTTCACCAAGTCACTACCTCCATTTCAATCCAGGGGATTGTCTCTGGGGAACAAAGTACATGGAAGACTCTGACTTGTGGTTCAGAGTTCCTCTAGGGTAGTAAATGGTGCTCTTTAGTGTGTGACAGTGCAGTAAAAGATCTCATGAGAACAGGTCACCTCATATGGTGGTGCTGGAGTGGTATGGGGGAAGGAGATGCAACCCTATCTCTTGAGTAGTCTGATGAGGAAGAATTGATTTTTCTAATGAAATTAGAAAGCTTGATATCATTTACTTGCCACGATGTGGAGAGCTGGTTACCCCAAGATGTAGTACTGTATCCAAGGCTCAGAATCAGTCCCTAATGTTCTCCTGTATTCATTTAACATCACAGCTAGATCAGCTTCAATGATCATGAACCATGTATAGAGACCATTTCTAGTCCATGGCTACTTCAGTCTCAGGGCTACTTCAGTCTGTAGGCACCATAGAGGCCAAAAAAAAAAGTGCTGTCTAATAGCAGACCTATTTTTTCTTTACCCAATCCCGTAATTTCATTCATGTATTTCTTTCTCCAGGATTCCTGGCTACAGATCTTATTCGTGCCTCTACCATTGTTTCAGTACATTCTGTGTTGCTGTAACAGAAGACCTGAGACTGAGTAATTTGTAACCAACAGAAGTTTATTTCACTAGTGGTTCTGGAAATTGGGAAGTTCACAAGCCTGGCACTGGCATTTGGTGTGAGCCACTGAACTGGGTCACCCCTGGACAGAAAGTGTGAGGGAGAAGGTACGCAATCATTTCATGCAGGTATGTGAGGGAGCACCCAGCCTCCCCTTCTCAATGACCTTTTCCCCTTGGTAACAGCCTTGATCCTTCATGAGGATGGTGCACTCATGACCCAGTCACCTCTGAAAGGTCTGGTCTGCCTGTGCTAGTGACCTGAGGATTAAATGTGCGTAGGCCGGTGGTCAGGGACTGTCTTCCTCAATTGTTCTGTGCCTCCTACACATGAATTTTGAGAAATACATCAAAGCATAGCAGCCACCACCGCCCAACATTTAAGGACCAAGAAAATGGCTGACTTAGCATAGGAGAATCCTGCACTACTGTGAAAGAACACATGGTACTACCAAGCAGGAATGACACTGAAGACCCAAAGGCTCAAGGTTCTCTCATGCCTGTGTATCTCATCATCCAGAAACAACCAGCTAGATAAAAAATGGAGCAATGACATGGTGAAGCCTCCAAGTTAAGAGGCCTCCTCAGGCGAACTGCAGCATCAGGACACTGGAAGTGGTATATGGACTGCGGTCTTTTCTTCAGGTCCCTGACTAGTGGGCCAAACCATTTACTACTGCTAAAGGGTCAGTGTTTCCAAACATTTCCCCTGTACTGTCAGTAGCTCTGTTCATAGGGAGATCCTTCTCCTCATCCCACCCCCACACAATTCCTACAGCCAGTTCTAAAGTCAAGATCTTGTTCTCCTGAGTGAATTTACAGAGGCTTCAGATTCAAGAGAGATCTAGAGGGCTCTCCAGCTTGGCTATGCTTCAGCCGTCCTTCTGCCACTCATGATTGTGACCTAGCAGGTCTTATGGCATTAGAAATGTTCATGGTTGGGAGTTTGAATGCACTGAGAATATAGCCCAGTGGTAAAGTACTTACTTAGCACCCATGAGATTTCGTCCCCAGCACTTCTTAAACTAGGTGTGATAGTACACCTCTGTCATGCCAGAACTCAGGAAGCAGACACAAGAGGACCAGAAGCTCAATGCTTTATACACATATACACATACACAATGCATAGTACACACAGTTATACATACACACATACATACACACATGCACATACATATCATATAAACATGCACATATGTGCATGTAATATACATACATACCCACATATGCACATATACAACATACACACACATACTTACATATACACATACACATATATACATATGCACATACCTATACACACATATACATATATACATATGCACATACCTATACACACATATACATATATGCATATGCATACATACATATACACACATATATACATACATATATACACATTTATACATGTACACATATGCACATAAATACACACATGCATATATACATACAACACATATACATACATATGTGCACGCATATTGACAGAGAGACGGGGAGAGAGACAGAGACAGAGAGACGGAGAAAGCATAGAATTCTATAGCAAGGCTATTGTACCACAGATGTTCATTGGCATCTGAATACTGGTCTGATGGATCATAGTAGAAAAGCAGTGAATCACACTGCATAATAAAAATGGCACATCTGGGATTCCATCTGGCTTAATCCAGAAGGCACTAATGAACGATGTGAGCAGGTGGCGCCAGCCGCCGCGGCACCTTCTTTGCACCACAGTCTTTCAACAGAGGAACAACAGAGGAGGGCTGGTGCCTCCTTCCCACAGAAAGGAGAAGTCCTCTCCAACCCCTCGCTATTAAGGAAAAGGAAAAAAGTCACCATATCAACAGGCACAAGGCCAGTATTAGGTACCACAGCTGGACTAGCAGCTGGACTGCAACTGGGTGGCACCTGGCTCAGATTACAGTAATCCACTACCATCCACCAGAGGCTGAAGAGAGGAGGGGCGTGATGGGAGCCGATGCATCCCTTCTAGTGGGAGAGAGGTGCCCTATTCCTTGGAAGCCTCTTACACCACAGCTTTGCTTCTGGCTTACCACCTTGGTGAGGACAAAGGGTTAATCTCCCCACAGCCCTTCGGATGGAGATGGCCTTTACCACAGAAGCCAGGGACTCTGCTATGTGTACTCATCCAAGCCATGCATTCTAAGGAGAATCTTAACTGAGCATCAGAGAAGCAAACAAAGGGTGGTTCTCACTGTACATTTACACTAGCAAAAAGAAACAGGTCTGTTCTGGAGAAAGATAATTCAAGAGTTCATACTGGTGTTTCCAGCCAAAATGTAAGATTACAGTGTCGACTTGTGTGGGTTTTGCCCATCTCTTGTCTTGTTTCCATTCATTTAAAATTTCTGGGTGTATGTTCACGTGTGTGCTGATGATGCACGTGTATGTGTGTGTGTGCACTGGTAAGTGTGCAAGTGTACACAGGGCGAAAGGACAATCTCGGCTGTTTGTTGACACAGGGTTTCCCGCTGGCTTAGAGCCCAGTAAATAGGTTAGAGTGGCTGGCGAGGGAGCCCTGGAGATTGACCCATCTCTGCCTCTCCAGGGCTGAGGATTGCAGGTGTGACCCTCTGCTTGGCGTTTTTTTATGTGTGTTTTGGGGAACTGATCTTGGGTCCTCATGCTTGCAAAACAAGCACTTTTCTGATGTGACTATTTCCTCCGGCTCTGACTCTTCCTTTTTGGTTCTGAAACTCTAGGTACATAATTACATTGACGAAGGCATTTCTTTGCACATTCCTCAGTTTCCAAAGCACAGTAGCTATCGTGTCCTCTCTGCACTAGGCTGTGCCGCTGCTCGCTCAGATTTGGCCCTGAGCACTGCAGATTATACACCTGCCCGTTTGAACTCAGACTCTGTGACTTTCTTTGGGAGTGCAGTTAGAGTGATGGTGGTCATTTCCAGGGAGAAGGCTTAACAGCCCGAGTATCTTTTCTCTTTGCCTCAGTGACTGGCTTTAAAATATCCCAGACAGATGCTGCTTCCAAAGTTTGGGTCACAGGGGAAGGACGATGTGGGGTAGGGCTGAAGCCCACACATAATAAAGAGGCAGTCAGAGGCTGTGGAAGGCATCATCATTTGGGTTTATTTGGCACTGTAGCATAGCATCGCCCTGGTCCTGTCCATGTGTCCTGGTCCACACACGGCTCAATACAGCTTAAGCTTTCTTTCTTCAGTCCTTAGGATGAAGAACTTACTGTTACGGTGCTGTTATGGCGTTGACTACATTAACTCCTCCTGCTCCCTTTAAACCACTAACCTAACACTGGTATTAGCATTTCTTTTCACTGGGTTACTGTTGAGAAAGATTCATAGATGTGGCGTTGCAGTGCTGGAGGCTAGATGAACTCAGGATTTTGCTCAATGCTACAAACCTCTTTCTGTTCGGCTGGCATCTTCTGGATCTTGACCAGCACCTTGTGATAGGTGAGACTTCAGTCTCATCAGTGCAGCTCCCTGGCAGGCTATTGTACCCACCAATCTGATGGGGAAGGAAGATTGCTCAGCTGAGCCCCGACCTGCCGTTCACGGTCTGAGAAAGTTGAGCTTCTTACCATATAATCTAACGGCCATTTGTGTTCCTCTCACGGACTATTCAGATAGTCTGCCCATTTGGGGTAGCTGGCAGCTTTCTTCTTAAATTTCAGATGCTCTATATTCTTTAGAAACACTCATATTAAGTCTATGATAAAACTGTATTTCAGGGGATGCAATGCAAGGAACTATGGGAAATCTAGTATGATTACTGATGCAGCCCTCCTTTGACCCAGCCACCTCCAGAGGCATTGGACTTGACTTTGCTGAGCTGGTGGACTCCATGTATCTGACTGCTCTTCTTGTGAAAAAAAAAAATCCTTAGCCTTAAGGCAGTCGGCCTTTTGTTTATGTATTGCTTTGGTTGCTTGAAGTTTGAATATATATTCAAACTGCTGTTAATATGTATTTAAATGCTCTCTCTGTCGCAAAGCAGGTCCAAATCTAATCTTTCCCTGTCATTTCTCCTCCTCGTTTGCCTCTGTCATTTCTCCTCCTCATTTGCCTCTTACACTATCTTCTATCCCCCTCACGTAACAATTTAAAATGCAGACTCTGATGCAAAGTCCAGGGTGTATTTCTCAGTGCCTAACAAATGAATTCCCCGGTGATGTAGTTTCGTTTGATTCTGTCCTCCATAAGTGCTGGTCCTAGTCATCACAACGGTGTCCATCAGGCAGAAGTAGATTGCCTTCATTGTCCAGCCATGAATGAATGAATTAACAGATCCGTGGCTTGCTGAGGAGGTGGCTTTGAGATAAAATTAAGCTCTCATTGGCCTACTCATCTTGTGTCGGGTTAAGATGCTCTGAGAAGGCCCTCACCAGTGGTGGTGGCAGCCTTCAGAACAACAAGCCACATAAACTCCGTTCTTCACAATCTACCTACTCCATACCACAGCAGCAGGAAACAGATGTAGATGCTGGGATGTACGAGGGGAAGGTGAGTGGTCAGAGGGTTTCATTCTGTTTCTTGTTCCTCTTTTAGGAGCAAATACACTGGGACGAAAGATAGGGGACGGCCTGGCTGCTGACACTATTCCATTGCTCCATGGAAACCTTGGAAATGATCAAGATGTGAACAGGCTAGACCCTATCTGGTTTCCTGTGCCTGGTCAAGTCCCCTCAGTTCTTTAATCTTTGGCTCTTGTCCTTTCGGTCCTATGAACCATATCTTTCTCCCTTACCTGGCTGAGCTTGAGTACTTCAAGATATCTGTGGTATGCGTGTGAGCTTCCTCCCTCAGGGGGTCCAGATGCATGCACACTGGGCTGGAGGGATGAAGCAGAGCCCAGAATAAGCAGGGACTTCAGGATCCCCAGCCCAGCTAGGAGTGAGTGCTGAGGGAGGGGGACTTCTCCTAGGAAGGCCTTCTCTGAGGATTTTAGTGTTACAGCTCTTTCAGATGATACTTATTGGAAGAGCTCTCTTAGACGATCTTGAGTGAAACTGCTAGTGTGCATACCTTAATTGGGGGTGGACTTGCACACAAACATTTTGTTTGGGGTACAACAAGGGTTATATATGGACCTTGGAGAGTGGGAAGGAGTTTTCAGGGTGAGTGTAAAATTATTGGCTAGAGTTTAATGAACTGCGAATGTTTTATTTGTATGGTGAGGCATTCCAGGAAACCCAGGTATTGGATGGGCAGGCTCCTATTGGGAAAGAGGAAGTTGCCAAGAACTACTCAACCTTCCCTAGGTAGAGAGTGGGGTGGGGGGGTTGTCAGTTTCCCCAGACAAGGTCAGAGAAGGGGCCACCCTACTGGTAAAGGGAGTCCCCCATTTTGTGCCAAGCTCGGAGGAGCTATCCGGGCATGAGAGACTCTGACCTTAATTAGGGAGGTTTCCCTACAGACACCATGTTCAACTTAGGATTGTGCTTAGCATGCCATATGGAGGACCCTAAATTCACCCCTGGTCTGGTCTACTCAACAGGAACAAAAGTACTGGTGCTTAATAATTTATATTCTAAGACATTTATTAAAATGGCCTGCCTTAGTTAGGGTTTCATAATAAACACCATGACCGAAGGCAGCTTGGGGGAAGAAAGGGTCTATTTTGCTTACACTTCATATCACAGTCTATTACTGAAGTGAGTGAGGGCAGGAACAGAAGCAGAGGCTGTGGAGGAATGCTGCTTGCTGGCTTGCTTGCTCCTAATGGCTTGCTCCTAATGGCTCGCTCTGTCTGGTTTCTTATAGCACCAAGGACCACCATTCAGAGGTGGCAGTGCCACAGTGAGCTGGACTCTCCATATCTATCATTGAGCAAGAAAATTCATCACGAGTTTGCTCACAGGACAATCAAGTGGGGGCATTTTCTCAACTGAGCTTCCAAAATGACTCTAGCTTGTATGAAGTTAAGATAAAAGTAGCCAGCACACTGCCATTCCTGTGTGTGTGGCACTTGGGATAAAACCTAGGGTCTTTTCCATTCTGGGCAACTGTTTTACCACTGAGGCCCATCCCTAGCCCAGTATCTACTTCTTTTTTTTTTTTTATTCTTTTTTTTTTTGGAGCTGAGGACCGAACCCAGGGCCTTGCGCTTGCTAGGCAAGTGCTCTACCACTGAGCTAAATCCCCAACCCCGTCTACTTCTTTTAATAAAATTTCACTTATAATAATGTGTCTGTGTGCATGTGCATCTGTGTGTGTGTGTGCATGCGTGTGTGTGTGTGTGTGTGTGTCTATGTGAGTGTGGGAGCACATGTGACACAGCATGAGTGGATGAGTGGGGAGGTTACAGGAGAACCTTTGGGTCAGTTCTTTTCACTCTGGGTTACAGGGATTGATTACCTGATGGACCATCTCACTGGCTTCAGTTCAACTTGTTGTCCTTGCTACTGGGAACAGGAATGTTTCTCATCAGGTCCGATAAATGCTGGTGCTTCCCGATAGTGGGCATTGTGTTGCTTCCTAATGATGAGCAGAAACTGGATCTACTGGCCTGAAAAGGTGGCAAGATATATAAACATATACTGCATTTCCAAATCTCTCCCTCTCTCTCTCTCTCTCTCTCTCTCTCTCTCTCTCTCTCTCTCCTCTCTTTCTCTCTTCTCTCTTTCTCTGTGTGTGTGTGTGTGCACGCGCGCGCGTGCACACGTGCATTTTTTTCTTTTCTTTTTTTTTTTATTAACTTGAGTATTTCTTATTTACATTTCGAGTGTTATTCCCTTTCCCGGTTTCCGGGCAAACCTCCCCCCGCACGTGCATTTTTAAAACAAAGAAACTTACTTTAAGTCTGCAGATTTGTTTTTACTTATTCATTTATTTACTTATTCATTTACTCATCCTTATGTATGTGTATACATGTATTCTCAGGTGTGCACATTCCAGAAATGGTGTCAGACTGCCTGGAGCTGGCGTTCCAGAGAGTACGAGCCGCCTCACATGGGTGCTGGGAATCAAACTCCAGTCTCTGGAAATCCAAGCTATCACTTCAGCTCTTACACTACCAATGCGAGTCTTCTTATTATAGTGACGAACATTAAAACAATAAATAGTACAATAACACCACGATCATTTGAAGGAAACCGTGACGGGGCTGTAGGGAGAGATGGTCTCGGACTGTTACTACTGAGGATCCTATGGCAGAAAAGAAGCATGAAAGAGGAGACAAAATTGCTACTTTCTGCAAAATGGAAATATTATTTATGGTAAAAATTAAAATGGAAATGTGGAAATTAGCATCCTAAGTTATAGCTATAATATTATAATGAATATGGAAAAGTTATACAGGAGTGTGGAAAAATTAAAATATTGATTTAATTACGTGAGTAGAGCTCGGGCAATTTTTGTCTAAGATTCTGTGGCTATTTCGATGTTGTTTTTCCTAGCAACTCTTTCAAATGGGAGCTCAGTATAGCTCCTGGCGCGCAGATGCTCAGTAAATGTCAGATGCTGCTGCAGACACTTTATTTTCAGACCAGCTTCCCAAGCAGCTTCGTGTTCGTTCTTGGACTCCTTCCAAGCGCCATGGCTCCTCACAGCGGCCTCCATGGTTCCTCTCTACACTGCTGCGAGGCTGGTCAACAGTCTTGTCTATAGAGGTGTCTAGTCCTGTGATGCTAAACTCACTGCCTAGAGCATGGCAATACTGAGAGGTGGAATCTAGCCTCAGTTATCCCAGTGACCCCTTGTAAGCACAGAGATCTCTCTGAGAGGGAGGCAAGGCTGGGTGGAGATGCCATGCCGATGGGGGAAGGCTCAAGCAACATCATGAGCCAAGGACTATGGGCAGCATCTGGGAGCTGGAGGAGGAAGGAACGGTCTCCCTTGAGCAGTAGGATGACCCCCAACAATACCTGTGTCAGCTGCTTTTCTCCTTGCTAAGGGAAATGTCATACAAAGAAGCAATTTAAAGAAACAAAGGTTTAATCCAAGCTTACAGTCTGAGGGGATACAGTCTACCATGGTGGCAGGAGCTTATAGGCTGGCTGCTCACATTGCATCTGCAGTCAGGAAGCAGAGAGTAAACAGGAAAGCAGGGGTGGGGGCGAGGAGGAAGCGGGGAGCCCAGTCACACACTTCCTATGGCAAGGCTCCACCTCCTAAAGGTTCCATAACCTTCTCAAACAGGGCCACAGCTGCAAACCAAGCACAAATACCTGAGCCTGTGTGGAACATTTCACTTTGAACCCACTCCTGATCTCCTGCGACTCATTTCAGACAGGCTGTGAGAACTTAAAATGCTTTGTTCTTTCAAACTACAAAATCATAACAATCTTTTACACGACCCATAGCAAACGGATCAAAAGGCTGGTTAAAACATGTCTTGGTATTCCAGTTGCCTATATAATTCCTTTTTCCATGACTAACATTAAGTGCCACACTGTTTTCTGTTTGAATTCCTGTGTGACAGAATCCTAGTTTCTTCTCAGGCAGATGGATGCCCGGGGAACCCTCTAGACAAGGTGTATGCTCGAGAACACAACAGCATACACACATATT
This sequence comes from Rattus norvegicus, assembly GCF_021556685.1. Lineage (NCBI taxonomy): Eukaryota > Metazoa > Chordata > Mammalia > Rodentia > Muridae > Rattus > Rattus norvegicus. The sequence continues at coordinate 87,913,131 of NC_141536.1, forward strand.
TACATATGTACAAATGACAGAAACAAGGAAAACGGGAGGAAATGAAACAAAACATTAGCGGTGGTAGAAATACTAACTTGTTTTACGCCTCGGGCTTTTGAGGATTTCTCCAGATATCTCTAACAAGCAGATATTACTCTGATGAGGAAAAAACATAACTTTAATTGGTTAGAGATGAGACAGTCTAAGTATTTACACCATTCTCTGGCACTGCAGAAGTCATCATGAGGGCTAGAGAGGTGGTGGAAAGGTTTGTGGGAGGACGAAATTCTGAGTAGGGCCTGGAGACATCGGAATTTGAGGACAACAGCAAGCAGAAGGTGTGCCTGGTGGGTGCTGATGTAAGCTGAGGAAAAGATTGTGCTTTCCCGGGTGTGGTGGTTCAAATGAGAATGGCCCCTGTAGGCTCATATATTTGAATACTTGGTCCCTAGTTGGTGGCACTGCTTGGAACGGATTAGAGGGAAGAGTATCACTGGGGCCTGGCCTTGAGGTTTCAAAAGCTCCTGCAGTTCCCAGTTAGCTCTCTCTGCCTCATGCTTATGTCTCAAGATGTAACCTCTCAGCTACTGTTCCAGCTCCTGCCTGCCTGCCTGCCTGCCTGCCTGCCTGTGGCTGTGCTCCCCGCCATGACAGTCATGATCTCCAACTCTGTAACTATAAACCCCACATAACACTTTTAGAAGTTGCCTTGGTTTGGGTGTTTTATCGCAGCAATCGAAAAGTAACGAAGATACCAGGCTAATCAATAAACCCAATTAACTTAAAGGAAGAATCCTTAGAGATTATAAAAAGATTACATGGAAAATGTCAAAATGTTACTATCATGGATAATTAGTGTTGGATACTGTGCTGGTGTACTCTGTGCAGTATCTAATACTGCATTATGTATCATTCCCCTAAATTCTTCCAAACAACTTCAGGAGGAACATTCTAGAATTATCTTATATATGTAGATGAGGAGTAAAAAAAGATGTTGGGTAATTTGCCAATAAATAGTTGAATCTGGATGTGAATTTCCAAATCATTCCAAAGCCTGTGCTTCCAAAGTAGGTCAGAGAAGCAGGTGAATAAAAATGCCCGAAACCTTGTAATATCTATTGATTTTTTATTGTGGTGTAACAAATCACCACAGATTTAGCAGTTTAAAATACCCATTTATCACATTGTTCTGTTGTTCTGAGGTCTGGGTGGGCTCATGCAGTTTCTCCTGATTCTCACAGTCTAGAATCTCAGCAGTGGTCAGACCAAGCTCTTATCTGGAGATTGCAGGGGAAATCCATTTCCCAATGTGTGTGTTGTCACTCAAAGTCTTCCCTTGTGGTGTAGGGATAAGAGTCTTGTTTCTTTCTAGCTGTTGTTAAATGCTTCTCCCACTTCTAAGTTCTAAATTCTTTTGATATTCACTGAGTAAGACTCCATTCCTTTCCATGAGCCCCGCCCCATTCCACACACAGTCTTCCTTTTGCTGTAGACCATGTGATTGGGTGGCATCTCAGCCTGTGAACCAATTCTGTATTCCAAGGGGAGCAGGTTATACTCCTGGGTCATTCTTAGCCCCCAGGGAGATTTTTGATTTTTGTCTTGGTGAAGAAGAACGGTTGGAGTTTTGATTAAAGAACATAATTGTGGAATGGTGGCTTTGAAGAGACTGCGGGACATTCGTGTCTAGAGGATCTGAGGTGAGGCAAAACTGAAAGCAAAGATGCCAAGAGGGCGTTCCGTAGCTGGATTGGGCCGAGCTGAAAAGGGAAGCCAGATGGGAAAGAATTAGCCAGTGAGACTTCCGTGGGTTTGGTGATTCATTCTGCAGGACTCTTGACCTCTTGGAACACTTTCTCACAGTATGTCATCTGACCCTCATAACGCACTTTCAAGGCAACTCTCTCTGGCTGACAAATGAGGAAACTTGCAAGTCTGGTGTGCCTCCAAGGTCAGACTATAGACCTGTGGCCAAAGCCACAATGGGATGGGCCCATTCTTTCTGGATCTCAGTACAAGGACACTAAGTAGCATGGATTTGTGGTCCCACTGTCATGGTCCTCTGGGTTCCTATCATCTACCCTTGCTTGGCCTGGGCTAATTCGTCCCATCCTAAGAGAAACAACTAGGGGAGTCTGATTGACAGGTGTCTGTCAGAGGATAGAAGATGGGAGAGATTTCTCTTGGTCTGAACTCTGGCTTTCTGAGGGGATAGGAGGAGTAGCAAAGGAGAGGATAGAGAGACTCTCCTCACCCCTGTAAGGTGCGGAGAAGGGAGGATTTAACAAGGACTGGAACGTGCTAAGGGGATGGAGGGTGTGTGGTTCACAGAAGGAGTGTGGATGCTTGCTAATTATGGTGAGCTGGACTTAGAGCAGAAAAATGGGGCTCTGCAAAGACAGGAGATGGAAGCCCAGCTGCCCGTACTCCAGCAGGCAGAAACAGCCCTTCCAGGATTTTAGGAGTCAAAGGTTGCAGGTTTTGCATATGGGTATGTGTGTCCTGGAATACGTGCTTACTGCTCCTGAATCTGCTTTCACAACTGATTAATACTGATGAGAGCGCTCTTCCAGTCTCTTCCAGTGACCCATGGACAGGCAGCCAGGAAGTCCTAGAGGAATCCTCCCCCATCTGAGGAAGCAGCTACTGCCCCAGGCAGCCTGGCTCTCAAAATACTATAGGAAAAAAAAATCACTCCATTAAGAAATCGAGTCTGGTAATCTCAGGCCTCAAACACTTGCATTTTCTCCAGTCTGCCTGGCTGGGAGAAAGGCAGGAAGGAGAATTTAAAGTGGCATGTATTGATTGGCTCAGCTTACCAAAAGAAGGCCCTTTACCAGCTCTTCCAATTATAATTTACTCCATAGTGAAAAGGAAACCGGAGAGACACCCCCCCCCCCCCGGAGCTGCTTCTCACTCCCCGTGAATTATGACGTTGTTGTTTTTTTTTTCCTCAGCATTTCCAAAAGCTGCCTGGTGAAGTGCCGTTCCCTGCACCTGGGAGGAGATTGGTTGACGGACGCGGTGGCAAGTCACATTCCAGAGAACTGGGAAATTGGCAGAAGTAGGGAGTGAGTTGAGTTCACAAGGTTGACAACCTGTTAGTTAGCGTCAGGATGATAACAGGATTTGGTGGGAGCCTGACTTGGGCTCCAGTCCTGCCCCTGTCCCGTTCTTTGGTTCTGAGCACTTCTCATGTCCAAGCACTGGATCCTGTCAATAAAGGGACAGACCCGCTTGCACGTTGTGAAGACTCAAATAGATGAGGTCCTTCGGGTGCATCGGCAGGATTGAGCAGAGGTATCAGCAGCACTATGGGGGATTGTGACCCTATGTCCTCTGTGGGTGCTGGGTTACTGTTCCCAACAAATAGGAAGCCATGTCTTGAGTTCACTAAAATAATTACTGGATTAGAAAATGTTAGTTCCCCTTGCTTTGCATCGCCTCTTCTTACCTGCAATTTCAGCAGCTGTCTAAGTCCCTGTCTGGTGAGGGCTCGCTTCCTGGTGACAGATGGCCATGCTGTGTCTCCACACAGTGGAGGGGCTCAGGGAGCTCTCCATGGTCCCTCCTGTAAAAACTCCACTCACCAAACATGTCACATCCTCATTCTATCTTGGGGGCTAGGATGGTAATATGAATTTGGGGGTGTATAAACATTCATCCCATTACAGTTGCCAATAAGGCTAATAAATCTATTTTTAGGGTCCCTGAGACTCCCTTTCTCTGGATTTCATTTCTCTCAGCATTCTCAGGAAGAAAGTAATTACCTCCTGAGGCAGTGAATCACTAACAGTAGCATCTCAGGTGTGTGTGTGTGTGTGTGTGTGTGTGTGTGTGTGTGTGTGTGTGCGCGTGTGTGTGTGTGTGTGTGTGTACATTAGCACACACTGTGGGGGAGTAGGAAGGAGAGACAAGAGGGAGTGTTTTGGGATAGGGATTGAGTTGAATCTTCTGCCTTAGGACTTTATGACCTTCACAAGAATATTCCTTCAGAGATGTAATTAACATAACCAACAAAACTCCATGCTATGATACAGAAGAGAGAAAAAATGCAGAGAGCTACATTTTTCTCATAGATTTCTTCATGTGCACACTTGATGCTCCCCCCTCCACAGGTCTGAAGCCTCCCAGTGCATAGTTAACCAGGTCAACCACATGGGCACTCCAATAGGCTGTTTTCTTTTAGGGGTTCAAGCATGACTCAGATGACTTCTGTATTTAAGAGGCCTGTAGACCAACAGCTGAAATACACAGAGAGTTTTCAAATCTCTGCACAGTATAGACTACAGGCCTGGACAATGACTAGCTAGGAACTCGGAACTCATGTTGGCCTATGTGACTGGGACAAATAATTTCCCTTCCTGTGCCTTGGTTTTAAGTGACTAAATAGAATCAATCTTGAAGGACTCCTCCACACATACATTCTTTTGAATATTTACAATGGACCAAATATTTGGCAATAGATTAAAAAAGAGGGACTTAGGGGTTGGGGATTTAGCTCAGTGGTAGAGCACTTGCCTAGCAAGTGCAAGGCCCTGGGTTCGGTCCTCAGCTCCAAAAAAAAAAAAAAGACAAAAAAGAGGGACTTAGTCATACAAATCTAGAGTTGCACAGCCCGTGGCTGATGTGGCAGTAAGTGGTATAATAAAACCCAGGTGGGTTTTTTAAATTTTTTTGTTTTTGTTTTTGCTATCTCTTTTCTCTGCCACACTTAAAAGAATCAGTTTGTCTCAAGATTACACAATGGTCTTCAAGCAACACCTCTTTGTTGTAAACAAGCAAAGGCCAGGGCAAAAGGAGACGGAAGGTTATGAACAGCAGAGACTGTCTCAATCTATAGGGAAGTGATGACTTCCTATGAAGTCCTGAACTGAGGGTGTAAGCCTGAGTGTGCCAGAACTGTATCCATATAGCCACTTGACTTCAAGGTGGCTAGTAACTGGATTGGACTTGGGTCTGACCCACACTGTTGGCTGCAAACAAGCAAACAAGCAAAACCCAATTTCTGTAGTCCCACATAAACACATCCCTGGACCCTTATGGCCATGACAGCATTGGCCAGTTGGTTTCCTAATGGCTTACAGAGATGATATCTGTCTAGAACACACCTGAACACAAACTTACAGGCTGTAAACTCACGGATACACAAACATTGCTCTCTTGACTTCAGCTGGGTCTTTGGTTCACAGGCTGGTTCATCACATGGCACAGGCGCATATCAAACTCATTTCCCGTCAGTGTGCTTGGACGTCAGTGGACTGTGCTCTCAGGAAATGAGAAACCCGTTGGATAACTGGGTTTTCTGGCAGCTGAAAGGTGAGGCAGAGATGCTGATGATCTCAGATGCATTCCAATTACACTGCTCGAGTGGTTTCTTCACCCGAGGCTGAGAGGCAAAAGCCATATGCTACATGTGTGTCGGGTCAGCATCCCACAGGAAAGGATGGGAATGATGGAGAAGAGCTAATAAAAGGCTGCTTACAGAGGTATGGCAGATTAAGCAAACCAGTATGGGGTGAGGAAGTCCTTTGGGGCTGGTAGTATGGAGGAGCTGTTTTTATTAGCTGCACACACAAGATCCTATCCCTCCCAAACCCAAAGGAACAAAAACAACCAAATAGAACAAAGTGGGATGGGGCCGGGGAAGGAGCTATAGCCCTGCCTGGGCCTGTGTCATGATCAGAGCTGTTACACTTAGGGGGAACTGAATGACCAATGACTGTCCCAGCTCCTTCCTCCCATGTTTGTATCAATACTTGGTGCCTGCCTTTTGCTTAGTGCATTGGAGCCCAGACAAGGAAAGGGGCCTGCTGTCTGATATAGTCCAAGGGCTTCAGACTCCAGGGTATAAAGTGGGATAAGGGGGTGTGGTGTTATAATTTACAACACGAAACAGCTTCAGTCATTGTCCCTGTTCTTAGCATAGAACTCACCAAAACTTCCTGGATTTCTGAAGTTATCAGAGGGATAAAAATAAGAATAATAAACTTTTAGAACCCCTTGAATTTATGCTAATAAGGTGAATTTTGGAAAGCCCCTCTGGAAGAAGGCTGGTTGCAAGGGAGATGACCACTTGACCAGAAGTTTACCTTTCAACTTTCCCCTTGGAGAGAGGAGAGGGGAAAGAAATGAACAGGATTAACACTAGCCCAGGATTTAGTCAGACCCATGCAAGGAAGCCTCAGAAACCAAGCATCACGGAGGTGACCACAAGTAGGAGCCAGGAGGGAAGCATACCTGGACAGGCCACAGAAGCTCTGTGCCATCCCTAAACTCTGTCACATCTTTCTTTGGAGGTTCAAAGAATGATACTCCTAAAACAAGGTGATTTTTTTTTCTTCCTTTTGGTATGTTGAACAATTTTGTCAAACGGAAATGAAAAGTCTTCTGAAGAAATGTGAATCCAGATTCCTACCCCTCTGGGACTCCCCATCCCAGGACCAAGAGAAGCCTTCCTCAAATGCCTCTCACCCTGACTGGCCTAAGCAAGAACTGTGTGGCTTCCAGTCTTCTTACTGGGATGCCATTAGTAAGAAAAGAGACTTGGTCTGTCAACGCACCTGGACAAGTATCTGCCAGAGTGTTGCCCTCTGTCTCGGTCCCACAAAGAATGTGCAAACTGTTGTCTGTTTCATGGACCAAATGTAATCCGAGGCCATGATGTGTTCTCTAACCCAATTCAGCTCCTCCCTCTAGAATCATTTACTAGTCCCTTGATGATCCCCAACTTCTGCCTCGACTACAGAAAAATGGCGTCTACTGGGCAGGTGAGCTAATCACTCTGCAGTGGCCTTCAGTAAAACAATACACATCTGATTTTTCTCCAGAATTTGCTTTTGTTATTTTTATATAAATCATGGATCATCTGAGGACAGAGGGAAATTTCCCTCTTATCTCTTCTGCTCTTTTCCCTTCCTCTGTTCTTGTCTTGTCTCCACCTCCTCCTTCCCATCCCTCCTTCTCCCTTCTCCTTTTTCTTTTCTCTGTCTGTCTGTCAGTCAGTCAGTCAGTCTGTCTGTCTGTCTGCCTGCCTGCCTGCCTGCCTGCTTGCCTGCCTTCTCTTACTTTCCGAATGGCCATATGTCGCCAGGCTAACCTTGAACTCACTGTGTAGCTAAGGATGACCTTGAGTTTCTGATCCTCATCTTCCACCTCCCTAGTTGCTGGGGTTTGCATCACCATGTGCTCTATGTGATGTTGGGGATGAAAACTGAGCACATCCCCCGCACACTCATCTTTTCTACTCTACTGTGTGCCAGCTTTTTGTTGTTGTTATTTTGAAACAGGTTCTCTCTACATAGCCCTGGCTGGTCTTGAACTCACAGAGATCGCCTGCCTCTGCCTCCCTAATGTTAGAGATATAGGCCACTACGCCTGGCTTATGTGCTACTCTTGTATCACATAATTTTGAACCAAAATCTCATGGATAATCAACTTGAGAAGGTTCACTAATCACAGTTCCAGAGGCTTCCATCCATGGTTACTTAGCCCAGGCTTTTGTCCACGTTGTAAAGCCATGCACCATGGTGGGGGCAGGTGGTGAAGGAAGCTGCTTCCCTGGTAGCATCTGGGAAGCAAAAAGAAGGGGATGTCTAAGGGGGTGTTCTAGGTCCCAGTGTTCCTTTTTAGTGCATGTCCCCATATGACTAGGAAACTTCTAACTAAGCCCCATCTTTGAAGGATCCTCCTGTTAGTGCTAATGGTGGAGATCAAGCCTTCTACACATGGGCCTTTCGGGAACATTCCAGATCTAAACTATAGCAGGCTGGCCCTAGGCTTTGCCCTTCCAGATAAACTAGTGTTTTAATAGCCTGGCTTCTCAGGGCTGTTCTTACACACAGGCAAACTTGGGAGGGACTCGGGCTCCTTTGGTTAGAGACTCCTAGTCAGAATCAGAAACAGTCGCCTGGACTGTTGGTGGTCCTGGAGTAGACGATTACTTTGTCAGTCTGGGACCTGGGGAACAACAAAATCAGGGTGGGCAGGAGCTGCCTCTGGGCAGCAGAATGAACTCTATGAAGAGCAAGATTGAAAGTTAAATCCCAGGTGGGGAATCATTTTTAGAGGGGAAAGACACCAGGGTTGCCAGTTGGGGCTGAGTTTGAGGTAGGCTCAGTGTCATTTATTGTGTATCTGCTGTGTGCCAGACTCTGTATTAAATGTATACATCATCACAAACCTGCCGGGAAACCTGTGCTTTTCACCTGGCCGGTCTAAATGAGGCTCAGAGATTCTCAATGTCTTGTTAAACAAAGAACTAGCATTCAGACTCAAGATCACCCAGCTTCAAAGGCCAAATACGTTGACTCCAGTGGCTGCCCTTTGGATGCTACAAACTGCTTTTCACACACACACCCCTTGAACCTCCAGATTTTCTAAAGAACCTTTAAGGCGGGGATTAACGTTCCCAGACAGCATGTTTACCATAAAATCCTATCTGACACCTGTGGAAAAACTGGAGGTTTGGGCAACATGCAGCTGTTGTCTGAAACTGAGTGATAGCTGCTCCAGTTACATGGGAGATTTGTTCTAACCTTTGCCACAGTCCCCAGCCCTCTTTATTGTCCCCTGAACTAAGGCTGAGGATAAGTTGTCTTATCCTATCTTTTGCATTTGGTCCGCTCCACTGCTTTACGCTTGTGTGTGTGCATGCGTGTCGCGTGCCTGGATGTGCGTGTGTTTTTGGGTGCATGCGTATGTGTCTATGAGCATAGACACCATGACCACCTCACTAATGTTCCTCAGGAGTGGTCTACCTTAGATTTTAAAACTGGGTCTCTCTCTGAGTCCCAGGCTCACTGACTAGACCAGTCTTGGCCAGTAGGTTCCCTCTCCTCTCTGTTCCCCAGTATTACAAGTGTGTGCCACTGCGGCAGGTATTTTTTTCAGAGATCCTGAGGACTGAACTCAGGTCCTCAGGTTTTGAAGGAACGCACTTTACCTACCAAACCATCTTTGTAGCCCATTGATTTATGTTGTCTTTTTTTGGCTCCAGGAGGTGCTTAGCGCCAGTCTCCAACATACCCACTTCCCTAAAGTTACAAGATGACCTATTGGAATCTGAGCATGCATTGGACCTCCACCATGTGTGGACTCCTTCCTTTTCGATATTTACTTTCATCTTTTACAGTATACTTATTATTTCAATACAACAGTAATGGTTATAAATAATTACAAGTAAATTTTGCATGCTCTTTGGCCATGTGTGCCCGAAGCATTTCTCCCATAGGACCCCCAGACAGGTTTTAAGGACAGTGGTCTTAGTCCCTACCTTTTCAATATCTGTAGAAAGCATGGAAAATGCCTTCAGCTTTGCAGGCCTAGTCCATTGGTGATTGAACCCAATGGCTCATGTGCACTAAGCAAGCACTTTGGATTCTAGCCCCATTTAATTCATATTTTCTATTTAAGATGAAGTCTTACAAATTGCCTGAGTTGGCCTCAAACTCACTCAAGGGAGGCACTGAGGCACTGAATTTGAAATCATCCTGCTCCACCCTCCCAAACTGCTGGGATTATACACCTGTACCACCAGGCCTAGATGGAGGTTTTGGTGCTACTGTTGTTGTTGTTTTGGTTTGTTTTCTTTAATATGAATGATGGAGGTATTGATATGATCTATTGGAAAATTATTTCAAAAATCTGAATCTGAGCAAACCATCAAGTGCCTCTTTGAGACAAGCGAAGGAGTACACTATATGGTGGCTGGTCTTGAAGGGTGACTGGAAGACTCCAGAGGGTATAAAGCCATCAAGTCAGGGCTGCAGTGCCAGACACCATCACCCCACCAGCAACAAGGATTGGTTCTTGGGTTCACTACTACTGATGTGTGTGTTCCTGGGATAGGGGCAGCTTTGCTCTCATTAAAAGAGCAATCATTACACTTCCTCATTTCCATTCATCTCCTTCCTTCCCTCAGCCTGTTCCTGCTTTCCCAGAGAGAAGACCTTCCTGTCCTTCACCCCAGAATTCTCATTTGCCTTTGGATTCCCTTTGGTCCAGGGAGAGTCAGGATTTAATGGCTATACATTGAGGTGAGGGTATCAGTGGAGTGCATGCTCTAGTTGTGGTCATGACTTTCCTATACCCCAAAGGGAAACTGGAGCCCTGAGACCAGGCATCTTCTCAAGGGCTGGTCAGCCTCATGGTGAGAAGATCTACATGTGTGTGGGATTTCTGTGGTGGGCTGTTCTGTGTCTGTCCTTTTGTTTTTCCAGTGGTCAAGCTTGTAGATTTTTCCTCAAATCCTCAAGGAAGTCAAACCAGCCAGGATTGAAGCCAGTGAGAGAGGAAGTGTCCTCTGCTCAAGACAAAGGACCTTCAGTGCTAAAGCTGGGACTGTCAGGGCAAGGTTGGGTGACTAGAGATTCTGGATGGTGCTGGAATTCAGACCTCAAGAAATACTGTCCAAATGTACACAATGAGTTGGATTTAGGGTCTGTGGGAAGTCAGAGAGCCCTAGAGGAAGAAAATAGGTGCGGGCAGAGTTCACTGTGCTGTTTCTCCCTATGCTCCCTCTCACGGGCAGGAGAGACTAGAGAGATGGTGCTAGATCAGATCCCAGGGGAAGGGGCTACGGGCTGTGCTTCCTCAGAGGCACGCCTTCTGGAGCATCTTCACATATGACCCAGGTCTAAAACCCCTGAAAGGAAGGTTTTACAGACAAGGGGACCAGGGTTTGAGAGGCTTGGAACCTGCTAAGTGTCAGTGTCCCCCAGACAAAATGTGCTGGAGCCTGCCCTTGACCTCTGCTGTGCTAGCTTTCAGGGCCTGTGTGCGTAGCCACCTTTTCTCCAGGTGGGTTTTCTTAACACAGGGATACTTTCAAATCCTTACTGCTGGAACTCAGAAGCTGAGCTTTATTCAGTCTTTCTGTGCCCTTTGAATGCTTGATTTCCCACTATTGGTTGGTTAGGGTGTGTGGCTGAATGTAGGGAGAGGGGGCCAAATGTCAGTGTCTTCTATTTCTAACTTATTAACACCAGCTCAGGAGAGAAGGTCAGATCTGTCAGTGTAATTGAGGTGTCTGTGAATTTCAATTACCTTATAGAACTCCCCACTCCCAGACAAGACAGTCTATGGCTAAGTCTAGTCTAGAATCCAAGAGCAAGGCATGCTACCTGAAGCATATCTCAGCTCCTGTGTGGGGAGAGACAGAAAGTCATGTGCATAGTCTCACTCTTATTAAAATTAAAATATTACTTAAAATATTTGCTAGTATAAGTCACTTGACTTGTTGCTGTGACAAATGCCTCATCAACTTGTACAAGTTGTAACAAAAACAACCCAGGGGAGAAAGGGTTTATTTTGATTCACAGTTCAGTGTACTGTCCATGATGGAACGAATTCTTGCAGCATGGGCCTGAAATGGCTGGTCACAGTCTCCACAGCGAGGAAGCAGAGTGCTGAATTCTTAGTGCTCAGCCAACGTCCTCCTTTTTAAAGAGTTCAAGAGCCCCCAGCCCATGAACTGGTACTTTCCACATTTACAGTGTAGCTTCTTATTTCAATTAACCTAAGTAATAAGATAATCCCTCACGAATATGCTAAAAGATGATGCTAGACCCTGGCAAGTTGATAAGATTAGCCATTGTGACTGACCCTGGACTCTGACCTCATAGGTAGCAATGAATATTGCTAGTAAGAGCACCAGTGGAAGGGGAAGCCCTGGGTCCTGCTAAGACTGAACCCCCAGTGAACTAGACTGGTGGGGGGAGGGCGGCAATGGGGGGAGGATGGGGAGGGGAACACCTATAAGGAAGGGGAGGGGGGAGGGGGATGTTTGCCCGGATACCGGGAAAGGGAATAACACTCGAAATGTATATAAGAAATACTCAAGTTAATAAAAAAAAAAAAAAAAGATTAGCCATTGTAAAGAGAGAGACTGTAAGCAGGTGAGACTTTACTGTGCTCTACTACACTGTTGGTGAATCCCTTGGAGCAGAAGGTATTCCTACAGCTAAAGGAAATCCATCCACTCATTCAGTCACTCTACAGGCAATTATCAGATGTCCCTTATGGGCCAGGCACCCTGGTGGGTGCTGTAATGACGTGGAACTGAGACTAACTACAGCCTTTTCCTCATGGGGTTCCTAGGCCAGCTAGCCACTGACAGGTTTCTAGATAGCCACGAAGAAAGGTTGCACATCCCAGGAAGGTCACAACAGCCAAGATCTTGTATGTAAACCTGTGTGTGCTTGGGACTAGGGAGAGACTGGTTTGGTTCACAGAGCACAGGGAGGAACAAAGGAATACAGAAGGAATCTCTACAGAAAGGAGGGAAGGAGGGAAGGAGGGAAGGAGGGAAGGAGGGAAGGAGGGAAGGAGGGAAGGAGGGAAGGAAGGAAAGAAGGAAGTCCTTTGCTTTCCAGAATTAGACACTTGGAAGGCCTAAGGGTCAATGACAAGAAAATGTTAAAGCTCCCAAGAACAATACAAACTTGGGAGCTGGCAAACTAGGGCACAAATGACGAGTTCTGAAGTTCATCTGAGAGCTTGGTATGTGCTAGTGCATTTATTTCCTGGACATAGCTGTAACTCATCTCGAGGTGGGCTTTGGAGTATGGGAAGAACTTCAGAGATTATAGAGAAAAGCAGAGGACATGTTCTAGCGTTCCATGACTATGACAAATAACTGAGACAGTCACCTTATAAAGAGAAAAGGTCTATTCTGGCTTGCAGTTTTGGAGGCTGTAGTCCATGATTGGTTGCTTTGGAACCTGGGGTGAGGCAGCATATCTTGGTGGGAAAATCAGCAGAGCAAAACTGCTTATCTCATGTCCAGGAGCCAAACAATAAGGGGCTAAGGTTTAACCATCCCATTTATAAATGTACCTCCAACGGCCTAAGGCCTTCTCCTATCACCATCCCCTCAGCCCCACCTCCTACAGACTCCACTGATTCCCAAGAATGCTACTCTGAGGTCAGCCTTTACATGGACCTTTGTAGACACTTAAGGTCCAAAAGGCATCCCAGCAGTGGAATTGGCAGAGCAAGTAGAAACTAGAAGGTTGGCTTTGGGTAGGCAAATCTACTGGGTGACCTGTGTAAAGACAGGACAGAGCAAGCTGTAGTCTTTTCCTCTGCAGACAAGGGTGAGATCGGTGAGACAAGAACACATGAGCTTTGGGAGGCAAACAGATGTGTACAGCTATTTATGGCTTATTTCTTCTACACTTTCCTCTACTTCTGTGTCTTCATCTGCAGATAGACTTCAGCCTGACTTCTCCCTGCAGAGCTGCTGTGAGGGTTGGAGCTGGGGAGCTATGCACACAGGCTGTGCAGCTTTTTCCTTTGCAGTTATGGGGAGCACTTCCTCTTTAGGTGACAAAGTGAAAGACAGGTACTATTTGGGGAAAGAAGAAAACTGGGCCCTATCACAGCTTTTTGGATGTGTGAGATTTTTCCAGAAGCCTTCACAGGTCACATGCTTACGGCTAAAAGAACTACTCATGATAAAAGAGGAAAGACTTTCCCAAGACCAGTCAGGTAAGTCTCTGGAGCTAGGGAGTCTGGCTGTTGGGGTTATCGAGGTCCCTAGCAGGATGTTGTCTAAACCCAACACTTCAGGGAGGAGGAGCAGGCACCTCCCAAGCATCCCAACGTTTCAGAGGTGTTTTACAATAACTGGCACACAGTTGACTCTCCGCCTAAAAGAATTAACATTGGGGCTTTGGCAGATCATCATAACCAGGCCTGGTATGTGAGCAGCCATAGCCAGCCAGGTTCAAGGTGCCTTTCCTTAATCCTATCTCAAGCCAATAAACCTCTAATAAAAAGGAGAGGAGAGAAGGAAGTGAGATTTTTAAGGCAACATGAGTGGCTTAGTATGGCTGGTATCAAAATCATAGTCATCTACAAAGTTCATTTGAATTCATATTGTATTTGACTTTTTAAAACCTGTAACATGAATCTCTGATTCTCCAGGGTGTTATGCCAAGCTTGATTTCATTTAGTACCCACAACCACCCAGGATTCTAACATCAAAGGCATGGAGTCCTGATAGCTCCTTTGACAGCTTGAGCTTATCTGTAGTCAGTGCCCATAGTGAGCTGGATCATGAGAACCTCCGCAAGCTGGCCTTCATCTCATCTCATCTAGAAGCAGCAGCACCTAGCTCTTGAGATTGTAATGATGAAGTCTGGTTTTCCCTGTGAGACAAAAGAGGGCTTTTGGGTGCGGGTAGGTTGGATCCTTGCCACTTTCTGTGATCTCCCCAAAGAGCAGAAAGTAGAAAGTGGTTGTGTGAAGGGAAGGGATGAGCATTTGGCAAAAACCATGCACTCTACAGTTTAAAGAGATGACAGGATTGCTGTTTAGCATGGCAACAAGATATAAATAGGCGCTAATAAGTAAAATCGGGCTAATTGCTGAAAAAAGTACATCTCATAATAAGCCTGCTTTACATAAATGTTTGCACACCCTAAAATCGCTTAATACCTGTGGACTTTATCTTATCAGCATGGAAAATTGCTAACTTTGCCACTATTAGTGGTGGGATTTCAGGCAACTCTCTTCATTTGCCTGAGGCTCAGTTTCATTGGCCATAAAATGAGACTAATAATTAACCTCTTATAAAAATGGCCCAGATGAGGTAATGTGTAGGAAGGGCCTTTAAACACTGGGAAGCACTGTACTGAAGTGTTTAGCAGTAATTGTTATAATTGTGCACAGCAAGTATATATTTCAGGGGGTGAAAATGGTTGAGAACGTAGTTTGAAAACCACCCTTCAGGATGATCCAGAGGGCATGGGGCATGGTTCTGTAGGTAAAATGCTTGCAGTACAAGCATGAAGACTAGAGTTTGACCATGTGAAGACTTACAAAAACCCAGTGTGGTGGTGTGCATGTACAATCCCAGCACTGGGGATGAGGGCCCCTGGAGGTTGCTGGCCAGCCAGTCTAGCTGAGCCTTTGAGCCCAAAATTCAGTGGGAGACCCTGTCTCCAGAAAATAAGGTCAAGGGATTGAGGAAGACACCAACATCAGCCTCTGAGAGCACGTCCCCCAAGAATAATATAGAATCACTATATACTAATCCCCCCTTTTTAAAAATCTTTTACAGTGGCGTCTATAAATTGGAGGCATATAAGTGTTTCTGAAAGAAACCTGGATGGTTCAAGCTCATAGATTAAGGTAGGTCTCCTTATCTCCTTATGAATATATCTTCTGGGTAAATAAAAAAACCTAGATTAAAACAAGCACTTCATTGTGGATAAAAACAATATTCTGTGGGTTGGACTCAACTGTTCAAAATCTGACAAACATGGATTCATTATTTATATCTAGGGATTCTGCTTTCTGAAGCCATTAGTTCCCATTCAAGTGTTTTGTTTTTTTTTTTTCCTAAAAGCAACCAATGGCAGACCCCTGCTGGCCTAGAATGGTACTGTAGTACTGTATAGGGGAACACTCCAATTCCTAGTAATGGAGATTGGAAATATTGGCTAGAGATGAAAGAGTTGAGGTGTCAGATGCTCATGGTCCCCCCACCCCCGCCCTTCTCTTTCCGTGTGTGTGTACCTGTGGAAAATGTCGGGTATCTTTCCCAAATATTCATTCTGAATAAAGGTAATCGTTCTATGTGTGCATGTGGGTGGTGGGTGTATTATGTGCACTACATGCATGTATAGGCCTGTAGAGTTCAGAAGAAGCTGGATCCCAGAAGTTACAGGCAGTTATAGGGTCTTGGGAATTAAACCTGTGCCTTCCACAAGAGCATTTTTTACCATGGAGCCATCTCTGCAGTCTGCACCTTCTTTTTTGATACTGAGTCTTTCCACTAAATCTGAAGCTTGCTGTATCAGCTAGGTTGACTGGTGAAAGAGGTCCAGGGATTGATCCTTCTGTGTCTGCTCCCTTCCAGTGCCGGGGTTACAGATGAGGGACCTGGCCCAACATTTTATGTGGGTGCTTGGGATGTACACTTAGGTCCTTAGGCTTGCATGACAAGCACTTTATCCATTGGGCCATCTCCCCAGCAGTACCTTCCTCTATTTCTAGAAGTGCCTGTATTTGTCAAAAGTATGCTAGAGTGGGGGCAAGAAGAAAAGGCTGAGATTTTTCTTTAATGAAGGGTAGTTCTTTAAGGAGAATCATGGGTTCCAATCTCCCAGTAGGGCAGTTTGGGCTTGGATTTCTGTCCTCCTTCCTTCCAAGTGCTGGAATTAAAAACATGTGACTGCCCAGCAAGTATTTGTTTTTATTATTTTTAATTATGCTTTTTTGTGTAGTATGTATGAATCCCACACAGAAGCCCTAAGTGTTAGATTTCTTGGACACAGAGCTCAGTATAGGGAATAAATGGCAGGAGGGGAATGTGCTCTTAATCACTGAGACATTGTTCCAGCTCAGATAAACACATTTCCACAATACAATTGACTATTGCTGATTTTCTCTTCTAAAATACCTGCTTTGATACCCCACTAATAATTTACTATAGTAATGCTATTATCCATAACTATCCAATTAACCTAGTAGTTCATTTAACCTCTGTAGACTCTGCTTGAAATGTCTTGTTTTTTTTTCTGTCACAGCTTTGAAGAGCATCATAAAATGAAATGGTGAGCTCATTCAAATTTCAGGCCACATGTACTGTATATTCCTAATACTAAGTCCCCATGTACTCCTACATAAACATGAATAAAAACATAAATGTACATTCATACGTACGTACATATACAGATTAAAAACTTCAAATCCCTGCGCAACTGAACTTCACACCATCAATAGCTCTTGCCCACATCTGCCTATCAGTCAAGAACTCCAAGGTAATGTTTGCCTGTCCCTGAAGACAAAGGGGAGGAAGAGTTCAAGGATATGGGTGAGAGGGGGAGGAGAGAACAAGACAGCTGTCCCTGCAAATGGGACTATTTATTCTTTACCATTGCCTCATCCTCCTGTGGCATTCCAGAGGGTCTAAAAATCTCCTAATACCGCCCTGTGTCTCTTTTTTACACAGAGGGCATGAACTCTGTACCAGACAGCCTGTAACTACGCGGGGGAAGTTGTGATCTGGGGGGATCACACACATTTCTGTAAGATGAATAGTATCCTAACTGAATCACCAGCGCGCGCGCGCACACGCACACGCACGCACGAACGCACACGCACACACACACACACACACACACACACACACACAGATTTATCTCTGGGGTAAAAGAAAGGTGATACAAACACTTCACTTAAATTATAATGAGGTGGCAAAAATTACTTCCAAGAATGCCTTTCAGGGAAACAATTGTATGAGGTTGTAAGAAATACTCTGAGAGCCATTTGGAAGTAGGTGGGGTGAGACCTCAGGAGGGATAAGCTGGAGTAACATCAGATGCCTGCTAAATGGTCTTCAGGATGCGGTTAGGGCTTTTTGTTGAGTGTGGTATGCAAGTGCAGCATAGCTCCAGCAGTAAACACCCCAACTCTTCATCCTGCCTCCACCCTCTTCTTTAAATAAACGTTGATCTAATACTGAAAGAACAGCAGGTCGGAGGGGCACAGAGCCATTTTTCTTCCTGATGTGCACATATCTCCTGCTGGTATCGAGTGCACACTCTCCAGCGTTGCCCACCCACATACTGCTGCCTGGCACACCAAAGCTTGTGTCTAAAGGTTCTCTTGTGGCCTCACGGTTAGCATACTAGTAAAGACATGGGAACAGTTAATGGCCAATTCTGTTAGAAGCAAGAGAAAACCAATTCCTTCATTCCTTCTCCTCCTCTTCTTTCTTGTAGTATTGGGTCTGAATCCACACATTCTGGGCAAGTCCAGAATATGAAAGTAAACTCAAACTGGGGTAAAGGAGGCATGTTTGGAATATTCATAAGGTAGAACCCTTAAACAGGTCTGTGTGGTATTTAATTGACATAGAATAAGAACCCTAGCTGAAGCTTGGGTAAGATTTACTAAGATTTTACAATTACAGAGCTGGAAGAGGATAAAAAAATCTCCATCTTAGAGGGCTCTACCTTTATCTTAGGAGTATGCAGAAAGACATGGCTGCCGGAGACTGCACAGTCTGTTGGTGGGAAGAGTAAGGATGGGAGTTAGGTTTCTAAACTCTCTTCCCTGTTATTCTAGGGCAAACAGTTATCTCTTGGTAGCACCACTTGTTTTAGACATTCAGCTAAAGGTATCTTCAAGTTATCAGCATCGTGATATAATATCTGGAGAAAAAGAATATATCCACAAAATGTCTGAATAGCTATGTCAGGTGAGCAATTTTGTTAACACAGGAGCCAACAATATGAAGAGCTACAAAGAATAACCAAACACACTATCGCCTAAGTCCTTAGGTGAAACAGGTGTAAACGGACTGTGCAGTAGCCCGAGGGAGGATCTAAAGGCTGTGTGGGCTAATGTAAGGACTCTATCCACAGGATCTGTCAGTGGACTCCAATGATGGGTGACCAGCAGCAGCACTGTGACTAGTTAACAAAGGCTACTGTTCTTTAAAAGCGCAGTTGTGTGCTCCAGCACTATACTAGGTACTGGATATCGTCATCCTAACTTACTTCCTAAGTTAGGAAAGGACATAGTACTAGAACCAAGACTTGACTTTTGAAACCCAGGCTCAGAAGCAAGCCTCACTTCATTTTTCAAAGGCAGAAGACACATGCTATTTTCCCCTGGAGACATCACAGTAGCATTAAGCAGTAATTCCTATTAACTGTCCTCCCCTCCACCAACCCCCAAAAATCTAGGTCTCAATTCGGTTTTTCGTTTCATTCCATCCTCTGGAGACCCTCCTCTGCTGACAGATGCAAAATCAATTACATCACATTATCCGTCGGTGCTAGTTGTGTGTTTAACACAGAAGGTGGTTTCCGTGAGCAGAGATTTTGTTTTCTATGGTTACCTCTCAAGGGAAATAGAAATACTTCTCTGAAGAGGAACACTCCTCCATTGTTGGTGGGATTGCATACTGGTACAACCATTCTGGAAATCAGTCTGGAGGTTCCTCAGAAAATTGGACATTGAACTGCCTGAGGATCCAGCTATACCTCTCTTGGGCATATACCCAAAAGATGCCCCAACATATAAAAAAGACACGTACTCCACTATGTTCATTGCAGCCTTATTTATAATATCCAGAAGCTGGAAAGAACCCAGATGCCCTTCAACAGAGGAATGGATACAGAAAATGTGGTACATCTACACAATGGAATATTACTCAGCTATCAAAAACAACGACTTCATGAAATTCGTAGGCAAATGGTTGGAACTGGAAAATATCATCCTGAGTGAGCTAACCCAATCACAGAAAGACATACATGGTATGCACTCATTGATAAGTGGCTATTAGCCCAAATGCTTGAATTACCCTAGATGCCTAGAACAAATGAAACTCAAGACGGATGATCAAAATGTGAATGCTTCACTCCTTCTTTAAAAGGGGAACAAGAATACCCTTGGCAGGGAAGAGAGAGGCAAAGATTAAAACAGAGACTGAAGGAACACTCATTCAGAGCCTGCCCCACATGTGGCCCATACATATACAGCCACCCAATTAGACAAGATGGATGAAGCAAAGAAGTGCAGACCGACAGGAGCCAGATGCAGATCGCTCCTGAGAGACACAGCCAGAATACAGCAAATACAGAGGCGAATGCCAGCAGCAAACCACTGAACTGAGAATAGGACCCCCGTTGAAGGAATCAGAGAAAGAACTGGAAGAGCTTGAAGGGGCTCGAGACCCCATATGTACAACAATGCCAAGCAACCAGAGCTTCCAGGGACTAAGCCACTACCTAAAGACTATACATGGACTGACCCTGGACTCTGACCTCATAGGTAGCAATGAATATCCTAGTAAGAGCACCAGTGGAAGGGGAAGCCCTGGGTCCTGCTAAGACTGAACCCCCAGTGAACTAGACTGGTGGGGGGAGGGCGGCAATGGGGGGAGGGTTGGGAGGGGAACACCCATAAGGAAGGGGAGGGGGGAGGGGGATGTTTGCCCGGATACCGGGAAAGGGAATAACACTCGAAATGTATATAAGAAATACTCAAGTTAATAAAAAAAAAAATAAAATGTAAAAAAAAAAAAAAAGAAATACTTCTCTGGAGCTGGGAATGTGTGTGGTTTGGGAGCTGAGTTGACAAAGAGTGGGTCCACACCACACCTTATTTTTTTCTGCTGTGAAAGGATCTTAGCTATTTGCCCCCAACCCATCCAAACCAAATCCTCTTACTCCCGAACAATGACCCAATCCTAGAAATTTCCCAAACATCTGAAATCTGAGAATATGTGTCTGGGGTCCTTGAAGTTCATGGTTTCCAGATGGAGAATCTGGAAGAAGGCATAAAGGAGTAGGAGGTAGGTGGGTGAAAGATGGGGAAGCCTGAACTTTGGCTCACTTCTGACTGCCATGGTGTCTGCCAGCCAATCATGTGCCAGGCAAAGCAGCAGTCGTCCCTCTGGGACCCGCCAGTGATGAGGTGGGAAGCAAGTCATTATGAAACTGTCTTCCCCAGGCTAGTGATGGCCTTCAAATAACACAATGTAAAAGAATGCCCATGACTTGGCTCTCAAGAATGGAGTAAACATTCTGTGTGGGCTTTCCAATGATCCCACAAGTAGTTGTCCCCAGGTGACTGGTTCTTTCTCCACAGTTTTTCTGGGGAGGGCTTAATAAGCAACTTTAGTAAATAACAGGCAAATATATTTGGAAAAAGGAGGGATAGGTATAATTAGCACACATGCTCTACCTTCCAGGGCATTCTAATCTACCAGTTAACAAATAGAATTGGCTAAGTGTTGAGAAAATAATCATCTTTCATTTTTACCCCTTTCCTTATTCTTGGATTTTATTTTTGTCATTGTTTTGTCTTGTTTCTGTAAGCCCAGCCTGGGCTTGACCTCAGAATCATCACCTCTCATCCTGCCATGAATGGAACTGGAAAGTATGATGTAAAGTGGAATGCATTCAGTCAGAGAACAAATACTGTCATCTCACCTATAGGTAGAAACTAAAGAAGTCAAACTTGCAGAAAGAGAGCATGGAATAGAAGAACCACAGGTTAAAACTAAGAAATGAATCCTGCAGAAAAACAGGAGAATACAGGAACTGAAGGTAGAAATTAAAGAAATGAGTCTGAGAGGGGGGGTCGGGAGGGGGCAGGCGAGAGATGAATGGGGACCAAAATACAGTTATATTAGGAGGAATAAATTTTGGTCTTTTGTACCACAATAGGCAACTATAGTTTATAACAATCTGCTGCCCATTTTAACAGAAGATGCCCACTTCATTGCTATCAGTGATTTGTCATTTCTACCCAGAACCACCCTCCCTCCCATTCTCACCATGACCACTGTTTTAAGTATTGTCCCCTATGGTAGTTCTGGCCTCTTGGAATAGGTTGAATTTAATTCTAGGATAAAGCCTACACCTGGGTACAAAAGGTCTTTTAATGGGTGTAGAAAAAAATTAAGTTACTTTCAGTTAATACCCCTGACAACTCGATGTTATAATAAAATAGCTTGTAGCGAACAGCTACATCCTTGGGCGTAATGTTCTCAAAGTCAAGGAGGGGTCAGCCTCTTCTGAACCTGATCTCCTGGGACACAGGAATGTTTAAAAGTGTCCTGGTTTAGAGAAGCAAACAGAATCTCCTGTGGTGATATGCCTGCAGACTCATCTTACCCTGAGGTCTGAAGAAACCACCTCTGCAAGCTAAGTGGCACCCAGTTTATAAACTTTTTGGAGAAGGACATGAATCTGGAACCTTGGGCAGGTATTATCATTGGGAAAACATGGGTATTTTCCACCTCTCTCCTTGCCTGTTGCTGACTGTGTGGTTCTGAAGCAAATCATGATTTAATTTCTTCTATAAAAAGGTTGCAAAGAAATAATGAAAAATATTTAAGTAAAAGGAAGAGGGTTGGTGGACATTACAGTAAAGACAAAAATTCTGATTGTAACTAACAGCAAAAGGCTAGCTATGGAAAAATGCTTGCTGGTGCACAAATGGCGTGAAACTGCGTAACACAACTCTAAACATAACCAACGCAGCACTGATTCTCTAACATGTGGTATTCACTGGAAGAACGGACAGTTCTACTTGAATGTTCCTGGATTTGGAAAAAAAAGTTTGGGTCAGCAGATCAGGGTCAGGTTACTCCAAAGTCCTCAATGATCCACGAGAAATGAACTGAATCTTCATTCCAGGCTTTAGTATCTGCACTCCATCGGATTAGACGTCAACTGCCCTTTGGTTGATGGCTCCAACATAGAAGGTCAGAAATGGCTCTGCAGACAAAGTTCTACAGGGTGAATGCTATCCAACTCCATGTTCACTTTGCTTCTGAATTATTCTCCCAGAACTAGCCAACAGCTTCAACAGCTTTCTAGGCTGATATTGTGTTGACATAAGGTTGATTCTTGTAGGACAGACTTGGAGAAATAGAAGTGCAATCTGTTATTACAGGTTAATTATGTTACACTCAATTTGCAGAGAGGGTCTAGCTTCTTTTTATTATACTTCTGATTTTGTTGTAATGACTATTGCCTAAAATAAATGGCAATCGACAGAGGCTTAGGGATGCCTAAGTGATTTTTATAATAGCAGTATTTGTTGTTGCAGAATTTGACCTGTATTCTGGTTATTAGTTTTATTCATCACACTGAAAACTTGGCACTTATATTGTTCATGCCATTATATGCAAAGCACTGTAGCATGAAAGTCACTTATAAAGCTAGAGGGAAAACTTCTCTGAACAGAAGAGTCTCATGGAACAATGAACCCTCAGTTAAGGGGATGTATGTACATTTTGTTTAGCTAAGTGTTCTGGATTGTCAAAGGTCTATTCCTTTTAATCCCAAGGTTTTCTTTTTTCTTTCCTTTATCTTTCTTTTTAACCATCTGTGTTATAAGCGTTTAAAAAACACTTGCTCTACAAATACTTAGCTTTGAATATGTGTGGGCTGTGTACTGCTCAGTCATCATTTTAAATGTGCCATACTGGTACTCTTTTGGGACCAAGTGTTCTCCATAAATGAGATTTGAGCTCCTCTGGCCCACTTGACATTTTGTCTATTGCTGTCACTCTTTTTCTTCATTGACTTTGGTTTCTCTGGAAGTCTGTTCCCCTTCCTTAAATTCCATCTTCTGTAGACTTGAAAACTCGTTAAACATTTAGAATTGTGTGAGAAGTGAGAACAGACGTTCTGGGAAGCGCCCAATGGTTGGATGTATGGCCTTTTGCATGTTTGCTTCGGCATTTATTTCCACTGGGCAGAAGACTTGGCTGCTTATTTTTCACTTGTTAGTCATTTTTCTAAGAGTTGCACTTCTGCTAAGGGTTTCCCAGTTGTCTCAATTACTCATTTTCAAGACATTTATTTAGATTTTATGTTCATGAACTACGAATAAATGAAGTTATCAGATGGCTGAGACCAGGTAAATGGGTAACAATGGAAACCTCAAGGAGCATGAAAATTGTGATCCATTTTTATATGACCAATGGCATATTGTAGCCACCTCGGACACAGAACTACTAGCCATCTTCATGATACTTAATTAAACAATGGACTCTATCAGAGCTGGTTGACTCTGAAGAGTCTAAGTCCACAGTCAAAGCAGCACTGAACACCATCTCTCTGTGATTCCCTTATGTGTTGCCTTAAAATGAAGGAGGTAGCGGCAGTCTTCCATTGCACTGCTATCTTCAGTCCTTCTGTCATCCTGTTTTCCACACTATACAAAGCAAAGGCCCGATACTTACATCATGGCTGAACTGTATGGACAGAGTGCTGGGGACAACATGCTATTTATCAAGCTAGATGACTTGGTGTGGCCAAATATGAAGAGCAGACACTATACTCTGTTAGCCTTGACTTAAATCCTGGCTCTCTGCTTATAACATCTCTGAGCTATACAGTGAGAGACTGTACTATTAGTGCTTTGAGAATTAAATAGGGCAAACAAGGAGAGTCCCTGGCCCAGACAAAGAGCTAAGTGGTAGCTATTACTGTTAACAAAAATAAGTGTTTTAATGCTAGAAACTGCAATATTTAACAAACAGACATTTGGTGCGGCCACTGAATAACTTCAAGTGGTCTTGCTTCTCATTTATTTGTTGAGACATCATTCCTTCTTATTGAAAGGCTGGTAGCCTGACTTCCTGTTGAGCATATCTCACTCTGGCGCCTTGTGAAGACCAGGAGAGATTCCAGACAAGCTGCAATTTCATGTTTTTATGAGTCTAAAGGAAATGAGGCTACATGTAAGTAGAATCAAGAAACAATCAATTTTAAAAAGGAGCTGTCTAAAGGAAAGGCAATAGAACGAGAAGGATGTGAGCCATAAGATGTGGTATTGAGGGACTGGCCCTGGGGGCAGGGATGATAAACCTGATACACTGTGGTCTGAATGCTGAAGAATGCCAAGTGCTACAGTGCCTGGCAATGCCACCTACCGACTGCCCAGCGGAAGAGGTGCCCTCAGCGACTGGGAAGTGGTACATAATGATTGCTCCTAGAGACAGTATTATGTCCTGGGGCTTTAATCCAGCTTGGCTTACTGGATGACCTTGAGTGACTCCATTGCCCTGGTTTGCATAATTTTCTAAAGTTCTCAAAGTACCATGAAGAAAGGGTAAACGAAGAAACATCCGATAGAAGCAAATTAGATCAAGGTTCATGAACATACCTGCTCATAGCTTTTAGGATTTTGAAGAATTATGTTTTGTGCTTTTTGGAAAGGCTTTCATTTTCCAGATTCCATAGGGCTTCACACTGGGCTACTGATGTCCTAAGTACTTAAGTCCAGGTTTCAGTACAACTGCTGGCCTGTGTTAGAAGCCAGACTGAAATGAGTTTACTTACTACTTAATTCTCTTATCAATTATATTCAGATACCTTTAACGTTCCAGAGAGATGGTACTGCTGGTAACTTAACTATATTTGCCCAAGGGTGCTGGTTAGTTTTTATTTTAAAAGAACATTTGCCAAAAACTAAATTTTGACTTTCTTCCTAGTTAATCAAAGTCACAAAGCTGAAAAGATTCCAGGAATAAACACCTTATAATCTATCTCATTACCTAATCCTCTCTGGTCTACTCTTCCCCACCTTCCCAAAGTCTCCTGTGGCCCTTTAAGAGGTCAGGAGTAACTTAGGTCCCTCATCTCACCATCATCTCCAGCATCACCACAGATATGTGTACGCATATACATATGATTATCTTGGATATTTATACTTAGCAGGGTCCTTTGTGAACAACTCTGAGAGACAAATGGTATTTCCAGTAATAGTTTATTGATTTCCAAATGCACAGGGGAGCCAAGTCCGAACATCCTGGGATAGCAGTAAATCTCTCTTACAAAATAATTTACAGTATGAAAATGATATACTGAAACATTAACTCAGATATGTAATTCCCTTGAAAGACTGAGTGTTCCCTTGTTTAGTGTAAACGGTGGAAGGGGAAGATGACCAAGGAGGGAATGTGACTGTGTACAGGACAACAGGCAGAAGACAATGGACTCGTTGGTTCGACCCACTCACGCATGGTGGCCTGTCACTGCAAAGACTGGTCAGGTTTAACTTCCATAAAGTATAAACGACTGGTCCCCTTAAAGCCACATTAAGCCCAGCATGGACTCTGGCTATTTTCCCAACAGTGCACTCCAAGTGTCTTCATTTATCTCCATGTTCCTGCTCTGGTCCTTGTTCTAGTGTTTCTGCTCAGCCCCAGATAGTAATGGGGAACCAAGCGATCCAAATGATCTCTTGTGTGATCTGAGGAATGCCTGGCTCCTGTGGCTCTGGGAATTCTATAGGACAGTGGGCCTCAGAAACACTGATGGGTGAAGGCAGCGTCAGTGAGATGTGCTATGGCTCTGTGGGCCTTTTCTCTTAGGGCAGGGCTGGACTTGATTTATAATGGGACTTTTGCCTTTAAACAAACAAAAATCTAGATGTGCTCAGCACATGGTAAACATGCAACCAATTTATAGAGACGTGTGTACCGAGCACCTACTTCATGAGTAGAATATCAGGAATCAGCAGGACATTTTCTCTGTGGAGAGAGAGGACTTCTTAGACCACTGACTACTACAAGGTTATAAATTTTGCAGTTCTATATTCGGGCCCAGATGGAGTGACAAAATGATCCAGGTCACCAAATGACAAGGCATCTGCATTTCCCATGTTATTAGTCATGGTGGAAGAGGGTTGGGATGTCACCTTGGCTTAGTGCTGTAAGAGTTGACACCTACCACGGGGTTATTCTGGAAAGCCAGCAGCCACACTCCCAATTATCTGTTTATACTTACATGGACCTAGGAGAAACCTTTGTGGTATATAACATCACCAGGAGCTGCTTTGAGCTTCACTTAACTCTTAAATAATTAAGTGGTATAGTGTATGTGGGTGTGTACAAATCAACCCACCCCTCTCCAGGAAGGGAGTTCAAAGTTAGTGATTTGAATTGGCACCTCTCATAGAGTACAGACTTGGTAGCTGGGTTTCCTAAAACATAAACATTTGCTTTTCTATAGTAAAGGAGCAGGTGGTATTTAAATAAAGTTAGAAGACTACCATCACCTCCAACTCTGTCTAAAAACTTTACACTCTTGAAGGCCTTTATTTTCCTTTGTGGGGATTGTACCAAAAAGAAAGGCTCTCCCAGGTCCTGGAAGGAAGCTCAGGTTAACAGTGAATACTTACACATTTACTAGAGTAGAGGACTAAGGCCATCTTGATGTCTTTGAAAAGGAATTCATAGTGTGAATGGGCATACTGCACTGGGAGAACTGAAAACCTCTCTTTCAATCTGTAGGTGAGTCATGATGTGGGGCAGAAGGCTGACTACAGCTCAGGGAGTGCTGTGTTCAAAACTGGTTCCATTGTTTTGCTAGCAACTACAGACAAGTGACTTGTCCCTTGCACATCTACAGAGAGGCTCATAGCCTGTCCTAAGGTTACTTCTTCTTACTGGCTGTCAGAGCTGAGAAGTCAAGCACTTCTTAGAACTGCGCTAGATGTAGTGGTATCAAACCAATGAACCAATTACTCTCAGCACTTAGACACTTAACATTCAGAAGGTATCCAGGACTTGTTTGGAGGACCCAACTTATTTTAGAGACATTCATTACCTGCATCACTTGATGATTTGGGTAAACCTTGCTGTCCATAGTCTGCCAGGACACATACAACTCTGACATTCTTAACTCACACTGACCTGGAAAAGCAAGAAGCTTCGTTCACTATGGGACACAAAGCCAAGCAAGAGGTCATAGCTCTGAGGACGAAGCTGATACCAGTACAGGAAGCATCCTAGTTCTTACATTGATAATTGCTGTCACTAGGAACTTAGGGATCTAGGCAGGGGCTGCTATGAAATGTTTAATGCTTTCCTGGTTAAAGTTTTATCAGGTGCTGAAGACAGCAGGAACCCATAAAGTGAACCTGAAACCCTTTCTAAGTAAAGGGCAAATGCTTTCCTTGAGGACTCTAGAGATGATAACTAATAGAGACGGGTTGGCAAATCTTCTTAGATTTGTGTTTATAACCACTGTACAAATGCTTGGATTCCCCAAACACTGATTGAAAGTAATAGCATGATTGGGTGGAGAGGCAATGATCCCTTCATTGCTAATGAAGGTCAACATGTAAAGATCAATGATTACTGGGGAAAGACAATACAAGCTTCCAAATTGTCAAGCCTTTTCAATCTTCTGATATTCTACACTCTTTCTAGAATGGTCTATCTTTTAAATTTTTGTTAGAATAGGATCTCATTGGAGGTTGTTAACTCTAGATGTATTAAATTCTCCAGTCTTTGCAGACAGATGGTAAAGCACCAAAATTGTCTAAGCCATCTACTAGCTACCAGTTTGGAGAAAAGTATCTTTTGATCTTACACTCCTCTCTGCCCCAGTATTCTTGTATGTGTAGTGAACTAGGGTAATCCTAGCCTAGAGAATCAGGCTTGGCAGTTTCCTGGCCTCAAAGGGATAAATCATTTTCTAGCATGCATAGGGATGAACAATGACATAAACAGGACTCCTACATAAACATATGTTGTTTCTGCCTTAGAACTATCCTGTACATACACATGTTAGCTGCCCCTAAAGCTTTGTGGTAAGTACACAGGCAAGCTAGATGACAGGAAAAGGGAGATTTATCCCAACAGGGACTCCTTGGATCTGGAAGTCTAGACCTTGGTCAACAGCAACCCCAAGGCTGCTTGAATCCAGTTCGGACAGAATCTCTGCGTGTACATGGAAATACCACACACGAAGAGGAGAGGGAATCATGTCCACTTACAAATAAGAGTTTCCTTCCAAGTCTCCTATTTTATGTTAACGATTTAAGTGTATGGACATTCTCTTCTATAACGTGTTTGTTCTATTAAAAATACAGTTACCCCTGACTTTAAATCAGTTGGAAAGAAAAACTAATGTCTCAAGAAGATATGGTGTTTGTGAGCTTGCAGTTGGGTATCTCCTAGCACACTATTTCTTCCTTGACCCTGAAAAGTATGGTCATAAGAGACTGTGATCTGCTAGTATGAGATGGCCAGGAAACCTAGCTGTGGGGCATGCCTGGACATGCTACATAAAGAGAAAACTGGGGTGTGTGAGGTGAACCGAAGGCCTGCTGCAAGAGAAAGGAGGATTCCAATTATAGTAAATAGAGGGAATGCTTGTTAGCAGCCAGGGAGTGGCAAGGATTCCCCTCATAGTGCACTGACCACGACAGACTAACCTCAGAGTGGAACTACTAAGTTTTACAGTGACAATCTCCACCTGCCAATATACATGCCAGCCTTTTATGTTGTGACAAGCCCGTTAATCCACACAGCTGGCCCAAGAATTCAGGTTTTTATCAGATGCTTTTGTGACCATTTTGGAAAATTCGGGCAATCTGAATTCTGAAACACTGATTTCAACTTTTAATCAGATTTCTTTGCCTCACCCCAGTCCTTAAGGTCATTTCCTTTCCACCATTTCAATCATTTTTTTTCCATTTCCACAGCACTGAATTATGAATCTGAAGTCCTAGATAACTTCACATACTAAAAATATCTTCTTTCTAGCTCTGGACTCTTTCTCCAACCCTATTTCAGCCCAGCTGCTCTAACACTTTTCACAGAGGCAGGACTGGACCATGACAGACTGCCTCCTGAGTCAGTTTGGCCCCACTTGGCCACATTTGCTTTAAGCTTCAGTATAAACAAAGTGGGTTTTCTGTTTGCAGGTAAGGAAAACTGATTTCCTTTCGAGATGTTCTAGATCTTCCTAAGAAAGTGATACTGTTGACTTGCACAATAATAATCCAGGGGCTGGCTTTCCTGAGTAAGTTCAAAGCAGCCATTGGGGAGTTGTCTGAAGAGCCCTCCAAGTTGATCAAAGGGGCTCCCCCATGACCTATCACAAGAGAACAAGAAGCACACAGTCAGTATGCATACAATCCCTGGTCCCTTGGAAACGTGTGCCTGCTGTGGATCTGGGGACATATCCAGTGGAAGAAGTTTGTTGCCGGGCAGCTTTCACAGATATCAGAAGCCATTACATACACACTGTCACATACACACAGGGAAGGGGTATTTTCTGCAGGGAATGGTGAGTCTTCATGTGTCCTCTTCTTCACTGGCACCACTACAAAAGAAAAGGAGAAGCAAGTGAGTTCAGACATCACAGAAAAGGAAGCTACACAGTACACAGGTTGACAGCCTCAGGCTACTTCTATCATGATCGAGCAGTAGGGCCACAGGAAAGTGTCTTAGCTTCTTTGATTTCTCATTTCTAAATTTAACTACAGCGATCATGAAAATGAAAAAAAAAAAAGTACTTACTATCTCAGGTTCTGAGAGACTCAAATAAGATTACATGTAAAATACACAGTGCCCAGTATATAGCCGGTAAGTAAAGGAACAGGAAAGCCATCAGACTGTGAATTTAACTAACAAAATAAACTGCTGGTGGGTTGGGGATTTAGCTCAGTGGCAGAGCGCTTGCCTAGGAAGTGCAAGGCCCTGGGTTCGGTCCCCAGCTCCGAAAAAAAGAACCAAAAAAAAAAAAAAAAAAAAATAGGCTGCTGGTAGAAATCAGTTTTATTTCCTCTAGGTGTTCAGACACTTATTATTAGGTCAGAAAATCAAACAGTAGCAGCAGCAATTGATGGCACTTGGCACTAGGCAGAGCCAAGTTCTCATCCATGCTGCAGAGTCAGTCTCCAGGAAGTGCTCTACCTCATCACGTCACTGGGTCATTCTCTGTGTACCTTCCTTCCTTCTTTGCTCTTACGCATTCTATAGTTTGGCATTTATTCTCATTCCTCCTTCTTCTGCAGTATATAAGGTAGCATTACTACTATCTTACCAATGACTACACATCTAGTAGTTGTACAATGATCATGAGAAGTGTTCAACGGTGACTTCTAAAAACAACAGAAACAAAGGGTAGGAGGAACAGATGGAGTTGAAAATAGCCCCAACCACTATTGAGATAAGCAGAGGATTCCTGGCATCAGTGTTTCGGTGTCAAAACATAAGTGCACAAAGGCATGACTATTATTTCAGATGCTTGGTGTTAAAGTGTCACTGGTCTGGTTCTGGACAGCACAGTATCACAGAAGACAGGGGCAAGGAGAAGACACAGCCAGAAAAAGAAAGGCAAAAGGGATGTGTACATTTACAAACAGGCAAAACCAGCAACCTGCCTAGGCACTTCTCATCCACTTCTAGAGGTCCCCAATTCATAGATGAATAAGAGTCAACTCCATCTCCTGCTTATTAAAGCTGAACACAGAAGTACCACGACCTGGAGGTTGGTGTTGTTTACCCAAGTTTTCTACCACTCCATCCCCAGGATACTGCCATTACTATTTTCTGCACTGCCCGGATGAACAAAGTGAAGATTGAGATGTAAGAACCTAGGGTCCTTAAGACCAAGTTTTAATTTTGACTGGAAATCTAAAGTTTCAAGCTGGTAGAGACAGAAAAGGTTTGCAGTAGATTAGCTCTCAGCTATGACCTAGAGACATTCTCAGAAAAGGATTATCTTTGTCTACATAAATCTATGTTCTTTGTTTCCTTCTGGGGAAACCATTATGAGAAAAATATTCTAGCTGTGAGTTTGCAGTCCTTCAGAGATGGAAACACTCCAGATACAGTCCTACAGAATGAGGTGAGTGAGTACTCTAGAAGCCAGAAGAGCCACTTCAGCAATATGCCACACTCACAATCCTGCCCTGTTTCTACTCTTTTCCTGTTGACTATCCAGTCATGGGATGAAGGGTACATGTAGGCAGGCCTGGCCAGAGGACTGCCACTGAGGCAGTATTTGGTGGCATCTGTCCCAAAGGAAACAAAGGGTCTTTTATAAAAAGCTTCTACCCCACAATCAAAGAACAGATGAGCCTGGCACCATATCCTCCCCTCAGTATTACATTCAGAGCAAGCTCAGTTTGTTTCCCTGTCAGTCTTACTTCTAATAAGCGAGGACTGACATTAACTCCGCCCTTTCCTTAAGCTGCAGGTCATTTTTTAACATTCTTGAGATAAACGGTTTATGAACCTACTGAGATTGTATTCAGAGTTTTGTCTGTGTGTGTCTTTGAGAAAGGCCACAATTTTTACCATAGTTTTGAAGAGGTCAACAACTCCAACCCCAAAATGAGAATATCAAACACACATAATTTCTTTTCCAGTTTTCAGGTTTGTTTTATAAAACTTGGAGCAGCTTAGAAAAAAGGTCAGAAGTATTTACCAACAAAATCTGTTTTCATTACCCTAAGAGAGAACTCTTCCTGGGACTGACAAGGTTTATCTTACCATTTATAGTATGAGACCTTGTGTCTCTGACATATCACTAATTTCTTCAACTGTTAAACATTTATTCAGCTTCCTGTGTATTAGGCTGGATGGGCACAGTACTCACCCATCAAGACATCACAGCTTAGGAGTGATGTGGGCTGGGGAGATACCTTGAGTTTCTATTGTTTTTTAGAAACAAGAAAATATTTTCATAGCAATAACCTGTTTCTTGTAATAATGATAAAAAGACCTTAATCAAATCTGTAGCACAGCTTAACCCAGTGGTATATGGTCTCTTCTGATGGGTTACCCATAACTTCATCAGTGGGGGTGTCATCTCCCTCTACATTCTGCTTTCACTTATTACATCAGCCAGTGCATATGTGCACGTTCTTATCTGAAGTGCCTAAAGTCTTCATCACCTCCAAGTGAGGAGCACAGTCTTTCCCCTTATGCACTCATATTCTTCCACAGAAACACCCACCTGCCAGACAGATGTAAAACTGGATGGAGAGGCACATTACAGAGACCTTCTTGGTGCCTGTTTAAGGAATATATTAATTTCTAATGGACAAGAGCAGGGGCAGCATTATATAATGACACCGAGGTCATGAGACTGATTAAGCCTAAATTCTTGAGTGAATCTCAACTTCCTTGCCATATATCTTACAGTGTATAAATCAAAGTACAAATGAAAACTTTATATATTTTACCCAATACGAATGATTTTTAAAAAATTCAAAATTCAAAATTTAATTCCTCCTAACCTTCCTTTAATACCTTTTGGTTTAGTATCTTATATTACAGATTAAGTATGCTATTTTCCAACTGCCTTCAGATACCTGAGATGAAAGGTTTTTTTAGTGTGTGTGTGTGTGTGTGTGTGTGTGTGTGTGTGTGTGTGTAGCTGAGCATGTGCCTGTATAACAAGGTGGAGGGCAGAGGTTGATGTTTGATGCCCACCTCCATCTCCTCTTCACTTTTGAGAGAGCCTTACACTGAACCTGAAGCTTGCTATTTCAACTAGAATAAATGTCAGCAAGCATGAGGCATCTGCCTGTCACCAACACTGTTCTCCAAGTACTCAGGTGACAGGCATGCACTGCCAAACAGTTTCCATGTGAGTTTCAAATTTAGATCCCCACACATTTGTAGCAAGCACATTATGCATTGGACCATCTCCCTAACCCTTTTATTTAATGACAACTTCAAAACTAAGGAAACACAGGGATTGGACAGAAAGTTTCATGGTTCTAACCATCCTAAGGAAGTTTCTAGAAAAAAGTTCCCCTGTCAATGCTGATAACAGTGGGTCACTGAGTGCTGTGGATTAGCCAAGTGGCTTCTGCTCAGTCACTGACTGGTCTGGTTTGAAGGTATTATATCTAGAAGTAGCAGTCTTAAAGCTGTAGTGCACATTCCCTGGTTGTACTTAATGACTTTCCAGGGATGACTCAATCATGGGTGATTGTAAAGAGACCAATTTACAAGTCCTTAATTTCTATATATTTTCTCCCCTAGAAGTGATCATCTCAAGAACGTGGGTATAGTTGATCTTTGTAGCCATGTCCACTTTCAAAATCACCTTATTCTCACTTCAGAAAAAGATATGAACACGTTTCTTGACACTGCTTTATCTATGCAAAGGCTTTAAAGTGATTCCATGAGGGCAGGGTGAGAAATAGTAAGACATCATTCCCTAGTGTGTCTAGACAAGGTTACGTGCTTACCAACAGGTTTCACTAAGATTTAAACTCAGAAGACAGCTGTCAAAACGTACCATACCAAAAAGTATGTATATTTGAATTGGATACAAATGAAATCAGATCTAACAGAAAGTGAGTGCAATTTGGCTAGATAGTTTGGGTATAAGAAATGGATCTGTCAATAAGATTATATAGTGAATCATGTCTGTAAATTTAAGGTCTATGATGCCAGTTTTGATAAAAACATACATAAAATGTCATGAAAACTACATGATGTCAGCAGTCACATCTTTCTTACTTATCTAAACTTGACCCAAGTCCTCAGAAGTTGACGTAAAGGTAGGTAAGAAGGCACATACTTTTCCATACATTCCTTTACAGGATGTAAAATCAGAAAGTTTAGGTAAAAGAATTAGGAATACCTAAATTCTGAATGGGATGGTGGTGTAAAATTTAGCACCTCTCTGGCTAGAGACAGGGTTTGGGGGAATGGAATGGGGCCAAGGAGTCCCAGGTAGTATAATAAATAATATCCTTTTCCCAGACTAAACATATAAAGATAGCCTTTCTGTAGCACGTATTAATGCAAACTGGGAGAAGTATCCAAGGCCCAGTCATGTTCAACTCTAACCCTGCTGACAGAATGGTTATCATGCAGAAGGGAAGCTTTGGGAATTTTTAAAGATGTGATCCACAGATAGATGGCTCAGCTTCCCAGGTTGTGTCCTCAGAGCTGCAGGAATGGAAGAGGAATAAACATGTGAGGTGGCAGGCACTCTGAGTTCACAGACTTAGGAGCTTCTTTTCCTATCTAGATAATAATATACTTAATTAGACTTGGCATTACTTGTGTCTGATGAGTTTGTGGCTATTTGTTAAGTAACCATTTCTCTAAAAGAATTATTCAATTCAAGAGAATAGGGAAATTAAAAGAAAACTAGATAGAATTAAAAAAAGATAGATTTAGAATTCTTTAAAAAAAATTTAGGCCACATAGGCATTGCACAAAAAGCTACCTGGGAAAGCCTTGAGCGTTTGCGGAAGC
This sequence comes from Rattus norvegicus, assembly GCF_021556685.1. Lineage (NCBI taxonomy): Eukaryota > Metazoa > Chordata > Mammalia > Rodentia > Muridae > Rattus > Rattus norvegicus. The sequence goes on from NC_141536.1 coordinate 87,947,629, forward strand.
AACTGCCTAGTTCTAGTTAGTATTCAGCTGTGTGTGGGAGGACCACATACTCTGACCCAGGAGCTTTCCTTCAGGAGACACACCCACCTACCCCTACAGCTAAGGGGAATGAGCCGCCATGCCATTAAGCATGGGAACTTACTCTTACTGACCTGTGGGACCAGGTAGGCATAAACATAAAACAAAGCGAATGTTCCTGTTCCTCAGTCTAAGGAGAAGAGCAGGAGAAGGCTGATATTATAGTCCAGGCTCTGCTAGGTGATTTTGGAACATTTTTCTCACTTGAGAAACTGGGATAGCCTGAGCAATAAATGTAATTTAGAAAAAAACTCCAAAGCAGATAAAGGCCAATAAGGTCCTCTCCAAATTAAACATATGTTGAGTCCAGTTCCAAAGGACCCAACATCACCTCCACCATCACCTGGTATGCATGTAGTACACAGGAATACATGCATGCAAAACATATATACACATAAATGAAAGTCAATGAATCTTTAAAAAAGAATTTGGATGCTATTATTTTTATAAAGATTCTGGTAAGCATCATCTCTATTTTACAAAAGAGACAACTGAGGTACAAGGAGGTTACATGATTTATTTGTTCACGGTACACAGCCTGTAAATGGTAGATGTATGGGAAACAATTAGCTTCCCGAAACACACCAAATTCAGCAAAGAGCTGAGTTCGTAATCTTCCAATTCATTGTTTCCCAGTCCTATAACAAGTAACAGTTATTTAAGTTTATTTTAAACACCTGACAAACAGGACAGCAATGCCCAGCGTTTTTTTTTTTTTTTTGGTAGTGGAATGAAGAAATGTGTATTACTTTTTTTAAGATTAAAAAAAAAAAAAGGCAGGCTGGAGAGATGGCTCAGTGGTTAAGAGCACTGGCTGCTTTCCAGAGGTCCTGAGTTCAAATCCCAGCAACTACATCGTGGCTCACGACCATCTGTGATGAGATCTGAAGCCCTCTTCTGGTGTGTCTGAAAATAGCTACAGTGTACTTATAATAAATAAATAAATAAATAAATAAATAAATAAATAAATAAATAAATAAATCCTTAAAAAGAAAGGAAAAAGGCCAGGTAAGAAGGCCTATCGAAGAAGGAAATGCAGAAATGCAGATTGGGTTTGTTTCACAGAGCCCCTAGGTTTGCAGATCTATTTAGAACCCTTAGAGAGGCTTGGTCTCTTGTATAGCTTTAACCAAGTGTTAAATATGATCCCTATGAACCTAGCAACCATTTTCACAGGTGGTGCTCCTCACACTTAAAAGTGTGTGTAAAGTCCTGCTTCTCTAGATTTATAGCCAGTGTCCTGATATCGGGAAGAAGGTGGATTAAAAAAAGGCAGGATCCTTAGTTAATGCCACATCTGCTTTAGCGTTCTTTTTGAGGACTGAATCCTTTGTTGCTACCAGATTAAGTACTGAAGTTACTTCTAGCCAAAACAAACAAACAAAACCAAAACAAAAACCCAACAAAACAAAAAAACACCCCAAAACAAACCACCACCACAACAAAAACAAAACAAAACAAAACCCAACAACAACCCTAAAACCAAAGTAACCTACTGAATATCTTTCGCTTTCTATGTTAAACGGGCACTGCTTCTATGAAAAAGAAAAACAAAAATTTCTATAGCACTATACACCAGGGATAATCTCCATTAACACACAGAAATACATTTGCATCTATCTTTATTATGCATGCATAAAATACACACCTATCTTTCATAAACTTGTTTGGTCTTTCCTAACTTCATTTTACCTACTTTTCCCACTCATCCATCAGCCATGAACTTTTTTCTCAAGAAATGTATTTAAAATTATGATTCATGATTGAATTATATATATTTAAAAGACCAAATATTAGATATTTAAAGGATTTCTGCCTTTTTACTATTTCCTACATCTCAGTGAAATACATCAATGTGGATGAATCATCCTTAATAATTTCCAAAGAAAAATAGAGGGGAAAATCCTCGGTCAACAGGCATATTTGTACTTTTAAAATAGACTGTAAATTTTTGAAAGACTTTAGGTTAATAAAAGAGATTATGCTTAGGTTTCCCTGTTGTCAACAAGAACTGATTCATATCTTGTTGTCATTTTCTGTTCTGGGAAACCACATTGTGTGGTCTTGATTCCTGGGACTCCTAATGATTGCCAGGGCTATTCTTGATGGTATAGTACTGAGATATTCTGTAGGGATGCCCTTCACATGGGATGTGTCGAATGTCTTGCTCATGATTATGGGGCTTTAGAAGAAGACTTCAGACTCTATCAAAGGTTCAAGTTCAATATAACTTCACACTGTTAAAGCTGATCATGATCATTGGTTTCAATACTGATTGGTAAATATTCTTTTCCCATTTCATATAATGTACCATTTGGAATAAAGTTACTATACTAAGCTCAATTGAAATTAGAAGCCATATTCCTGTCTCTTTGAAAAGTATTTACATAAACCATCTGAAATATTTTTGAACATAAGATTTTGTTCCTTCTTTTACTCACAACTTCAATCATTTGTACCAATGTAGACTCCCGAGTCTTGATTTTTTTACTTGAGATTATAAAACTACATTGTTGCTTGGTTGCTCAGCCCCCAATGCCATTTCCTCACCGATATGACCATTTTAGCTTGCCTTTGAGCACATCTTCACTTTATGGTGTTAGAACATATGGGGACATGCTTGTCTTACGTATTTCCTAGTTCTTAGAATCAGCTATTTCTCCAACAAGCCAAGGGTATATGTTTCTTTTTTTTTTAAATGGAGTATTTATTTTATGAATGATTGAAATCCTTAAGATGAATTGGATGCTGCAACAGCTGCCCTCTTGGGTTTAGGTGTTATTCCTTCATGGGATCCGTGTCTGAATCTGCAATAGACAATATTTAGGTGCCTCATCCACCCAGTCCCGGTAGTGTTCCATTTCTTAGCTTTGATACTTCAGTTATACTTTCACGTATGTCTGTCAGGGTGGCTACAATTGCTATAGGTTGACTCCTGAAGGTGGGAGGCCTTAGAATCACAGCAGCGACACAACATTTCCATTTTACTGTAATGCTTTCCAAAGGATGATGTTCCTTTTGTCAGGGAAGAGGGGGTATGTGTTTCTAAACGTTCTTGATGCACTATTGGTAAATGTGTGGGAGAAATCATTGTGTGCTGATTTGTAATCACTACTCACACAGGGAGAATGTGAGAATGCTCATTTTACCTATACTCCTGCCACAAATGGGATGATTTGAAAGCATATGCAGAAAACTGAGGTAGCACTGGGGTGGAGAGGAGAAGGAGGAGAGAGGGGGAAGGGAGAAGAAGAGGGAGGGGGAGGGGAGAAAAGGATGAAGGAAGAGGGGCTCATGCCTGTTAGAGGCAAATGGCAGGAGCCTAATAAGTTTTCCTTTTCTCTGACATTACACTGTCTGTTTGCAACCTTCTTTCCTTCCCCCACCATTTTTGGATCTTATAACACTGCTGATCTTCCATGGTAAGAATTAAGAGGAACCTTTCCATACCCTCCATTAGGGTTCATGCAACTCAAGGAGGGTGAAAAATGAGAAGCAGAAAATAGCCCAAACTTTTGCCTTCCCTGCTTCCTATACCTTCAGGAAATCACCTGACCCAGTTTTCTCATCTTCACTTGGCATATGAATAATAGAAACCAAATCTCAAGCAGTTTCCTTAACACCCCCCCAAAAAACTCCTTAAACCTAAGATTTAATAAAATCTGGGTCTCAAAATTTCTGTTGCTGCAAGCTGCTAGATCGTACAAGTTACCAAGGTAGAAGGGGAAAAGATCAATAAATACTGTTCTTGACACTAATCTCATCTCTATGTGAAAAGTAGCAGTGTGCTCATGATGACTGTGAGATAAGGTCTGCAATCTGCAGATCACTCTATGTTGGAAGAACTATAACTCTTAAAAAACTAATGCTACTTCTATGACTAAGAGTTATGGATGTTGATCTTGGAGTTAAGTACACCAATTTGAGTCACAGCTCTACCATTTAGTAGAGCTTTTGAGTTCTGTGCTTTTACTTGAAAATGAAATTAGTAACTTGAAATTAGTAAATAACTATTCTAAAGAGTTGCTAAAAGGAATTAAATGAGATTAGCATATATGTATATAAGTTCTATCTAGAGAATATATTGATATAGAGTATACACACATACACACAAGTGTGTATGCATGCATGTGACCGAACATGGTAAAATATTTGTCACACATCTTATGAGTACGTAAACGACTGAAATCATCACATAAAGAATGAATATTTTAAGAAACCTTCATAGCAGACCATGTCACTTGTTGGTCCTAGAGACATTGCTCAGACAACTATGTTAACAGGTTTTATAGGTAAACAGTTGTTTTTACAGGTAAACAGAGAACCCATTTTCTTTTCTAGTTGTCACTGAAATGAAGTCTATATAATCACTCCAATACTAAGTATAGATTAAAATGCTATATCATAAACAATGACTGCTCTTATAAAAGAACAGTCTTGCTGGTAAAGGGCAGTTCTGGTCAATGGACTGGTAAAACTCTTATCTTTGAGGGCTATTTTAGTTACTTTTCTATTGCTGTAATAGCATGATCAAACATTTTATAGAAGAAAAGAGTTTTGGAGGCTTACAATTTTGGAGGGCTAGGCAGGCAGATAGGCAGGCATGGCACTGAAGCAGTATCTGACAACTTTTCTCTTGACAGCTAACTGGGAATGGCATGGAGTTCTAAGACCTTCAAGCCTACCTCCACTAGTATACCCCTCCAACAAGGTCACACACCCCTCACTCTTTGCCAACAGTTCTATCGACTGGAGACCAAGTATTCAAATATATGAGCCTATGGAGGCTATTCTCATCCAAACAACCAAAAGAGCACAGCAGAAACAAGCTTATATTTAACATCTCTGATGAGAAAACCTCAAATACCTATTTATATCCTTGCAGGAGGTTCTCATCTTGCTTCTGTATTAAGCAGCTACATGCTTGGAATCGTCCAGTGCTCTGCAACCTAGCTGTGAGCTATTCTCAAGAGAGACCCAACTGCAAGAGTTTGAATCATTCACCCCTTGCTTTAACAACCCATGGTAGGAGAGAGATAAGAATGTTATTAAGTCTTCCAGCCTGAAAGAGTAAACATTCTTCCAGATGAAATGTCACTTGAAGCTTGGATCCAGTAGTGGGAAAGCCACAATGGAATGTGGTTGTAAATACTAGTAGAAAACACATACACTCATCTTCAAGATTATATTCTAGCACACATAAACAGTAAGTTTCTACACTGGTTAAAAGAGGACATAGACACATTACAAGCACTCTCTATGGGAATGTTATAATTATTTGTTATGCTCACGTTTTTATATTGTTTTTACAGTAACTGTGTAGCAGCCCCTTCATTTTATAGATGAAGAAAATGAAGTATGAAAGTCTCAAGGTTCCAGAGCTAGGCAGAAATGCTACTACAATCAAGGCCTGTCTGTTGGTTTTAACACTTAACAGGAAAACTCAGTGATGGTTAGGCAATTCATTAGAAGGCTTGTGAAGTTAATCTCCTGGCACCTATCCAACTAGCTTCCAGCTAATGCCTCAATGCTAAAGATTTTCCAAGGCCCTAGCAGACTCAAAATTTCACTTTGGTTACATTTGCTAAAAAAGTTTTTCATGTTATGGAGAATTCCCAATAGACATGTCAAAGGGGGTAAGACAACAGCTAGATTATTTATTCCTTTCAGCTTTTACAACTATAGAATGTCTCAACTTTCCTGTTATAACCTTGCTGAAAGGCAGCCTTTTCTCTAAGCTTCCAGCAAACAGTCATGCAAAAGACCCACCACCAAGACACATGAGAAACAGAGTCACAAAGACACTTAGAACGGAGTCCCCCAGGTCAATTTCAGTTCTGTCTGTCTAGAGTCAGAAGCACCAAGCTTGCTTGAATAAAACACTCTACAGTAGTAGTTTTCAACTTTTGTCTCATTTTCTTTTTTCTCTTCTGGAAAATCGAATCTAAATTAAGTTCAGATGATGTGTCCTCACACACCCAGTGGTCAGGCCTGGCACTTAGGCCACATTCTCCTGGTAGCATAACCCTCATTCGGTTGATGAGGTGAAAGGTGGAGAAACTACATCCAACAGAAAAGAAGGCCTTTTCCTAGTGTCATTAAGTCTATCTATTTGGAGAACTCTTAAGAAAGATAGTATAAGATTATCTACTTAAGAATATGACCAGGATTCTTGACCAGGTCTGTCATCTGAATTATGTGCCTTTGACAAAGCTATTTAACCTCATCCATTATTTTAGTGATCTATGGAATAAAGTCATCAAATCATTTATCCTTTCAGTGAAAATATTTATTGAACATTTACAATATATTAAGCACCTTAATAGGTCCCGCCTTATAGCGCTGAGAATGACTGATAAGGGTTTGGCTCTCATGGAGCATACTTTCCAATGAAAAGACAATATGCAAGCTAACTGTACTGAGTAGAAAGTACTATGAAGAAAGGGAAACAAGATGATGGGATAAAAAATGATGGGTGCTTATGTCAGGGCTATTCAGGAAAATGAAAACACGAGGCTCCCCCCTACAGCTGAGTAGAAAACAAATAAGACATGGAAAGCCTTTAACATACTACCTAATAATTAGTACTCAGTCACATTCAAATCTTTTTTGTAACTTCTATAACTTGTCTTTTTCATCTCACAGTAGCTGAACCCCTACTATGTGCAAATGAAAAGGAATGAAATATATTTAAGGACCTCAGTGGGCAAAAAAGTAGGTGCTCTGCATACTACAAGAAAAAGAAATTGCGACTTTCACATGACAAGTAAGAAATGGCTTTATCACTGACAGATGGATCAGTACTTCTCAGGAAGACAGTGGAGTCAGGAGGGAGGCATGTCAGGTAGATGAAACAGCTTGAATAAGCTCTGTAAGATGTGAAACAGCTTAGCATGGTCATAGGGCTGCGAAGAGTCCAGAATAGCTAAAGATAAAGCAGAGGAGAGTAGTGAAAGTGACTCATCAGCAGCTCTCAGGCTTCTTTTCATGCATGGGTCATGCCTGAAATGTCTCCTAAGAAGATAGGGGATGTAGACGGGAAAGAATAGAAGATGAGAAGAGTGTCAGAGCTCCATATGGCGTCTACCACACTGCTAGCACTTCAAAATGTGAACAAGAGCAATGTTTAAAATATTCAGGCTACATTCTGTGCAACATTCCCCCAAGACAGCACAAACAGATGTTTTAGGAAAAAAGAAAAACAAATACCCAGTGGTAACTCAATATAAACTCTGCGAGGGGGAAGTAGGCAGGCATCAGGCTGCTGAAATGTATTCATATAATCAAGATTGGCCTGAGACTCAGCATCAAAGAGTGTCAAGAGCCAGTGTTCTAATGCTAAGGGTCTGGAATAAGAGACACTTGCTTCTATGCAGAGCCTGGGGTTCCCTTTCTGCCGGGGCCAAATTAACTTATCTATCCTAAGGCCCATGCCAGGGACAGTAAGAATACTCTCTTAATGGCAAAAGGAAACTCTGGGGAGACAGATGTCTTCTGCCAATAAGCCATGGGTCTCTGTGGAACAACTTCTCCAGGATTCTGAGTAGATGATTTATAGAAGATAACTGAGGGTCCCTGTTCTACTGCCTGATTCCGTCACCTATTCCCCCTCTTGCAGTGGATATGTTTATTATATATTTCTCTAGGAAATGGAAAAATGCTATAAAGGCTCTACTAGTCCCCTATTCAAATATTCAAGAAGCTGAGAAGACAGACAGCAGACACAGACTCAGTGGAATCTGTAGGATTTCTCTGTATAGCCCTGACTGTCCTGGAATTCACCCTGTAGACCAGGCTGGCTTGCCTCTACCTCCCAAGTGCTGGTTTTAAGGTGTGCACCACCACCCATTAAAGAGCAACTTCGATAGGAGTTTTTTATTGGCCTCTGCAGACCTATTAAAAATAATGAAGGCTTTATATGTTTCTCACATGTTCTCATACTCAGCATCTGTTACCTACAGAAGTAACAGGTTCCTAAGACGGGTTCCTATAGTCAGTCAATCTTACCAGAGGCTCTGGATTGTACTCCAGTGTTATCTGATGAGAAACAGCACCAGTTTGGTCATTACTAGAAGACCCCCCAAACCCATGACAACACCAAACAGGAGAGAGGGAAGAGTGAAGAGAGAGAACCACACACACACACAGGGGACTGAACATGGTAGCCTTCCATCTATTGCATATCATCTAGATTAAACTAAACAAAGCTGACTGCTCTGTACTCAATGTGTTCTGCATACTGGAGGAAGTAACAGATACTGAATAAGAGAGCATGTGAGAAGCATCTAAGGTCTTCAAACTTTCAACAACTCTGCAGAGGGCAGTAAGTAAAATTCTCTTTATAAAAGTTGTTCTTCAATGGGTGGGTGAAGGACTTGGAAGGCAGAGGCAGGCCAGTCCTGCACAAAGAAATAATCTCTTGGGGGCTTGGGGATTTAGCTCAATGGTAGAGCGCTTGCCTAGGAAGCGCAAGGCCCTGGGTTTGGTCCCCAGCTCCGAAAAAAAGAACATAAAAAAAAAAAAAAATAAAAAAAAAAAAGAACCAAAAAAAGAAAAAAAAAAAAAAAGAAAGAAATAATCTCTTGGAAAAAACAAATGAAACAAGGGAAAAAACAGAGTTCCTAACTATTCTTGTCATATATTTGACTTGTTCATCTGCTTGAGTTAAAAGCTGGCCGTGGGACTACCATAACCCAGGAGAGAACCAATGAGTTACTAGAGGAGCCAGTTGTAATTACTGAGTTGGTGGGATGAAGGTGGATGGTTAGGCTTTCCTGGAGAAAGAAAAATGCCCAGCTTTAAGGGGCTAGGACTAGTATGTGTGAACAGGGTGCTAAACACAGGTAAGGGTTGTTAAAAACACATTTACTTTCCTCTCAGTTTTTCCTAAAGCCAATTTTCCTATGACATTAAAATCACACAATTCTTTAACTTCGCACTCCATCGGGATCTGCTCATGTTTATCTCAACACAAGTCTAGTGTCATGGTATTTATTTATGATACTTGTGAAACAATCACTCTCTGTTGGCCCTACTATAAGGCTCTGCCAGATAGAGGAGTACAAGAACTCCAGCTGATAAACAACTTCAACAAAGTGGCTGAATATAAAATTAATTCAAATAAATCAATAGCCTTCTTATACAAATGATAAACAGGTTAAGAAACAACTTACTTCACAATAGCCACAAATAATATAAAATATCTTGGTGTAACTAACCAAACAAGTGAAAGATCTGTATGACAATAAGTTCAAGTCTTTCAAGAAAGAAATCAAAGAAGATCTCAGAAAATGGAGCGATCTCCCATGCTCATGGATTGGTAGAATTAACATAGTAAAAATGGCCATCCTACCAAAGGTGATCTACAGATTCAATGCAATCCCCATCAAAAATCCCAACACAATTCTTCAAAGACATGGAAAAAGCAATTCTCAAATTCATCTGGAAAGGAAAAAGCCCCAGAATAGCAAACACAATTCTTAGCAATAAAAGAACAGCTGGGAGAATCACCATCCCTGACCTCAAGCTCTACTCCAGAGCAATAGTGATAAAAACTGCATGGTACTGGTACAGAGACTGACAGGTTGATCAATGGAATAGAACCGAAGACCTAGAAATAAAACCACACACTTAAGCACAGTTGATCTTTGACAAGAAGCCAAAAATATACAGTGAGAAAAGAAGGCATCATCAATAAATGGTGCTGGTCTAACTGGCTGTCTGTATGCAGAAAACTGAAAATAGACCCTATTTATCACCTTGCACAAAGCTCAAGTCAGAGAGGATCAAGATTCAGATACACTGAATCTAATAGAAGAGAAAGTGGGAAAGAGCCTTGAACTCATTGGCATGGGGGAAATTTCCTAAACAGAATTCTAATGGCTCACGCTTTAAGATTAAGAATTGATAAATGGGACCTCATTAAACTGGAAAGCCTTTGTAAGGCGAAAGACATAGTAAGACAAATTGGCAACTTAAAGACTGGGAAAAAAATCTTCACTAGCCCCAAATCCAATAGAGGACTAATATCCAAAATATATAAAGAACTCAAGAAGCTAACCACCAAAGAACCAAATAATCCAATCCAAAAAATATGTTATAGAACTAAACAGAGAATTCACAACAGAGGAATCTCAAATGGCTGGGAAGCACCTAAAGAAATGTTCCTAGTCCTTAGTGATCAGAGAAATGCAAATCAAAACAACCTTGAGATTCTACCTTAAACCAATCAGAATGGCTAAGATCAAAACCTCATGTTGGCAAGGATGTAGAGAAAGAGGAACACTCCTCCATTGCTGGTGGAATTGCAAACTGTTACAACCATTCTGGAAATCAATTTGGAAGTTCCTCAGAAAATTGGAAATAGATTTACCTAAAGATCTACAGCAATACTACTCTTTTTTGGGAATATCCCCAAAAGATGCCCCATCATGCCACAGGGACATGTGCTCCACTATGTTCATAGCAGCCTTATTTATGATAGCCAGAAGCTAGAAACAACCGGGATGTCCCACGACGGAAGAATGGATACAGAAAATGTGGTTCATTTACACAATGGAATACTACTCATCCACTAAGAATGAGGACATCCTGAGTTTTGCCAGCAAATGGATGGAACTAGAAAATACCATCCTGAGTGAGGTAATAACTCAGACCCAAAAGGACATGTATGGTATGTACTCATTAATATGTGGATTATTAGTCAAAAAAAAAAAAAAGAAAGAAAGAAAAGAAAAAGAAAAAGAAAAAAAAAGTACAGAATACCCAAGATACAGTCCACAGAACTCAAAAAGATCAACAAGCTGAAGGGCCCAAGTGAGGATGCCTCAGTTCCACTTGGGAGGGAGAAGAAAGCAACCACAAAGGGGAAGAGAGGGAGGGACTAGAGAGGGAAAGAGGATGGGGGTGGGGTGGGTTGTAGGGTGGGGGAGGGGAACATGATTTGGTATTGGGTGGGGGAAAATGACTGAAGCCCTGAGGGCCAGCAGAAAGAATGGAAACAGGTGACCCTGGGAGGTAGGAAGTTGGAAGGACCCTCCAGAATGCACCAGAGACCTAGGAGGTGAGAAACCCTCAGGACTTGGGGGGTGGGGACCCTAGATGAAATGTCCTACAGTGGTAAGAGGAAACTTGTAGAGCCCACCTCTAGCAGAAAGACATCAAGAGAGGGATGAGTTTGCTATTCCACAGTCAAAACTCTAACCCATAATTGTTCCTGTCTGAAAGAACTACAGGGATGGACATGGAGAGGTGTCTGAGGAATAAAAGATCCAGGGACAGACCCCAGAGGGGATCCAGGTGGGGGTGAGGGGGGCGCAAGGCCTGACATCATTACTGAGGCTATGGAGCATTCACAAAAAGGGGCCTATCATGACTACCCTCCAAAAGACCCAACAAGCAGCTGAGTCAGATGCAGATATTTGCACCCAACCAATCAAAAGAAACTGCTGACCCCTGTGGTTGAATTAGGGAAAAGCTGAGGAAGAGGGTGACCCTGTAAAGAGGACCAGCAGTCTCAATTAACTTGGATCCATAAGATCTCTGACACTGGATCACTAACCAGGCAGCAAACACCACCTAATGTGAAGGCCCCAATACATATACAGCAGAGGACTCTTGAGTCTGGGTTTAGTCAGAAGATGCATCTAACCCTCATGAAACTGCCCAGGGAGTTTAGAAGTCTAGCGAGGTGGGGAGACCCTAGTGGAGACAGGGGTGGGGGTGGAGTAATGGGATGTGGAACCATAGGAGGGTGGACTGGGAGGGGAATAAAATCTTCAGTGTAAAAATTAAAAAACAAAAAAACCAGGGGACAATGCCCCGAGTAAAGCCTAATCACCTGCTAAGTCTGCCTAATTGAGGGTCATCTGCCAACAGTCTGGATGACAGGCTTCCCTGCTGCCAAAACTTACAATTTTGCTTTTCAGACTCAAGAGAAACAAGGGTTAGTCAATCCTTTCACTTAGTAACTCTCCTGCAAAACTGACCCTCCTTGGCCTCAGTTTTCTTGCTTGTGACTCTTTATGAATAGCATAGGAAACACTGGTAAATGATCCACATTTCCATTAAATGTTATGAGGACAATGTCTGCCTACAGTAAACATACAACATAATGTTCTGCTCCCTTCTTCCTTAAAGAGTTACAAGTCTCAAGATTCTTATGTTCTGAGCCTCAACCTGCCTTGTTTAATATAGAACAATGCATTACAGACAGCTCTGTACACTAGCATGAGAAGTAAACAGAAAATACATAGACTGTTTTGCTTTCCCAACCCACTGTATTTAAAACATTCCCTGGCTATCTTCACTGAGGCCACAATACGTGTGGAGGAATGGTTACAAAATAACGATTTCATGCATCACTTCTAGGAGAAGGGAATTCTTTTGTTTTTGTTTTTTTTTTTTAACTAAGATCATTTGCTCTGAGACAACAAGACACTCCTTTATTAAACTATTTTTAAGGACCTTCAGATAAATAAATAAATTTAACAACTCTCAAGTTTAAATAAAGCCCCTGAGAATTTTTGTTGTTGTTGATTTGGAGAGATGGCTATTTCTCCACAAATTGATACTCTTAAGTATCTCTCCAGTCAAACTACTTATAGTAAGTAGTAGGGGACCTGGTGGGCCTAACCCACTGGCTGTTAGTAATAATCATTTGTTCACTGAAGAGAATGGGCAGACTAAGCCCTGGAAAATTAAATGCAATGGAAGCTTGGAATCACTGGTGTATGTAAAAAGCAAAATGATCCCCCTACTTATCTTTTAATTGTTTTAATTGGCATGGATGGCTATGCTTTATATATGAAAAGACTGAGGCTCAGGGAAGTTGGAGACATGGCCACAGCTAGAGCCCACATTTGGCCAATTAAAAAACCCATGGTTTGGGGCTGGGGATTTAGCTCAGTGGTAGAGCGCTTACCTAGGAAGCGCAAGGCCCTGGGTTCGGTCCCCAGCTCCGAAAAAAAGAACCAAAAAAAAAAAAAAAAAAAAAAAAAACCCATGGTTTTCAAGAACTAGAAAGTGGAGGCTGACTGTGGATTTTTGTCAAGTCTGCATCCTTATTAATTAGGAGATGGATGGGCACAATGCAAAGCATGGTAGAGCTTCTATGCACCCGATCAAAAGACGTTTCAAACTACTGGTCTCAGGTAGACTATAATACAATCTCTCTGGTGGATCTTTCTTTGATCTTACCAAAGAAAAGGGTGGGTATATAAAATAAAGAAAATAAACCAAGTAAACTTTGGGGGTGTCATTTGTCTCTCTGAATTCCAGTGCTCTCAGCTGTAAAATGTGTCATATATAACCTATGTAATAGTGTAGGTGTGGGCCTAAACGGGAAACCTTACTAAGGCTCTAGCACAGGACAATATTTTTTTTAAATAAACTACTAATGTAGCTATTGTTTTATTTTTGATTAATAGTTTATAAAGCTCATAGGCTGACATCAGTTTGTTCTCATTCAATAAATAGTATTTATAGTTAAAAAAACAAAGTCAAACAAGACAAAAGAACTGCAGTGGAAGTACAGGGGACAGGGATTGTGACATAGTCACATTTTCTTTAGGGCCAGCCCTCTCCCATATGCTTCAGTCATTTTAGAGCTGAAGAGCTTTGCAGAAATTAGATGTATGTGGAAGGTCAGGAACATTGAGCATTCAGAGGGTCAAAGATCTGTGGGGTGAATTGATGCAAGTGGTTTTGCTCTGGTTTAGAGTTTGCAAAGGTAGATTTGTTAGGCACTCTGTTAACATGGGCATCTCAACAGAAGCAATGATCAGGCTGGTTTTTAGGCTTCCCTGACAGTTTATTTAAACAAAGAGCAGTGAAATGAGAGAGAATCAGACTGTTACCAGAATATTCCTGCTCTCACCTATAATGGCTGAAGTCTGAGGAGCACAGACCAAAAGTTTCCTTTGTTTGAGTTTCAGTCTTCCTGCAATTCTGATGTAAACTTGGTCTGGTGGTAAACTGCACTTACCTCCTATGTTCAGTCCACAAAAAGCTGTAGCAGACACTGCAGGGGGCAGCTTCTCTCTGCACCTTCATCTCCATGTCCCTTTCAAAAAGGCTTTGTAGGCTGAAAAAAGGCCAACCCTGCCCACAGCAAAAATAAAATGTTCTTCAAATCACTTCCCTGAGGAAATGGTGAACATTATGGCTGACTGCCCAGACTCAGGTCTCAAATGTTTTTGTTCTCTTGATGTTTCTTCCTACAGATATATCAGTCACTCAGTGTTTAAACTCAAATATGGGGATCAGAGGTACAATTGACAGTTATTTATTTGCATTTTAACTAATCCCTTAAAACTAGGCATTTGATTAGACAGAATTTGTGCAAAGTACTAGTAGGTTTCTAGGACAAGTATTAGTAGCTTTGTAGCATAAAGGGGCAGAAAATAACTTCTTTAACATTATTGCTTGGTTTCATCATTGCTTGTATTTCTGGACAGGCACAAGGAAATTAGTTCTTCCAGTTATTGACAAAGGAGTCAGGTGATACTTTGTGTAAAAATTAAATTTTGAAAGACTCAGAGAAGGAAAAAAATCCCCCCCCATGCCACAGAAAAGGAGACACCGGAAGTTCCATAATGAATTTTTGGATAGACTTTCAGGTATAAAATTCTGCTAGAACTTACTATCTCATAAAGATACAGAGAGCATTTTAACTTTCCCTAAGCCAATTTCTAGAAAAAGTCTAAGCCTTTTCTTCCTCTCTTCCCTACCCCTCCTTTTTTGGGTAACATTTGTTTGAGGTAAATGAACATTTTTTTTGAACCCTTAACACATTCGTCTTTATATATATATATATATATATATATATATATATATATATATATATATATATAGTATATACAGATAAAACATAATACACTAACACATTCTATGTTTAGTTTACAACTACTATCTTGTCTTGGATTTAATAAATCAGTGATCTTAAATGAAGTAATCAAACTTTATTATGGGGGCATTCCTAGATACACGATTTAGCTGGTGTAATACAAGCATGTACTATTCCTTAGGATATTATTATGGTCTGTGGACTATAAGCCCTCTTACCGTTTAATTCCTACAACTTGTGAATAAAGATTCATAATACTGGCTCTTACAAGGTTTTCTCCCCCCAGGCATTCTTTAACTGCTAAGCTCAGAAAATGTGTCTGATAAACTGTGTATGTATATGTAAGTCTCCCATAATGCATCCCTATAGACAGGCTGAGTGGCCACACCATCATGTGTAGATACATTGTGCAAACAAAAGACTTAACTTCTTGGATAATAGAAGTCTACACCCTCCCCTCCACCTTCCGCCAAGCTTCCAGAGCTTACATCCATACTTAGCCTTTACTATACAACCCAACTCTTACTATGAAGGTCAATCCTCACTACTCCCAATCTCAGCTTATTCTGCTTCCAAGTGGGGTTCTTTCACTATTCACTCTCAACACTGATGGTTATGTCAATGTGTGGCTGACAGACAAGCAGATGGTAGGTCCTAAGCATAACAGCAACCCCTGGTGGCTGTGCACTTTAGAATGAGATCTTAGAGGACACCATTTTCATTTTCTTACAAAATCTAAGTACAGTTTATGCCTACCGAGTAGCCCAAACATTCACAAAGAAATCTGCTTGTGTAGGTTTGCCAGTAAGCACACAAATATTCTTCAATGTGCCCTTCCAGAAAAGACCTAGACTCTCATTTCAGGCACACAATTCATTTTGACCAAACCATTGTATCTGCTGCATGAATGCAAGAACATATGCACACACACAGGGTGCCCCTCATTTCCTCTGGAGTAATGGGAGCCTGGGCAATACTTTAAGCATTCATTTTCTAACATAAATTAGAATGAAACATCAAAAACGCCAGTGACATCTGCATGAAAACAAAATGTAGCCATTAGAGTTGGTGCTATTACAATGAAAGGAAATGTATTCATAATGATAGAACATTTAAAATAATGTGTTGCTAGATTCTGTGTTCATAAAAACAATAATGAAGAAACAGGATAGGTTACATAAATTAAAAGGAGAAACAGGAGCAGAGAACTACAAGGGCTCTGGGCAATGTCAGTGGCATGGTACATTCCTAGATACACAGGGACAAAGTCTTGATAGATAAAAAGTAGAAGAGGCTTGAAAAGCACCAGGCTGGCACTAATAAAGTCTGAATTCTGTTTCTGCTCCATCCCATCCAGTTTTGTGATACCTGGCAAATTACATTACTACTTGTCTATACTTCTGTTATTCAGATACATCTACAAAATAAGGAGAGCTGAATCCCTTCCCACCAGCCCCAGGAAGGGAGGAAAGAACAACATAGATAAAGTGCTTAGCATGCAATGCATAGTAGGCATACAAATAATCAATAAAATCCTTTTGTTTTTGCTACTCCTAAGTGTGTGACACTATGATTTCAGCATCACTTCTCCAAATGAAGTGGAATTAATAAACCCCCCACTTTCTAACACACAAGCTTACTATGAGCAGCAAACAAAGTCTATTTTATATTCGTCAGATATTACATACTCATTGACTTGGTAGTTGTTCCCAGCTCATTCTACTAAAGAGTATTTGCATATGTATCCTACACTGCAGTTAACATTCATCATGCAATCCTACTGCAATGTGTATTATAGAAAAAAATCTGGTTTGGTAGTAGGGTTATTAAGTATGCTCTTGGGAAAGTGTGTACTTCCTTGATTAACAGAGACATGGTCCTTTCATCATGCTTGAGCCTGACTACAATATCTTAAGCTGCAGCCCCTTTTCAGTCATAAAAAAAAAAAAAAAAAAAAAAAAAAGGAATCCTAAGGTTTGCTGATGACTGAGTAAAGGAGCTTGATGTCAACGCTGCCTGAGTTTGATCTAGGACTCATATGACTGAAGCAAGATCAACTCTTGCAACTGCCTCTGACACAGAAAGTACTCAGAAGAATCAAAGGCATACACTTGGCTTTATATTTTCTTTGCCAAGATTTTTCTTTCCTTGGTTTTAAACCTGCTGGCAAGGCCTTGGTGGGGTAGAATGACATGGCTCTTGCCCCTGGAACAGAGCTAACAGGGTACAGGCCGCTACAAGTATAGATGGCTGCTGTGGGCATAAGGCTCGTTTGTATAATAATGAACATATTTTCACAAACCTCTAAGGAATGAATGCCCTCCCTGTTAATGTTAATGATTCCATGCTAGTTAGAAATAGTACAAGTCTAAGAGGTGAGAGTGTGTCTGTATCTGTAGCAAAATGGTAAACATTGAGACTTTTAGGACAGTCCTAAAGGCTGTGGATAAAAACTCTAAAACACGAATTGGAAAATATATAATTTCTCAACTATGCAAAAATATAAGGATGCAATATAAACTGTATAAGGAGCTTCACAGATAGAAAGAAACAGAGGCTGCTATGCTATGAGCCAGCTTGTCAGAAAGATACTGAGATAGGCAGAGATGCAAATGCAGGCAGATTCCTGAGTTCAAGATCAGTCTGGGACATAGTGAGTTAGGTCCAGGCTTGGTAGGAGTGGTTAATTCCATGGCAGGGTCCGGTCTTGCTATTTTGCTGTCTGTGCTTTTATTGCTTGCTGTCTCTTCCTAAATATCAAGGGGCTATGGTCATGGAATGTTGATTTGTGGCACGGTCTAGAGGGAAGTTAGATAAATAACTGAATTGATATGTAAATAAAAAACTGAACTTTTGGTCTGCATGAGCTAGCAGAGTGCCATAGTGGTTCTCTTTTAGAATTTTTTTTTTTTTTTTTTTTTTTGTCTAAGGAGAGCTGAACTGTCTGGAGATCTCTAGAGAGAGAACAAAGCTCTTTTAGAATTTTTTCTAATTGGATTTCTGTCCTTGGTAGGAAATCCCAAGAACTTCTTAGAGAGCGAATACAACTGTTTAAAAATGTTTTCTAGCAGCTATCCAGAGAAGGCTGTCTTAAAGAGTGAACACAGGGCTTTTAGAAATTTTATTTTTTATTTTGATTGGAAAACCCAAGAATTACTTTTAGAATTTTTCTAACAGGATTTCTGACTTGATTGAAAAATTCAACAATTTTTTATAGCAGCTTTTCTGACTTTGGTCAGAAAACCCATGAGCTATCTAGAGAGCTTTCATAATTTTACTAGCAGGGAGAGCTGTCTTGTGCAGAAAACTTGGTGTCTCAACAAGAGAGTTTTTTAAGAATAGCAAGAAAAGGCTGTCTTGAGCAGAACACACACACACACACACACACACACACACACACACACACGGGGAGGGAGGGAAAGAGGGGGAGGGGAGGGGAGGGAGGGGGAGAGAGAGAGAGAGAGAGAGAGAGAGAGAGAGAGAGAGAGAGAGAGAGAGTGAGTCTGAGTCTGAAAAGCTGTCTCAAGCAAACTACAGAGCCAAGCCCTATCTATAGAGAGCTGTCTAGGGAGCCATCTTGACAGAACACAGACTGCCAGCTTGGACCAACACTTTGACCTTGAGTTGTTTCTTTCTGATGCTCCCAAACACCCTTCCTGTCAGAACTGGGACATGGTCAAGGCTGGTCGTTGGCAAT